>NC_057727.1:7654141-7671497 GCF_004010195.1 Chiloscyllium plagiosum
ATTTCCCTCCCCATCCCTATCCACTTTCCACAAATACCTTTCCCTCCACAACTACCTGGTCAAGTCCATGCCCCCCAACAATCCACCCTCCCCTCCAGGCACCTTCCCCTGCCACTGCAGGAATTGCAACACCTCCATCCAAGGCCCCAAAGGAGCCTTCCACATCCATCAAAGTTTCACCTGCACTTCCACATACGTCATTTATTGTATCTGTTGCTCCCGATGCAGTCTCCTCTACACTGGGGAGACTGGACACCTTCTAGCAGAGCGTTTCAAAGAACATCTCTGGGACACCAGCATCAATCAGCCCCACTGCTGCGTGGCTAAACATTTCAACTTCCCCTCCCACTCTGTCGAGGACATGCAGGTCCTGGGCCTCCTCTGCTGCCACTCTCTCACCACCTGGAGGAAGAACGCCTCATCTTCCACCACGGGACCCTTTAACCCTGTGGCATCAATGTAGACTTCACCAGTTTCCTCATTTCCCCTTCTCCCACCTTACCCCAGTTCCAACCTTTCAGCTCAGCACCGTCCTCATGACCTGTCCCATCTGTCAATCTTCCTTCCCACCAATCGGATCCACCCTCCTCTCCGACCTATCATCTTTACCTCCACCTCCATCCACCTGTTGCACTCTTAATTACCTTCTCCCCAGCTCCACCCCCTCCCATTTATCTCTCCACCTCCGAGGCTCCCAGCCTCATTCCTGATGAAGGGCTTTTGCCTGAAATGTTGATTTTCCTACTCCTCGGATGCTGCCTAACCTGCTGTGCATTTCCAGCACCACTCTAATCATGACACTGAGGTCTGCATTCAAGTACTACCTCCTCCAGAGTCGTGTCATCATATAGTTGAATAAGCTGAATGAAAATTTAGAGTCAAAGAGTGTTTAAAGCACAGAAAGAGTTCCTTTGGCCCATCATTCCATGTCAGTCACCAAGCACCTAATGACCCATAGCCTTGTATGCTATGGCATTTCAAATGCTCTTCTTATATAGTTCTTAAATGCCTTGAAGGTTCCCACCTCTACCACCTTTTTAGGCACTTTTACAGCACCACAAACAGACCCTTCAATCCAACTCATCCATGCCAACCAAGTTTCTGAAATGAAACTAGTCCCACTTGCCTGCATTTGGCCCTTATCCCTCTAAACCTTTCCTATTCACATACCTGTCTTAATGTCTTTTGAATATTTTAACTGTACCTGCATCTACCACTTCGTCTGAAAGTTCATTCCACATACAAGCCATCCTGTGTGTAAAACAGTTGCCCCCCCAGCACCTTTTTAAATCTTTCTCCTCTCACCTTAAAACTTTGTCCCCTTGTCTTGAACTCCTCTACCTTATGGAAAGAATCTTTGCTATTCACCTCATCTGTGTTCCACATGATTTTATAAACCTCTGTAAGGTCTCCCCTCAGCCTCCTATGCTCCAGTGAAAAAAGTCCCAGTCCATCCAGCCTTTCCTTATAATTCAAACCCTCTAGTCCCAGCAGCATGCTGGTAAATCTTCTCTGAATCCTCTCCAGAGGGTTAATATGCTTCCCATAGCAGGGCAACCAGGACTGTACAAAATACTCCAAATGTGGCCTCACCAACATCCAACAATTTTGATTTCCATTTGTGTCAGATCTCCAACATCCGCAGTTTTTGTCTAATATTCCTGGTGGATCTTTCTTCCAGTGCAATCACATCCCTTTGGGATCTTGCAGCCTTCAGGACTCAATATTGAGTTCAAAAATGTTAGAACCGGAACACCTCCTTCCATGTCTTTTACCCATTCCCACACCAATGTCAGTCATTAAATGGCTTTCTTTCATCACAGCCAATGCATTTTTCACCCCCACAGCCCCCATTATGACCTATCCAACTTCTCTTCTTAAATGATGAAAATGAAGATGATGGAAATCTGAAGCAAAATCAAAAATTTCTGAAGAAACTCAGCAGGACTGGCAACATCAGTTGAAAGAAAACAGACTTAATGTTTCAAGTTCAAAGACCCTTCAACAATCCCTCCGCCTAACGTTTTTCATTTCTCTCTGGACTGTCTTCACCTATCTGTTCACTCCTTGACCCCCCACTTTCCCACCCCGTCACCAAGATAAGAACAATAATAAACAGGAACAGGAGTAGGTCGTCCAGGCCCTCAAGCCTGCTCCACCATTCAAGAGGTAAAAACAAGGACTGCAGATGCTGGAAACCAGAGTCTAGATTAGAGTGGTGCTGGAAAAGCACTGCAGTTCAGGCAGCATCCGAGGAGCAGGAAAATCGGCGTTTCGGGCAAAAGCCCTTCATCAGGAATAGAGGCAGAGTGCCTGCAGGGTGGAGAGATAGGGTCATGGCTGATCTGACGTTCCTCACAATCACTTTCCTGGGTTTTCCCCGTAACCCCGATTCCCTGACTGATCAAAAATCTCTCATTCTCAGCCTTAAAGATACACAAGGGACTTGTTCAGTATTATAATCAGCTGGGACCATACCATTTCTGTACTGTAAATAGTTCTGGTCTCCACATGCCAAAAATAATAGAGAGAGACATCTGTAGTAACTTGAAAATAAATGTTTACTAAAATGAGATCTGAGCGAGAGACCCATCAGAAAAGTGGAACAGTTTGAATTTTTCTGTAGAAAAGAGAAGATTGAAGGGTAAGCTGCTGAAAATATTTCCACTTATGAGGGAAGATCAGAAAGGGACATTAAGATAACCACTAATAGATCCAATAGGGAATTCAGAACAAACTTTGTTACACTAGAATGGTGAATATATGGAAGCCATGCACATAATATATGGAATATATGAATATATGGAAGCCATGCATTTGAAGGGTATATGTTGATAGGGTTAGATAAAGAGTCTTGGGAAGAGGTTTGTGTTGATCATAGGCTCTGCAATAGATCTTTTGATTCAAATGACCTGTTTCATGTTTGAAATGCTTCTGAAAGTTATGATTGAATCTATTTCCACCAGCATTTCAAGCAATGCCTTTTCGACCAATATCATTTCTTGCATTAAAAGAAAATCCTCCTCAAAGTCCATCACCAGAGGTCAACATATCAACACAAGCAGATGTTAGAGTAGTTAAAACCATCTAAGAATAAGGATAATTAAAAATAAGTGCTTGTCATGTGTTCATTCATTGAGGCTCAGAAACCAGTTAGTATAGGGCTCTGGGTTGTGTCAAACAGAGACCTAGGGGTGCAGGCATATAGTTCCTTGAAAGTAGCGGCACAGGTAGTAGGGGTGGTGAAGTAGGCATTTGGCAAGCTTGCTTTCATTGATAGAACATCTGGTATAGGAGTTGAAACATTATATTATGGCTGTACAAGACATTGTTAAGGCTACATTTGGAGGAATACAAATCTGGTCACCCTGCTATTGGATGAATTTTATTAAACTGGAAAACGTGCAAAAAGTATTTACGTTAAAGATCTCCAGTCCAGAAGGTTTGAGTTATCAGGAGAGGCTGGATAGGTTGGGACATTTTCCCTGGAGTGTCGGAAGCTATGAGGTGTCCTTAAAGAGGTTTATAAAATCCATAGCAACCTGAATGGTCCCTCTACACAGAAACACGAGGCTTCAAACAAAAATAAACTCTGGAATTAGAAATAATCTCAAAATATTGTCTCCACTATAAAAAGAAAATGTCTCCTTTTGGGTTTTGTAGATAAGGTGAATAACCAAGGGTAGGTGAGTCCAAAACCAGAGGGCACAGGTTTAAGGTGAAAGGAGAAAGATTTAGAAGGGGCCTGAGGGGCAACTTCTTTCCAAATGATGGTGTGTATATGGAACAAGCTGCCAGAGTAGTGGCAGGTACAATTACAATACTGATAAGACATTTGGACAGGTACGTGGATAAGGAAGAAAAACCAAAACAATTGTGGATGCCATAAATCAGAAACAATTATAGAAATTGCTGGTAAAGCTCAGTTGAACTTGCAGCACCTTCGGAGCGAAATCAGAGTCAACATTTTGGGTTTAGCTCTGAGGAAGTGTCACTCAATCTGAAACATTAACTCTGATTTCTCTCCACAGATGCTGCCAGACCTGGTGAGCTTTTCCAGCAATTTCTGTTTTTGTTATGGATAAGGGAGGTTTGGAGCTAAGACGTTTCCCCTGGTTCAGAAACCTGTAAACAGGGGACACCATTGGAAAATAAGTGAAATACCATTTAGTACCGAGGTGAAGTGAATTTCTGTAACTGAGAGGATTGTGAACCTTTGGATTTCTCTGCCACAGAGGGCTAAGCTTAGCCTTTGACTATAAAGAAAAGTAGTATATTTTCATTGCTGCTGTCAATTCTGAAATAGGGACTCAACACGTTAGCTCTGCTTTCTTTCTCCACAGATGCTTGAGTTTCTCCAGCATTTTTTTTTGTTTCACATCCATCGTGCAGGCCAGAACTGCTTACAGTACTCCATGTATATACTTGAAACAGATGTGTTCATTTTATAGTGGGGACAGGACTTTGAGATTATTTGTGTTTATACTTGAAAAGAGTTTTTTTTAATATAGTGGAGGCAGGATTTTGAGATTATTTCTAATTCCTGGGGTTTCTTTTATTGTTTCACATCCTTCCTATAGGCCAGAACTACTTACAGTACTCTGTGTAGAAACTTGAAAAGAGATGTTTTCATTTTATAGTGGGGCAGGACTTTGAGATTATTTGTGTTTATACTTGAAAAGAGTTTTTTTTAATATAGTGGAGGCAGGGTTTTGAGATTATTTCTAATTCCAGGGTTTCTTTTATTGGTTCACATCCTTCCTATAGACCAGTACTACATACAGTACTCCTTATGTATATACTTGAAAAGAGATTTTTTTTATAGTAGACATGATTTTGAGATTATTTGTGTACATAGTTGAAAAAGGACTTTTTTAATCGTTTTTTGAGATTATTTCTAATTCTGGGGTTTTATTGTTTCACATCCTTCCTATAGGTCAGAACTGCATAACTCCATGTGTGACTACTTAAAAAGAGATGTTTTCTTTTTATAGCGGAGGCAGGAATTTGGGGTTATTTCTGACTCCAGGGTTTAATTTCAATGTTTGAAGCCTCTTGTATCTGTGCAGTGGGACCACGCAGGTTGCTATGACAACCAGCCCCGCCAGAACCGGAAGTTGCCGGGTGACCCGGAAGCGGTACACTGCCTCCTCACGGGGCTGAGGGTCCGTTGTGATGGAGACCGCGGCCTTCGCTCCGGAGTTCAGCCTCGCCACCTGCTCGGCCGCACTGGAGGCGGCGCTGCGGGGCCCGGGCCGCGCCCCTGACGGCCGGGTCTGGTTCAAGGAGAGCAGCGGGCGCAACCTGAAATGCCGGGACTGGATAGCGCCTCGAGCGGCCCTCAGCAAACTTTACCCGCGGGGCCAGGTGGGGCGAGAGGAACTAGGCCGTGAGCCTGGGGGGGGGGGAAAGGGTAAAAAAAAATCTCATAGCCCCCACCCCCGCAAAAACAAACACACAAAATCCACTTTGACCAAAAATAAGATGAGGCAACACTCTTGCATCCAAAGGCAAAGGGCGAGTTGGAGCTGGGATTATTTCCACTGGAGTCAGAGAGTTCACTAAATGAAGATTTTCAGAGATTCACTTCGATATGATCAGGAGCTTGGATGTCAGCAGAATGCCTGCAAATCGATTGGTGGTAGAGGGGCCGAGTGGGCTGCTCGTGTTCCCAAGACTGTTTTCCTCCGGGCGGGGAGAGGCTTTGGATAAGGGGGTAATTGATTTCAAATCGTCCAAGAGAGTGAGAAGTGCCAGGAGAAATTCGCTTGAGCACACTTTGTAAATCCAGGAAGCATGCTGTGGCTGCCTGGCTCACATTGATCCGGATATCTGTATGGCCCAGCTCGCATTGATCAGGATATCTGCATGATCTGGCTCACATTGATCAGGATAACTGTATGGCCTAACTCCCATTGATCAGGATAACTGTATGGCCTAGCGCACATTGATCAGGATAACTGTATGGCCTAACTCTCATTGATCAGGTTATCTGCATGATCTGGCTCACATTGATCAGGATAACTGTATGGCCTAACGCTCATTGATCAGGATATCTGCATGATCTGGCTTACATTGATCAGGATAACTGTATGGCCTAACTCACGTTGATCAGGATATCTGCATGATCTGGCTCACATTGATCAGGATAACTGTATGGCCTAACTCTCATTGATCAGGATATCTGCATGATCTGGCTCACATTGATCAGGATTTCTGTATGGCCTAGCTCACATTGATCAGGATAACTGTATGGCCTAGCGCACATTGATCAGGATAACTGTATGGCCTAACGCCCATTGATCAGGATAACTGGCCTAAACTCGCATTGATCAGGATATCTGTATGGCCTAGCTCACATTGATCAGGATATCTGCATGATCTGGCTCACATTGATCAGGATATTTGTATGGCCTAGCTCACATTGATCAGGATATCTGTATGGCCTAGCTCACGTTGATCAGGATATCTGTATGGTCTAGCACACATTGATCAGGATATCTGTATGGCCTGGCTCACACTAATCAGAATATCTGTATGACATTGTCCATATTGATCAGGGAGAAAGTGAGGACTGCAAATGCTGGAGATCAGAGCTGAAAATGTGTTGCTGGAAAAGCGCAGCAGGTCAGACAGCATCCAAGGAGCAGGAAAATCGACGTTTCGGGCATGAGCCCTTCTTCAGATTCCTGAAAAAGGGCTCATGCCCAAAACGTCAATTCTCCTGCTCCTTGGATGCTGCCTGACCTGCTGTGCTTTTCCAGCAACACATTTTCAGCTCTGATCTCCAGCATCTGCAGTCCTCACTTTCTCCTAGAAGATTTTAACCTACTGCGAATCCTATTGCAAGGATGCCTTACTTGAAGAAGCTTTCTTCCTCCCTCTACAAGGATTTCAGTGAGTCCCTCTCTCACTGCACACCCCAGGTTTCCTGAAGAAGGGCTCATGCCCGAAACATCGATTCTCCTGTTCCTTGAATGCTGCCTGACTTGCTGCGCTTTTCCAGCAACACATTTTCAGCCCCCATATTGATCAGGATATCTGTATGGCCTGGCCCATATTGATCAGGATATCTACATGGCCTGGCTCACATTGATCAGGGTATCTGTAGGGCTTGGCGCATATTGATCAGTGTGATTTAGCTCACATTGATCAGAGTATCTGCATGGCCTGGCTGACTGGTCCAGTTTCTAGCAACCCCTGTCATTCAGCATTTTGACTTGGGCTAGATTTCTCTCTGTCATTTTCTGATCTGGGGACCATTTAGAGATTTGTTGAGGGGCTGGGTGCGTAGAGTAAACTACTTGCAGACACTGAGCATAAGCTGTATAACTAAAAGTCCTTTGTCACTCTGCCAATCCAACTGATTGAAAATCAAAATTTGACACCCCCATCACTACCACCCATTTCAATAACTGACCACTGGGTAGAACTGTGTCATTTGGCTCCTAATTATGGGTTTACCCATAGTGCATGGAATGCAGCTGTTCAAGGAGGCAACTTGTCACTAATATAAGGATATTAACTTAGGTTCAGACTTATTGCTAAGGGGAGCCTTTGAGGGTGGAAAATAATCAGCTAGTTCTGTTGCTGGGAAATTGGAACATACTGGTCACCTGAGTTTTTTACAGTGTTTTTGGCATTGAAATATGTTGTTTAATAATGTATTTGAGGCAGAAACTATTTTAAAAATTAAAGTTTGTGTATATGGGTGACATAGGAAGATACAGCAAACATGAGAGACAAGAATTAATTTTAGATTGTGCTGTCAAAGAGTAACTAGACTTCTGATCTTTTCAGTAGACCAGCTTTCTATTAGAATACGTGATGTTTGCTGTTGCAAGTACAAAATAAGTGGTGATCATTATTCACATAACTCAGTACCCTTCTCTTTAAGACATCTCCAATACAGTAGATGAATATGTCCCAATCAAAATTGTACATGTTATTGACAGTACAATTTTGTTTTAGTGCCTCACCATATTTAATGAGTGGTTTAGACAGCAGCAGTATCATAGACATGTATGTTCAGCATCTGTGATGGAAAGCAGTTGGACAAGTTATTTTTCTTGAGGGTAGTCTTATAGGTTTTTTTATAGGGTTTAAGTGATACCTTTGGCAAATGTTGGTAAAAATATTACTTGTTGAAGATGCTCCCATTGGCTCATTAGTTATATACACATCCCATTATGATATGAACCCTGTTTATCCAGAAGTCCATTAGATGATCCACTTCAGCCTCCTCCTTCAGCTGCCAGCTCTACTGATGTCAGCCTTCAGCCAATTTGATTAATTTTCCATGATATCAAGAAACTGTTGAAAACACTGAATACTCAAAGACAATAGGCCTGAACAGCATCCCCACTGTAGTGCCACAGAACTGTGCTGCAAAGCTAGCAGCACCCCACATCGAACTATTGTGATTTAGTTCCAGCACTGTCAACTACTTGTTAATGTGGAAAACTGTTCAGGTATGTCCCACACAGAAAATGAAGAAAAATCAAACTATCTCCATCTACTGCAAATCAGAGATGTTCATGACAGTGCTGTCATGTGGCATATATACTCAGCAACTGCTGACCAGAGCTCACTAGGTTTCGTTGGGATAAGTCAGTTCCAGACCTCATTACAGCTTATCAGAACATAAGAGCTTAATTCCAGAGGTGAGCTGTGATTGACTGCCCTTCATCATATCATGGCAACATTTGATTAAGTGTGACTTCAAAGCAAAATTACAGACAGTGGAAATGATTAGTTGGGATAATATCTAAACACAAAGGCAGATGGTTGTTGGAGACAACAGTAATTGTATTATAATTGTTTTATCACTGGACTGTTAATTCAGAGACCTAGATAATGATCTGGGGATGGAGATTGAATCCTGCCACCGCAAATGGTGAATTTTGAATTCAATAACAAAAAGTCTGGAATTAAAAGTCTAATGGTGACCATGAGTCCATTGTCGATTGTTGGAAAAACCCATCTGGTTCATTCATGTCTTTTAGGGAAGGAAGCTGGCTTACATGTGCCCTCAGACCTGCAGTAATGAGGTTGATAAATGACGGAGAGAGAAATCTGGCCCAGCCAATGATGCCCTCATCCTATGAATGAATAAAAAAAAGACAGTTATCTCAATCCCAGAGTATTTCTGCAAGAGTTCCTTAGGATAGAATCCTGGGTCCAACCAACTAGCTGCTCAATCAGTGGCCTTCCCTCCAACATATGGCCAGAAAGGGTGTCACTCTGTGCAGTGTTCAACCTTTCAGAAGTTTACAACTTCTTAGAAACTAAGTAGCTGACAATGATTGGGTCCCGGACACTACCTTGAGTAAGTCCTGCATAATACTGTGAGCAGTTTTGATCTTATCTAAGGAGGCATTGGAGGCAGTCTGGAAAAGGCTTGTGTGGTTGATCCCAGGGATGGAGGGACTGTCTTAACAGCAGAGATTGAGTAGTTTGGGCCTGTACTTGTTGGATTTTAGAAGAATGAGAGGTGACCTTATTGAAACACAAGATACTTAGGGGAGGTTAGAGAGTGTATGTGGAAAGTTTGTTTTCCCTGTGGGAGAGTTGAGGACCAGAAGACATAATCTCCAGAATAAGGGGTGGGCGTTTGAGGCAGTGATGAGGAATCTGTGGCATTCTTTACTGCAGGCTGTAGAAGCTGGCTCATTAATTATCTTCAAGCTGAGATCGACACATTTTTAATTGGTCAGCAAATCAAGGGCTATGGGGAAAAGGCAGGAAAGTAGAGTTGAGGATTATCAGTTGAGCCATGATCTCATTGCATGGCAGAGCAAATTTGAAGGGCTCAATAGCCTACACTTTATGATCATTGACCTGGGACTAAGAACATTGGTTTTCAAGAAACCACAACCCAGCTTCCTCATTCATGAATAATAAGCAGAGAAGGAGAAGGTACCATTTTTGATCCTTCAGTTAAATTAACTGATTAGAGCACAAAAAATAGAAGCAAGATTAGACCATTCTGCCCATCGAAACTGCTCAGCCATTCAGAACAAACATGGCTGATCTTCAGCATCAACTCCACATTTCTGCCTGCTTCCCACATCTCTTGTGATGTCCTGAGAGACGAAGACCTATCTAGTTAAGCCTCAAATATATTCAATGATGGAATATCCACAATCCTCTGGGGTAAAGGATTCCAAAGATTCACAACCCTTTGAATGAAGAAGTTTTACCTCAATTCCACCCTAATATGTCAGTCCCTTGAAATTGTGCCCCATGTTCTAAATTCCCTAGCTAGCAGGAACAAACTCTCTGTATCGTGTCTCAATCCTCTTGAGCATCTTGCATATTTCAGTGAGATTGCCTCTCATTTTTCTTAACTCCAGAAAATACAGACCCACTTTGCTAAGTGTCTTATTATCAGCTTATGGGATGAGGGTTGTTCTGTGTTCTGAAGCTTTACTGTACTGCCTTCAATCCTACGTCCTTCCTTTATTTAGAGAACAACAAGAACAGATCACCACATTCCACCATACTCGGATGTTCTTTCAATAAAAGCAGTTTGTTTTAGTCATGTCTTGCTGTACCTGCTTGGTCACTGAATGTTCCTTGTATGGTTATATCCAAGTCCCTCTGAACATCAACATTTACACGTTTCACTTATAAAAATGTTTTCCCTTTCTATTCCGTATTTCCAAAGTAATTTGAGGGCTGTAATTAAATTACCTGCCACCACAGGTTAAGAAAAGGGGAGGAATAAAGAAATCAAGGTTCCTACTATTGCATACTGTCCAATGGCTCCTGTAGATAACTGAGCATGTATATATAGACTTTGGGTGAGAATGTATGCCAGGTAGTCACAGGAAGGCTACCTCTTCTATGTTCAGGCAAACAATGTTTTTCACTTGAAAGGTTGGCATGCGGAAGGTAATGGAGGGTTTAGTTTGGTATCAGGCATTGCACCACAGCTTGAATAGATGCTTTTCAATCAAGAAACTGCACTGAGACAAGAAGTGGGAATAGAAACATAGCTCCTGGCAGTGAATCAGCAAGGACTGGATAGAAGAGGTTAACCAGCTTTCACTGAGTTTGCCACTCGGCAAGTTAGAAAACACCTGGGACTGTTTCAGGCACTTGTGAATCATACAAATTGTCAGATTGTTAGAAAACCTATTACAGTCAGTTCACAAGAATGTTTTGCAAGTTTACTGAATATTCTCACGTTTTAATTTCAAAAGAAAATTGGATGGCCAGTAGAGGGAAATAAACTTGCAAAGTGATAGGAATAGATTGGAAGAATGTGACTGAGTTTCTCCACATGAGTCAACACGGATTCAATGGGCCAAATGGTTTTCAGTGTCGTGATAACTATTGACTCTGACAACCACCACGGCAAAGTAATCAAAGATTGTTCTGCTAAAGGGTGCAATAGTATATCAAAATGAAATCACAGTTGGCAATGTAAGTTCAATTCAGGTTTTATCAGATACAAATGAGCATTTGATAATAATGCAGGCATTAATTTCTCTAAACTCAGGGAATTTTGTGCTGCAGGTGTTTTCAACAGCACTTTTGACCAAGGGAATACAGTTAGATTGAGTTCCAGCAATGTGCTTTTTGACAACAAAGCATAACTTCTCATTTTAAAGAAACAAACAAACCAAGAGATTAAATCATTTCTGTCACATCCCCATTGCAAAAAACCTCTCTGGTCATCTGCAGTGAACCTGGAGAATACTGAATGTCATTTGCTGGCAATTTAGCCACTGGGCGATAAAACAGACGAGCAAGAATCACTGCAAATCTTGGAGTGGTTTGTCACATACATGTCTCTGGGTCAAAAGGTTCAAGTCCCTCTGAGGTTTGAAGATATAAGTCAAGGCTGATAACTTCATTGCGAGATGAGAGTGCTGCACTGTTGAATGCGTTGTCTTTTGGATGAGGTGCTAATTTGAGTGCACCTCTGCTTCTGGGAGAGTCTAAAAATTCCATGGCTGCATTTTGAACAAGAGTTTTATACAATCATAGTGGGGATGAATAGCTAAGGTCTTTTTCTCAGGTAGGAAATCCAAAACTGGTTCCAGAGGAAGTGGTGGAGGCTGGTATAATTACAACATTTAAAAAACATCTGGATGGGTACATGAATAGGAAGGGCTTAGATGGGTATGGGCCAAATGCTCGCAAACAGGATTGGGGCGGCATGATGGCTCAGTGGTTAGCACTGCTGCCTTACAGCACCAGGGTCCCAGGTTTGATTCCAGCCTCGGGCATCTGTCCGGGTGGGTTTCCTTCCACAGTCCAAAGATGTGCAGGTCAGGTGAATTGCCCATAGTGTTAGGTGTATTAGAGGGAAATGAGTCTTCAGTGGGTTGGTGTGGACTGGTTGGGCCGAAGGGCCTATTTCCACACTGTAGGGAATCTGATATCTGGTTGACACATCCAAGTTGGATAACTGAGTTCTCCCTGGTGCCCTAGCCAATATATATTCTTCTATCAACATCATTGCTATTTATGGGAATGTATTGTGCCAATTGCTACCATGTTTCCTGCATTGTAATAGTGATTACATTTCAAAAGTATTTCAAAGTTGTTTGAGATTTTCGATAACTGTGAAAGGCACTAATACACATGCAAACCCTCCTTTGTGATTAGGAACAAGGGGTATGGGTGGGTTGCGCTTCGGCGGGGCGGTGTGGACTTGTTGGGCCGAAGGGCCTGTTTCCACACTGTAAGTAATCTAATCTAATCTAAAAAAATTTCAAAAGTATTTCAAAGTTGTTTGAGATTTTCGATAACTGTGAAAGGCACTAATACAAATGCAAACCCTCCTTTGTGATTAGGAACAAGAACACCAGCCGATCATCCATACTTGCACTTTTTCTCCATCCCCTGCACCTAGCATAGTTCTTATATCTGATCTTGCCTTCCCAATAGAAAACAGCATCAGAGCAAAAGAATCACATCTGCCAAGTGAAGTGCACTTACCAAAATCAACCACATGGTGGATCCCAAAGCAAACACAAGGCCATACAGCCACTTGTTTTAGCAATATTTGAAAGGGAGTGCGGTTCAAATATTTTCTTCTTTAAAAAAAAATGTAGTGATGTCAGCCATGTTTCACACCAAATTATGTTCACACGTCACTCCTATGATTGCTGACCTGCACGTTCTCCAGTTAATCTGCAACATCTTGATTTTAAAATGTTCAAAAAAATCCTTATTTTCAAATCCATTACCTCCTTTTTGTCATTGTAATCTGTTCTGGCTGTGAAACCCTCGACAATGACTGCAATTCTGAATTCTTGCACATCCCCTCAATTGTAAACCATTCCACCACTGGTGGTCATTCCCTCAGGTTGATAGACCCTAAACTCTGAAATTGCCTTCCTAAATCTTTCTTGTTTCTGCTAAAATTCTCCTTATATCCTCTTTCCTTGCCCATCAACCCAAATTTCCCTACGTGGTCAAATTATGGCATCAAATTTAGCCTGATTGAGCCTAAGAGACAAAGCAGAGCTTTGCCCTAACCTTTATTCAAGCTTTCAGCTCAACTTTCCTGATGCCAGATAGAAGCTGGACTGCTCAGCATGTTTCTGATTGTCTGTTCAAATTGTTATCCCTTCAGATTCAAAATAATTATAAATAACCAAAGTCTTCAAATGCTTTCAGGTTCCCGAAGACCTCATAGAAAGGTTGTTGTCAGAGTACCGCCACCGTCTCTACATTCAGAGCTGCAAGCAAACAGGCAATGGGCTGATGCTTCTTCTGGACCATCCTGCCCTTTTCACACAAGTCCTGGGCAACATCCTTCTCTATACAAGACCTCTGAAAGTTTTGTCAACAAAGAAGAAATGTGTGATTCTTAACTGTGCACCTTTACAGGGGAATAAAGGACCTGAATCACTTACAGTTAGTCACTTACGAGCTATCTTATTGGTGGACCACCTGGCCATAGTGTTAAGGCAACAAGGGTAAGTTTTACTTCAATCACCTTCTCAATATGCTCACTTACAATGGACTCGTCTCCCAAAAGCTTCCGTTCTGCAAAACTTAATAGCGATTGATTGTACTCTACAAGGCAAGCATTGGCACTAATATTTAAAAACACTGTCACCTTCTATGTTATGTCAAAATATTAAGTAATGCAACCATTATGATTATTAATCCATTTAAACAGCTTAATTCATTTTTAACATTGTTAATGACTGGATTGAAATACAACAAAAATTATTTGCAAACATCTTAAACCAAAGAAAATGCAATTGCAGAGCTCTTGAAAATCCTTTTCGTTAATCAATCCACAGAATCTGACAAAGCTCGAGGACTGTCAGTGCCAAAAACCTGAATCGACGTTTCGGGCATAAGCCCTTCTGACGAGGGATCCACACCCCCCACCAACCCAACCTCCACTCCCGGCACCTTCCCCTGCAACCGCAGGAGGTGCAAGACTTGCGCCCACACCTCCCCCCTCACCTCCCTCCAAGGCCCCAAAGGAAACTCCCATATCCGCCACAGATTCACCTGCACCTCCACACAATCATCTATTGCATCCTCTGCACCCGATATGGCCTCCTCTATATTGGGGAGACAGACCGCCTACTTGCAGAGCGTTTCAGAGAACACCTCTGGGACACCCGGACCAACCAACCCAACCACCCTGTGGCCCAACACTTCAACTCCCCCTCCCACTCCACCAAGGATATGCAGGTCTTTGGACTCCTCCATCGCCAGACCACAACAACACAACGGTTGGAGGAAGAGCGCCTCATCTTCCACCTAGGAACCCTCCAACCACAAGGGATGAACTCGGATTTCACAAGTTTCCTCATTTCCCCTCCCCCCACCCTGTCTCAGTCAAATCCACCGAATTCAGCACCGCCTTCCTAACCTGAGATCTTCTTCCCGACCTCTCCGCCCCCACCCCAGTCTGACCTATCACCCTCACCTTGACCTCTTTCCACCTATCACATTCCCGACGCCCCTCCCCCAAGTCCCTCCTCCCTACCTTTTATCTTAGCCTGCTGGACAAACTTTCCTCATTCCTGAAGAAGGGCTTATGCCCGAAACATCGATTCTCCTGTTCCCTGGATGCTGCCTGACCTGCTGCACTTTTCCAGCAACACATTTTCAGCTCTGATCTCCAGCATCTGCAGACCTCACTTTCTCCTCAAAAACCTGAATGTCAAGGAATTGGTGCATTCAGGAGCGGGGAAGGAAATCAGATATTTTGTGACCCATTCATATCTAAATCATCCTTTGCCTCTAGTTCTGTTCCCTTTCATTTACAGTTATACGGTGTGCAAGTTTGAGACTCTTTTAATCCCTGCAGGAGCTTTAAACAACATATTTAATCCACCAACAATTCTGTTCATTTCTACATCTACAATATCGTCTGCATTCAAGATCTTTGTTGTCACTGCTTCTGGCCTTCTCTTGCTGGCTTCCCAAATCTCATTCTACACAAACATCAGAATTTGAAATACTGATTTGCAAACTGCCTTTACCTAATCTGCTTTTGCAACCCCTACTATTTTTTACCTGCTCATACTCTGGTTCTTTGCATCTTGTCTCCTGTACAGCCCTATCCCTTTGCAGTGATTCTCAGGCATGAGACATTCATCTCTCACCCCAATTATTTGGAATTCTTTCCTCCCAACCTCTTCAACCAACGATTCTGGATGTTTGCTAACATCTTCAAATAAAGGCCAATGTTGGGTCTGATGTAGTTTTTTTTTGACACTGCTAATG
This sequence comes from Chiloscyllium plagiosum, assembly GCF_004010195.1. Classification (NCBI taxonomy): domain Eukaryota; kingdom Metazoa; phylum Chordata; class Chondrichthyes; order Orectolobiformes; family Hemiscylliidae; genus Chiloscyllium; species Chiloscyllium plagiosum. The sequence continues at coordinate 7,669,859 of NC_057727.1, forward strand.
TTTGCTTTTCTGATGTACATTTAATTACAGGTTCTATATAAATGTTTGCTCTTGTCCCAGTTTATATAAAACTGATTGGAGTCAATTATATGTGTTGTTGTAGTTCTGGGATTCAGTGCTTTTGATTAGGACGGTGGCTCAATGGTTAGCACTACTGCCTCATAGCGCCAGGAACCCAAGTTTGATTCCACCCTTGGGCAACTGTCTGCATGGAGTTTGCACATTCTCCTCTTGTCTGTGTGGGTTTCCTCCGGGTGCTCCGGTTTCTTCCCAGCGTGTGCAGGTTAGCTGGATTGGCCATGTTAACTTGCCCATAGTGTCCAGAGTTGTGTAGGTTGGGTAGATTAGCAATGGGAAATGCAGGGTTACAGGGGTGGGTTTGGGTGGGGTGCTCTTCGGAGCTTGGTGTGGACTCAATGGGCTAAGTGGTCTGCTTCTGCACTGTAAGGATTCTATGAAAAACATTTAGTGACCAATAATATTTTGTGTTGGTACAGCCTATGTATTTTTGGTGCTTGAATTTCTTACTTCTAAACAACCTTTATTTCTTTAGCTGGGATGTGCATGTAACACCAAATCTTCCTCTAAGAACCTCTGTCGGCAACTTTCTGAAATTATTGAGAGTCACTTGGCCATGCACCCAACAAACCACATCCAACGAGGAAACAGTTTCCAGCTACAAGGAGATTCTGTCAGAGTCAATTTATACACAGCTCGGGAAGGATAAGGCTTCTTCAAACCACGTGCAGCATATACTGCCAAAAGATGCTTTGTTCAAGGTGCATTTAAAACAGTTTGTGAAGGACAAAGAGCTAGAAGGTTATGATGCCAACTTGGATATGGCTTTGGGTATGTTCTGAAATTACTCTTTAAAAAAACCGACATGTATTAGAGTTCCACTTCTTTGTTTTTTTCCTAAAATGAGAACATAACAATGAGTGGGAACAGAATAGCATGAAAACCTCTTTGCCTCTGAATAATAGAAATTGAAAGATAGCCTTTGCAAATATTGATTTCATATGCAAAGTGCAATATCCTAAAAATGGCAGTTAAAAAGCAGTATTAAAAAACAATCAGGCATTATTCAGCTTACAGTTTATAAGCTATTGAATCACCTAATGGATAATTTGAACATGGACTGATGCAAATTTCACTATATGCAAAAATAGAGTGAGACTAATCTACAAATATTGAACTGGAGGCACCCAAGTATCAAAACCTAGGGAATGTTTTTCAGAAATGTTTTTTTGAAACTCATCCATGGGATTTGGGTATCATAGAACATTACAGTGCAGTACCGGCCCTTCGGCCCTTGATGTTGCGCCCCCTGTCATACTAATCTGAAGCACATCCCACCAAACTATTCCATGTACGTCCATATGCCTGTCCAATGACGAATTAAGTGCACTTAAACTTGGCGAATCTACTACCGATGCAGGCAAAGCATTCCATACCCTTACTACTCTCTGAGTAAAGAAACTATCTCTGACATCTGTCTTAAACCTATCTCCCCTCACTTTAAAGTTGTGTCCCCTCGTGTTTGTCGTTCCCATACTTGGAAAAAGGCTCTCCCTCTCCACCCTATCTAACCCTCTGATTATCTTGTATGTCTGTATTAAGTCACCTCTCAACCTTCTTC
>NC_057727.1:7671665-7679923 GCF_004010195.1 Chiloscyllium plagiosum
GTATCCTATCTATGTCTCTCTGCAACCTACTACATCCTTCGTCACTATCCACAACTCCACCGACCTTAGTGTCGTCTGCAAATTTACTAACCCACCCTTCTAAGCCCTCATCCAGGTCATTTATAAAAATGACGAACAGCAGTGGACCCAACACCGACCCTTGCAAAACGCCGCTAGTAACTGGACACCAAGATGAACATGTTCCATCAACTACAACCCTCTGTTTTCTTTCAGCAAGCCAATTCCTGATCCAAACTGCTATGTCTCCCACAGTCCCATTCCTCCACATTTTGTATAATAGCCTACTGTGGGGAACCTTATCACTGGCATTTATTGCCCATCTCCAATTGCCCTTGTATAAGAATTCCAGATGAAGAGACACTTTTTAATGTGGGACAGCATGAACATAGATTTATAGAGATATACAGCACGGAAACAGACCCTTCGGGTCAACTCATCCATGCCACCCAGATATTCTAACCTAATCTAGTCCCATTTGCCAGCCCCTGTCCCTCTAAAACCTGCTTATTAATATACCCATCCAGATGCCTTTTAAATGTTGTAATTGTACCAGCCTCACCACTTCCTCTGGCAGCACATTCCAAAAATGCACCACTCTCTGCATGAAAAAGTTGCCCTTTAGGTCCCTTTTATATCATTCCCTCTAACCCTGAACCTATGCCCTCCAGTTCTGGACTCCCCCACCCCAGGGAAAATACCTTGTCTGTTTATCCTATCCCTGCCCTTCATTTTATAAACTTCTATAAGGTCACCCCTCAGCCTCTGACACTTGAGGGAAAATAGCCCCAGCCTATTCAGCCTCTACCAATAGCCCAAATCCTCCAAAGCTGGCAACATCCTTGTAAATCTTTTTTTAACCCTTTCAAGTTTCACAACATCTTTCTGATAGGAAGGAGACCAGAATTGCACGTAATATTCCAAAAGTGGCATAGCCAATATTGGAAAGAGTCATGATATGAAGGTGCCTGTGTTGGACTGGTGTGGATAAACTCAGAAGTCACAAGTTTTCGGAGTACTGCTCCTTTGTCCGATGAGGTGACTTCAAATAAACCTGTTGGACTATAACCCGGTGTCATGTGACTCCTGACATTGGAAAGAGATCAGTTTGTCAGGTAGCTAAAGTCTTAGAGGTTGCCTTTTAAAACCTGAGAGTGTTGAGGAGAAATAGAGAGAGAATAAGAAAGAGAAAAAGAAGAACTGGATGAGGCAAAAGAGTTGCAGGTTTTTTTGATCTTGGGAAAGAGAAAACGGTATGATTTTAAATGCACCAAGGATATGCAAATAGAATTGTGTTACTTGAAACTCAGTAGAAACAGAAAGGGGAAGGTGGAGCAACCTTTCCATTCCAGAGCAACCATTCCAGAGCAACCTGGAATGAGTAGATCACCTTATGAAGAAAGGCTTGACTGGAGACTCAGAGGTGGAAATCCAGATCTAACCTTCCAACTTGGCACTGCCCTCATGACCTGTCCAACCTGTGCATCTGCTCCACCATCTGCTCCGACCTATCACCTTCATCTAACTACCACATTCCCAGCTACCTTCCCCCAGCTCCACCCCCATCTCATTTATGTCTCTACCCCCTTGGCTCACAAACCTCATTCCTGATGAAGTGTTATGCCCAAAGGGTTATGTCAATTCTCCTGCTCCTCAGATGCTGCCTGACCTGCTGTGCTTTTCCAGCACCACACTCTTGACACTGGAGATTCAAAGGTGTCTTAACTGAAAAGTATAAGATCCTGAGGGGACTTGATTGGTTGAATATTGAAGGAATGATTGCTTGTGTGGGAGAATCTAGAATTAGCAGTCATAGTTTAAAAATAAGGGGTTGCCCATTTAAGACAGAGATAAGAAACAATTTTTCATTCAGAGGATTGTCTTTGGAATTTCCTCCCTCAAAGGGCAACAGATGTAGAACCTTGAAATATTTTTAAGGCAGAGGTAGATATCAAGGGGATGGAAGATTATTGGGAATCTGCAGGAAAGTAGAGATGAGGTTAAATTCAGATCAGCCATGATCTTATTGAATGGCAGGATAGGATCAAAGGGCTGAGTGGCCTACAGTTTCTTATTCTGTGTTCATATATAGTAAATTAAACAAACACAGCTGCTACAAGAAGCTAGATGCAAGAGAAGATTAGACAACAAGCCTTTACATTTTCTCAGGTACCGATTAAATCTAAATACAAATCTGGAGTGCACATTTCATTCAATTCATTTATTACTTTAATAATAGCACCAATATGAACAAGCACAGCGACATAAAGCGATCCAATTTATTCACACAGAATAAGTGTAGAACCAACAGGGAGTCGTTTTTAAGATTAATTTATGATTATGGCAACATATACTGAATGAGGTGGCATGGTGGCACAGTGGTTAGCATTGCTGCCTTATAGCATTAGGAACCCTGGTTCAATTCCAGCCTTAGACAGCTATCTGTCTGTAGTGTTTGCTCATTCTCCCTGCCTCTGTGAGGGTTTCTGCTAGGTGCTCTGGTTTTCTCCCACAATCCAAAGATGTGCAGGTTTGACAAGTTAGCTATGCTAAATTGCCCTGTAGTGTACAGGCTAGGTAGATTAGCCCCGTAAATGTGGGGATAGGGTAGTGTGTCTGGGTGGGATGCTGTTTGGATGGTTGGTGCAGACCTGTTGGGCTGAATGTCCTCTTGTTACACTGTAGGGATTCTAATCACTTAAAAGCAAAAGTATATCTTTCTTTCTGTATTCAAACTCAGAAAGATACATGTTGCACTGTCAAATGTTAACTCATATAAAATGATTCTTCTTTGTACAGTGAAGGAGGAAGCACTGAGACAGATTGCAGAGCTTCAACACATAGTCAAAGAGGTCAGTGAAAGCATAGCTTATTGTAATGGAAAAGACTCTGTTCCCTCATTGAATCCTGTTCTAAGCTACAAATCTGCATCCTGAGGGATGTCAGTCGACATAACAAAGCTTTTTCCATTGATTCAGTGTTAGCCTCAGAACAGTGTCATTGTAAAGTTTCACCTTTCTGAACTAGTTCTCCCAGTGGGTGTTTTAGTAACATTGCCATGTATTTTAAATTCTGTTTAGTTTTGAGCTGTCAGATAACAGAGGGATGTATTAATTCTGCAAACAGATGACAAATGAGTCTGTAAAATGCTCAAAGTGGTAGTGCAACTCACCAAACCTTTTTGATTAGATGTGGTATCTGGCATTGTGGAACAGGGGACTAGATTTGTTACAGTAAAATATTATTTAGCATTAAACTGGGTGGGAAACATGTTTCTGGTAATTGCCAAAAGATGCAGGAACAAGGTAGGTTTTTTTGAACAAAGCTGATGATTTATGGAGATCTGGATTGCACTATCTGAAAGGATGGGGGAAGTAGATTCAAGAACAACTTTCAAAAAGGAATTGGAGACATTCTTAGATGTGGAATTCATTGCCACGGAGCGCAGTGGAGGCTGGGATGTTAAATGTCTTCAAGGCAGAGATTGATAAATTCATAATCTCACAAGGAATTAAGGGATACATGGAGAGAGTGGGTAAGTGGCGTTGAAATGCCAATCAGCCATGAATGAATAGTAGAGTGGACTCAATAGGCTGAATGGCCTTACTTCCACTCCTATTTCTTATGGTTCTTAAAAGGGAAAGGTTTGCAGGGCTTTAAGGAATAAATGGATAGCTCTTTTAGAGAGCTAGTACGGTCATGATGGCCAAATAGCCTCGTCTCTCACCTGATTAACACAATTTCAAATGTAAATATGTTTTGAAAAGTCAGCAGATTGTTTTGGTATCTTAGGAGAATACTGAGGAGTGTCTGGTGATCCATGTGGTGGGCTGTGAAGAGGAATTTCAGCAGCAGAAGATTGACCTTCTTTGGCAAATCCTGAACACCGGCCGAGATCGAGTGACTCAGGTTAGTTTGACAAATAGGCCAGGTTCTCATTGAATAGCACAATCAACTCAAGAGGCTGGATGGCCAACTCTTAATTTTCAGATACAAGAATAACCCATGGAGGATTTCCATTAGAACACTGAGCTCTTTTGCTACAATTAGAATTCTCAGTCGAAATCCAAAAATTGCGTCTGTTCCATCCTCTCTTGTTGTTTATTCCAGTTATTTGCATAGTTCCTTCAAGAGTTTGAGTTGCACCTTTTTGTTTTAACCTATCAAATTAGACAGTGGCTGAAGATCAAAAGTGATCTTTGCAGATGTACGGACCCAATTTTCAAAGCACCGGGATAAATTTGAACTGAGTGGGGGAGCCTCAAAAAATTATTTAACTTCCATAATTACCAGGACAGAAATTTAAACAATTTCAAAACTTCATTCACACCCTTTTCTCTCCCAAAAGCCAATGAACAGTTGGATGTATAAAAAAGGCCCTAATGTCAATTCTATTCGGAGGCCAGCTAGTTGCAACTTCATAGTTAGGTATTGAAGGACCTTGGCTGTGGTGCATGCATCAGCACACTGCCACCTTCAGACTATGATTTGTGGAGCGCAGAATTATTAATTATTATGTAATTAACTGGCATGTTGAATTCCAGAATATTTATAGTGCATTTCTCTTTCATCCACAGAAGCACCTTGTGTGTGGGTCAGTGAAAGTAATTGGCGAAAACTCTCACATCAATGCTGTACAGTATTTCCAGTAAGTCACCTTAGCAGCTGATCTCAACACAAAAGAAAGATGTTAAAATGCATGCAGTTTTCTACCATTATTTTTTATTTAATGCAAGCATCAGCTTCCATCGAAAAGCACATAGCTCCTGTATAGCATTAAAAATTATCCAGTTGTTATAAAAAAGTGTCATGTTGAAATTGAAGTGTTGACTCACTTTCTCTGTCTACAGAAGCTCCCGTACCTGCTGAGGTTCTCCAGCACTTTGTTTTTATTTCAACTCTCCTACTTCCGCAGTGCTTTGCTTTTATGAAACTTATCCGCGATACTTAGTCCTTTAACCCTGAGTGAACACTTTACATATTGAGATATGCCCCCAAAATTTCACTGTGCATTGTTTATCCCTCCAGATCATCACTAGGTAGTATCCCATCACTACTTGTGGTACCTTACTGCATACACATCTAATTAGCTGCCACGTTCCTTGCAATATGACGACACAGAACACAGAGAGAAAAGTCCGAGCTTAGTCAACCTCTCTTCGTAAGACAAGCTCTCCAGTCCAGGCAGCATCCTGGTAAACCTTCTTTGCACCCTTTCCAAAGCCTCTGTATCCTTTCAATACTAGGGCGACCAGAAATGGACGCAATATTCCAAGTGTGGTCTCACCAGAAACTTGTAGAGCTGTAGCAAAACCTCGCAGCTCTTAAATTCGATTCCCCTGTTAATGAAAGCCAAAACACCATATGCTTTCTTAACAACTCTACCCACTTGGGTGGCAACTTTGAGGGACCTATATACTTGAACACCAAGATCCCTCTGTTCTTCCTCACTGCCAAGAATCCTGTCTTTAATGCTATATTCAGTATTCAAGTTCGACCTTCCAAAATGCATCACTGCGCATTTATCCAGGTTGAACTCCATCTGCTATTTCTCAGCCCAGCTCTGCATCCTGTCTGTGTCGTGCTGCAGCCTGCAATAGCCCTCGATACTATCATCGGCACCTCCAACTTTTGTATCATCTGCAAATTTACTAACCCACCCCTCAACCTCTCATCCAAAGTCATTTATAAAAACTACAAAGAGCAGAGGCCCAAGAACAGAGCCCTGCAGGACACCACTCATCACTGACCTCCAGGCAGAATACTTGCAATCTACAACCAGTTCTGTCAGGCAACCAATTCTGAATCCAGATAGCCAAATCTCTCTGTAAACCATACCTCCTGACTTTATGAATGAGCCAACCATGGGGAGCATTATCATATACACCAGATCCACTGCTCGACGTTCATTAAGCTGTCTTGTCACCTCCTCAAAGAACTCAATAAGATTAGTTAGGCATGACCTGCCCCTCACAAAGCCATGCTGACTGCCTTTAATCATGCTATGCTTTTCCAAATAGTCATAAATCCAATCCCTCAGAATTCTTTTCAAAACCTTGCTGACCACAGACATAAGACTGACTGGTCTATAATTGTCAGGGATTTCCCTATTAAAAGAGGAACAACATTCGCCTCCTTCCAGTCCTCTGGTACGACTCCTGTGGAGAATGAGGAGGCAAAGATCTTCGCCAGTGGCTTAGCAACCGCCTTTCTCGCTTCCCGGAGCAACCTGGGGTAAATCTGGTCTGGCCCTGGGGACTTATCAGTCTTAATGTTTGCCAAACTTTCCTGCACATCAACTTCCTCAATCTCGATCTGTACAAGCCTGTCTCCCTGCTCCTCAAAGTTCTCATTCACAACAAGGTCCCTTTCCTTAGTGAAAACCAAAGCGAAAACCTCATTTAGGGCTTCCCCTATCTGTTCAGACTCCACGCACAAGTCCCCTACGCTATCCCTGATCAGCCCTACCTTCTCCCGATCATTCTCTTATTCTTCACGTATGATTAGATTAGATTAGATTAGAAACGATTGCACTTGAAATATAGTTTATCAGCTATAAAGTGTTTTGGAACTTCCTGAGATTGTGAATGGTGCTAAACACGTTTTGTTTTTCTATGTGATGCCAATTTGCACCATCTTTCCAATGAAGAATGTACCGTGGCTAAAATCCTGAGCATTAGGAAAAGGAAGGTGCTGGATTCCCCCCGCGCTTCCTCCTTCAATTAAAAACCTATTGGCTCAATCTTAAAACTAATGATAATATGCAAAGTACAGAGTACAGTGGATTAGGTTAGATTACAGTAAACTCTGTTTCAAAATAAACACAGTCCTCTTTCATAATGTTTGCCGTGCATCTGAAGCGAGCAGAATTTTAGGTGCCCTATTAGTTTGGAGCACAAAATAAACTGGCAATTTCATGCAGTTGCAAGAAGGGAATGATGCATTGTCAGAGATGGTACCTTTTAGTAGCATCTGAACAGACCACATCTACCCATGTGGATGGATGCAAAACACCCTGAGGCACCATTCAAAGAGCAGAGGAGTCCTTGTCAACAACATTCCTACATCTCTTGCTGTTTGTGGCTCCTTGCTGTATGCAAATTGACTGCTGCGTTTCAAAACAATTCCTTGGCTGTGAGGTATTTTGAAACATCTTGAGGACATGTAAAATGTGATGTAAATCAGTTATTTCTTTCAATGCTGCCCAACAGTACATAGGCAAAGTGCTCTACTTATCAAATCGGAGAGAATTGATCACTCCAGACCTATGCAATGCTTCCAAGTTTAAAATGTGATTGATCCCACTTTTGGAATTTACAGGAAGAGGGGAAAATTAAAGAGCACTCATGTAATGAAAAGACAAAGCTCAAGGACATGGGGAAACCTGATCTTAAAACTAATAGGTCTTGGGGTATTTACACTCTGAATGTAGAGGGCAACCAAGAAAAAAAGACAATAACAAAGAATATTATCAAAGAGCGCAAAGAAAGAAAGTCTTAGCAAAGTTACTAATCAGAATAGAATTGAAAAGGCAAATGATTAGTTTTCCAGAATCCTGACTAAAACAGTTTCTTAAGGACAAAGCAATATTTCAATTGTCTTGGAGTGACATTTCATAGAAAACAGGAGCAGGAGGAGGCCCTTTGAGCCTACTCGACCCTTCAATGTGATCAGCTTTTCCCCTAAAGTCAAAAGAAACAAAAATAAATAGCGGGGACAAAGGAAGGGCAAATAATTGGGCTTGTGCAAAACTTGACCTACTCTTGGGAAATAAGGCAGGGCAGGTGACTCAGGTGTCAGTTGGGGAGCACTTTGGGGCCAGCGACCATAATTCTATTAGATTTAAAATAATGATGGAAAAGGATAGACCAGATCTAAAAGTTGAAGTTCTAGATTGGAGAAAGGCCAATTTTGACGGTATTAGGCAAGAACTTTCGAAAGTTGATTGGGGGCAGATGTTCGCAGGTAAAGGGACGGCTGGAAAATGGGAAGCTTTCAGAAATGAGATAACGAGAACCCAGAGAAAGTATATTCCTGTCAGGGGGAAAGGAAAGGCTGGTAGGTATAGGAAATGCTGGATGACCAAAGAAATTGAGGGTTTGGTTAAGAAAAAGAAGGAAGCCATATGTAAGGTATAGACAGGATAGATCGAGTGAATCCTTAGAAGAGTATAAAGAAATTAGGAGTATACTTAAGAGGGAAATTAGGAGGGCAAAAAGGGGACATGAGATAGCTTTGGC
>NC_057727.1:7680480-7719608 GCF_004010195.1 Chiloscyllium plagiosum
CAGATGGAGTTTAATTCAGATAAATGCGAGGTGCTGCATTTTGGGAAAGCAAATCTTAGCAGGACTTATACACTTAATGGTAAGGTCCTTGGGAGTGTTGCTGAACAAAGAGACCTTGGAGTGCAGGTTTATAGCTCCTTGAAAGTGAAGTCGCAGGTAGATAGGACAGTGAAGAAGGCATTTGGTATGCTTCCCTTTATTGGTCAGAGTATTGAGTTCAGGACTTGGGAATTCATATTGTGGCTGTACAGGACATTGGTTAGGCCACTGTTGGAATACTGCGTGCAATTCTGGTCTCCATCCTATCGGAAAGATGCTATGAAACTTGAAAGGGTTCAGAAAATATTTACAAGGATGTTTCCAGGGTTGGAGGATTTCAGCTATAGGGAGAGGCTTAACAGGCTGGGGCTGTTTTCCCTGGAGCGTCGGAGGCTGAGGGGTGACCTTATAGAGGTTTACAAAATTATGAGGGGCATGGATATGGTAAATAGGCAAAGTCTTTTGCCTGGGGTCGGGGATTCCAGAACTAGGGAGCATAGGTTTAGGGTGAGAGGGGAAAGATATAAAAGAGACCTACGGGGCAACGTTTTCACACAGAGAGTGGTACGTATATGGAATGAGCTGCCAGAGGAAGTGGTGGAGGCTGGTACAATTGCAACATTTAAGAGGTATTTGGATGGGTATATGAATAGGAAGGGTTTGGAGGGATATGGGCCGGGTGCTGGCAGGTGGGACTAGATTGGGTTGGGATATCTTGTCGGCGTGGACTGATTGGACCAAAGGGTCTGTTTCCATGCTGTACATCTCTATGACTCTAACTCAAATGGAGGAATTTTAAGGATCAAGTTCTGCCCAGTTAGACACTGCATTGTTAGTTGGAGAGTATAGCACCTATGCTACTCCACCTGTGCCTTATCAATTGATCCATCTTGATAATACAGGATAATTGCAATTGCTAATTTAGTATTAATTTTATGTTCTGCATACCCACACCACTCACCAACATATCAGGTTTGCAATGCATTCAATCTTTTCCTCATTGCCCTTGTTAGTCATGTGGCATTTTTTTGTATGATTCTTCTTACATGTGGGATGTGAATGTTTGTTGCCTATCCCTAACTGCTTTTGAACTCAGTGGCTTGCTTGGCCATTTCAGAGGGCAGTTAAGAATCAGAAGTCACACACAGGGTAGGGACATTATATATTCCAGATTTGTTAATTGAATTCAAACAGTGTGGTATGATTGAACCCCAAGTCCCTGGAGTATTCGTCTGACCTCTGAATTACTAGTCCAATGACATCGCCATTACAACCATCATTTCCCCTTAAGTGATTAGCACCATAAATTCAAACTGTCACTTTCAGCAAATATTGTGCTGTTTATACATTATCTCTCGGAAAGCTCTGAGCTGACAAGCATAATATTCCTCAAAGCCTACAATTTTCTGTACTTTCTCCAAATGAAAAGCAAGAATGAAATTACTATTCATTAAATGATAAAATTGCTTGTCCTAAACTGCGACCTGACCAAAATTTAGAAAGGGAATGAAATAATTTCAGGGGATACACATTTTGCATTTTAAAGACTAAAACGTTGTACATTGAACAAGTTGCGCCCAGTAATATATCCCTTCTAAATTCACAAGGCAACATAGCATGTCTGAGAAGGTGAGTAAGCAAAATACTTGCAGATCAGACACGGTGAACCTGATGCAGGAAAAGTTTCTATCATTTCGTCTGAAGGGAAGTTTCTGATTCTAAACTACTGCCTGTCACAATGGACAGACACTGCCCTTTGGTCATCAGTAAAAGTTTCCTCATTGCCTTTGAAGCAACTATAGTGTGTAATGTGGGAAGTCATCCTTTCCAGCAGCGAGGTACTCGATTTTTAACTAATCTTCATATGGCCATTATCTTGAAATTCTCAGTTTTAGGTAGAATTAACATATGTTAAATCACTAATAATTAAGTTAAATTGGAGAATGCAAGAAATTTCAAATAAATTATATATTCAAATGTTCACTCAATTTTTCCTCCAGGTTTCGAAGGTCTCAAATGCAGGATGCCTCTGTGATGAAGTATGGAAACCTGGTGCAAGGTACGAGCTCTAATATCCAGTTTCCTTGTCCATCTTCTTTTCCTTTAGGTTCTGTTATCAGTGATGTTGATTATAGGATGTCTCAACCTGGTTCTTTTTTCGACAAGTCATGAGAACGGTCCTGCTGAAATTGTTAGTGGCACAAGTGCCAATTGTCTAAGAGCAATAAGTTTGTCAGTAGGGATTGGATTATATTGTGTGCAGCAGTTTTCAACGAACTAACTTTCCTTCAGTATTCAGATGGTTAAGGTAGCTGAGTGATTTGGTTCATCTCTGTAACCGATGTTGAAGTTCATAATGGAGATCTAAAAAGCGTGTAAGCTGTCACTGAGGCAAAAGACTTTTAAAATGATGGGATCTTTTAAAATTCTGACCTTTAGGACTGTAAAAGAGTGGAATTTGTTCTGCCTTTGGCCTTTGGCTAAAAGAGATAAAGAAACCCTTTGAAATATCCAAATGGCTAGAATTCTCTCCCTAACAGATCAGACCAGATAGACTGCAGCAGTTCAAGAAGATAGCTCACCACCACCTTCTCAAGGGAAATTAGGGATTGGTAATAAATGCTAACCCAGCTAGTAAAGCCCATGTCCCCTGAATGAATAAAAAATGCACTTTATGGGTGGAATCAAATGGAGGTCTGAGTGATATGAAATATGGCAACATGTGTGGCAGAATCAAGTAATAAGTGAGGTCCATCTCAACATCAGAAGTAACTTGCCCCATCCTTAATGCTTTTGAAAAGCTGCATGGTGAAATTCTCACTGAGTTGTGGCTGGTTACCAGTTGCAGGGGTTGGTTGTTAAATGCTTTGTTAACAGCCCAACTCGTTTCATTAATAGTAAACCTCCCATCTTACCTTGAGAAAGTAACCAAAGCAAGCTCATGGTAAATTCAAGTCACCACTTTCTCCAAATGACCTCCTTGTTAGAATCCAGACACCGATATCTCAGGACACACTGCATGGGCAGTGGCCACATCCAGCCCATATCCATGGACATTGGCATCCAAAATGTATCTCTAAGAACCCACATAGCCTCGTCTAGTCTATGAGTGCACAATGTCCTTGCTGCAGGATTCCATTGATAGTTGTCACTGCAGCATCTCCACACTGTTCGCTTGCTGTCATAACGTTCACTCATTCTGAGCTTACTTCAATGCACACAGCATCCTTTTTTGCATTACCTTTTTGCAATTTGCTCCCTCAGCCAGAGATACCAGGCTCATTTTACTGCTGTTTTTCCATTTAGCACAGAAACACATCTAGGAAGTTTGTCATAGTTGTCAGCAGGCTTCAGTCAAGTCAGTCAGTCTTCAATCAGGGGTTTTAACAGACTAAGCCAAGGACAGCCTTCTGTGCCAGTCCAAGCCAAGTGCAACGTAGTCAGCGTCAAGATCATGTCCGCATAAGGAGCAAGGAGCTGAATGAAAAGCAGTATACCTCCTGTCTTGATTCTTTCTGTCCCATTGTGATCTGTTTACCTAATGGAATGAGAGACGGGGCCGGTATATAACATAGAGTCATAGAGATGTACAGCAAGGAAACAGACCCTTCGTTCCAACCCGTCCACGCCGACCAGATATCCCAACCCAATCTAGTCCCACCTGCCAGCACCGGCCCTTATCCCTCCAAACCCTTCCTATTCATATACCCATCCAAATGCCTCTTAAATGTTGCAATTGTACCAGCCTCCACCACATCCCCTGGCAGCTCATTCCATACACGTACCACCCTCTGCGTGAGGAAGTTCCCCTTAGGTCTCTTTTATATCTTTCCCCTCTCACCTTAAACCTATGCCCTCTAGTTCTGGATTCCATGATCCCAGGGAAAAGACTTTGTCTATTTGAAATGAAAGTAGGTGGAACAGCTGTCATCATTAGCGCAATTGGGAAGGTGCACTGAGTGAGTAGGCAGTGCAGAAAGCTTGCAGGATTCTGCTGTCATGATTAGTATGGGTGACAGGACGTGGAGATTACATTACAGGAAATAGTGTGTGAACCTTGGTAGGAGATGTGTCCAGTAGCAGAGGTAGTTTGATGTGAGATATTGGCAAGAACACGGTGAATTCACCCTGGCGCAGAAAGGCCTAGGTAGCAACCTGAAGTAACATGGTCTGGTTCCATCACCTCCGCTGTTGGTTCTGGGGAAGTTCCCTGTCACCAATCCCATAAGCAGGACACCAGGTCCCTGACCCCAAGCAAAGTCCTGATCTCCCCCTGTCTGCCCTGTTTGGGACAAATGTCAGTTGTAGGGTAGCTCCAGACTGATTGTGCACCCAGTCAAGCAATGTGACGTTTTAAAGATGGTGTAGGCTGAAGGGATGTCAGTGAATTCTGGGATTTCTGCTAACTGGCCAGTTGTTGTGGTAAGATAGGGCAGAAATTGGATATGAGGTAAGTAATTAAGGAGGCATGCTTGGGAAGATAGGACAGCAAACTATCCAAAAAACACATGCAAATCAGGCTAAGCCAAAAACGAAAGATTCAGCCCTATGTAGCAGTCAATCTGTTCTCTAGAAACTGGACTAAGTCCTGTAGTTGGATTGCAGATAAGCAGGATTGTTATCTGAAGATGTAGTGACATTTGCTTGGTCCTAATAAAGCTTATTACATTTCTCCCCAGGGGATTTATGGACTGAAATAATCAGCAGCATGACTTCAGCCACCATCAGGTTCGAGTTGTTATCAACAGCACACCGCAGTCCAGTAAGTAATGCGCATGTTCCAGCTGCAGCCATTGACATTTAGGGAAAGACTTCCTTTCTGTGCCTTTCTCCCCTTCTGCCTTTCTTTTAAATCTTGTTGCAGCATCTTTATAAAAAGATGATGAGGTGATATCCCACCTCCCACCCCCCTGGCAGTTCAAGGACAATTGGTTCATGAAAGCAGGCCAGACTTTGGCTTGTTTCCCACTAAGAGGCCCCTGCAAACTCCATTTACAACAGTAACACGCGCTGGGCCACTGTAGGGAAGAGCCACAGAGAAAACGACCTGACAGCATGTCCGTCACTGAAACACGACTAAAAACATACTTCAGAGGTTCAAACAGCCAAAACTTGGAGTTGATCATAAGAGCCATATCTTTAAGTATAGTAATTAAGCAAAATGAATGTCTGGATTGGGACTGGAAGCAAATTCTCTGATCTGTTTAGTATTTGTATCTTAAATAATTCCAGTTTGATGTGAAGGATGGACTGAAGAGCCCTTCTGTCAATCCCTTTCACCTCCAACTGCCATAATCTTTTCGACATGGTGGCTGCAGGTTGGTAGCTGGAGGTTGTATGCCCCTCTTATTTGTTAACTCAGGGCAAAATGTTAGCCATTTGCTAAGTACATACTATTTCAGTAAATATTTGATTTTAAATCTTGCAGTCAAGAAACCTTTGCAGCTCAAGCGAGGAAAAGTTAATTCCAACATAAATTCACTTTTCTCTCTCTCTCTCTCTCTCTCTCTCTCTCTCACCCCTCCCTCTTCCGCCACTCCTCTCTCTCTCTCTCACCCCTTCTACTGTGAATTTTAGCTGAATTTGGACTTGACACAAGCAGTCAACATTTCTACGAAAGGAACTAAGAGTGGAGCATTTGTCATGTACAACTGTGCAAGGCTTGCAACGTTATTTGATCACTTCAACAAGTCTGTTCAACAAGGTAAAACCTAAGATATTCACAATTGATTGAGAAGTCAGCCAAACTATTTGCATTTTCTTTAGTCAGGTTTATTGTAATTCCAATAAAAGCAAAGAACTGCAGAAACATAAACAGAAATTGCTGAGAAAGCTCAGCAGGTCTGGCAACATCTGTGGAGATAAATAAGAGTTAATGTTTTGGGTCAAGTGACCCTTCCTTAGAACAATTCTGTTTTAGTTTCTGATTCACAATACTCGCAGTTCATAGAGTCACAGAGATGCACAGCACGGAAACAGACCCTTTGCTCCAACCTGTCCATGCTGACCAAATACCCCAACCCAATCTAGTCCCACCTGCCAGCTCCCGGCCCATATCCCTCCAAACCCTTCCCATTCATATACCCATCCAAATGCCTTTTAAATATTGCAATTGTATCCATCTCCACCACTTCCTCTGGCAGCTCATTCTATACACATACCATCCTCTGCATGAAAAAGTTGCCCCTTATGTCTCTTTTATATCTTTCCCCTCTCACCCTAAACCTATGCCCTCTAGTTCTGGATTCCCCGACGACCCCAGGGAAAAGACTTTGTCTCTTTATCCTATCCATGCCCCTCATGATTTTATAAACCTCTTTAAGGTCACCCCTCAGCCTCCGACGGTCCAGGGAAAACAGCCCCGGCCTGTTCAGCTTCTCCCCATACAGCAAGGAAACAGACCCTTTGTTCCAACAGACTGCTGTTCTATGTATTTTAGACTGGGGCTGCTATTCTCTGTAACAAAGAGGAGTCCTGCCAAGGGCATGTTCTCCTCCTTTAAAAACCAAATCAAATATCCAGTTTTCTACATATACAGAGAACAACTGTGTTATAACTCAATGAAATGTTAAACCAAAGCCTCGTCTGTTTCCAAGTGGATGAAAAGATCCTGCTTCAAAGAAGAGCAGAGATATTCTCTCTCATGTTCAGGGCAACATTAATCCCTCAAATAACATCAAAAGTAGATTATCAGATCTTTATAATATTATAAGAAATAGGTGCAGGAGTAGGCCATTTAGCCCATTGAGTCAGCCAATCAGTCAGTCGTGATCTGATTGTAAACTTACCACTTTCCTTCATGTCTCACATAACCTTTGATTCCTTTGTCAATCAAAGACCTGTGTAATTCAGCCTTTGAATATACTCGATAATCCAGCCTCTGTTGTTCTCTATGTAAGAGAATTGCAAAGACCAATGATCCTGTCAGAGAATAGAGACTCCCGACCTTCAAGCTCATTCTAGATTCCTTCAAAAGGAGGAAACATCCTATCAGCATCCATCAAGATCCCTCAATCATAAATGTTTCAATGAAATCACCTTTCGTTTTTTCCTAAACTCGAGATACAGCCTCAATCTGTTTAGCCTGCTGTTTGTGGGAAATTCACATTTCCCTGACAACAGCGACTAGACTTCAAAATAAGTACTTCTTTGATTATAAAACACGAGGTTTTGAAAGAAACTACTTTAATTTGGGTCTTTCTTTCACACACCTCTGATCCACTACATTACTTGAGACTTACCTCGACATACAGTACATAGAAAGAATTCCAGCTCCCAGTGACAAGTCTATTCCTTCAATGGATCAGGTGGTATGGTCAATCAGGGTTATCTTGTAAGTACCATTGACTTAACTGGTAGAGATTCCTGCTTAGAAATAATTGATGGTTGCTATAAATGATACACTAGCTACGTGAGCTTGGGGACAAGTAAGTCCCAGAGTCATTTTTTACAATCCCTGTCTCCATATCTCCTTGCTCCACTCCCCACTCTGTTTTCCTTGTCACCTGAGGAAGGAGGGAAACAAATATAACATGGCTACAGTTAGTTTGACACAGATAGAAAGATTTTGAGGGTAGTCATTGGCTCAAACAAAAACCAATAGTTTTTGAGAAACAAAAAAAACTTGCATTCAGATTTAGAAGTCGATTTACTAGAGAATTTACTTGACATCAAAATACATAATACAAATAATACAGTAAAGTTTGTAGTGTTTATTTTCTTAAAACAGATATTTCCTTGCTTTCCCAGGCTTATACCCAAAGTTCCCAGAAACATCGCAGCTGAATTTTTCTGCTCTTCAGGAAGAGGTACCTTATCCCGAATCAGCAATGTGATTCATTGTTCTCCTCCTTGACAGGATTAAAATGTGCTGCAGTAATCAGAGACAAAGAAGACTGAGAAAAGGCCACTACAAAGTCTTCCTTCACGGGACATATACCCTATGGTACAGACCTACTAACATATTAGTTAATGAGGTTAAAGGATAGGCTAGCAAAATTTAAGAGATAGGAACATTTATTAATATTTAGCTATTATCTCCTGGCCCCCCCTTAAACAATGCAGCTGTGTCCAAGGTGAAGGTATTCATGAGAATTTGCATGCCTCACATCATGATCAGAATCAGAGACTACTGATGCACAACATGAGGACACTAATGGATTGTGTCATAGGATATTTCTGAGCTTATTTTGATTTGTGCATTTAAGTCTTTCATTTGCTTGAATTTTTTTAAATAAATATTAAATCTATTAAAAGTGTTTCTTATGCATATTGAGCTGAGTGCTTTTAATTCCATTTAACTCAGTGCCAACGCACACTGAAACCCACAGCCTTGCTAAAGAGTCTTAAAAACAAATTCGAGAAATATTAGGAAGCTCAGAGCATAAACTGGATCCCCTTTACAATCTGTAAACCTTAGGCTCTTGCCTTACTAAATTCTGTCATAATTTTTAGCTTGGCCTCCTTAACAGCATTTTAAAAGGGGAGACAGTTTCACATTTCAATAGACAATAGGTGCAGGAATAGGCCTTTCGGCCCTTCTAGCCAGCACCACCATTCATCATGATCATGGCTGAGCTTCCACATCAGCATCCTGTTCCCCTAGTTTTTAAGCGAAAAATGTGTTTCCTAGCATCATTCCTGAATGGCTTGGCTCTAATTTTAAGAATCATTTGCCATTTCTGGGGTTCAGAGTTTCCCTATCGAATTACACAACTTCTTGATGTCCTGAGTGGCCCCTCAACTAGGAACCTGTCCACCTCTTTATAAATTTGCAAAGAGCTTGCACTCACTAAACAACCTGAAAACCTTTTCCACCAGCATAAACCAAGAGTTCTGCATGAATACCAAGCAAAATGGCACAACTCACCGTGAAATATGTGTGTGGACATAGCAACCATCCCCTCTGACCACAGCTGGCTCCCCAGTAGATCTAACCTTTGACTCCTTTGTCAATCAAAGACCTGTGTAATTCAGCCTTTGAATATACGCAATTGTCCAGCCTCTATTGTTCTCTGTATAAGAGAATTGTAAAGACCAACAATTCTTTCAGAGATGAGAGACTCCCAACCTTCAAGCTGTGGCTCTCATTCTAGATTCCTCCAGAGGAGGAAACATCTTGTCAGCATCTATCAAGATCCCTCAATCTTAAATGTCTCAATAAAATCACCTTTCGTTTTTTTCTAAACTCAAAAGTTACAGCCTCAATCTGTTTAGCCTGCTGTTTGTGGGAAATTCACATTGCCCTGACAACAGCTACTCGACTTCGAAATAAGAGGGATCAGATCTAACTTTACAAATCTGAAGTCTGACTGTCCTTGCTAAGCATTTGACAGTATGGATAAATTGAAAAACTAGATATAGAAAGTAGTAAGGGCTCTTGTTATACAGTGGTAGTGTCTCTACCCCTAGCTTAGAGATTTGGATTCAAGTCCCACCTACCACAGAGCTGTGTCATAACATGTTCAAACAAATTGATTTTAAAAAACTTACATATAGCAACAAGAAATATACAGCAACTGATATGAAGCCATGCCAAAGCTTGACTTTCTTGCCTGACTGAAACCTGCTGCCAAATTGGCACTTATGTGAAGCCATTAAGCTGCCAACCATTGCATGTGCAACTCAAGTTGCATGCAATTTGTAGTGGTCACTGAACATTGGAAATCTATTTAAAAATATATTGAGAAGTTGGAGGGAAAAAAAGTGCAGGATTGTTAACAGTTCAGTGGGATGGATCCAAGGACTTTCATTTTTAAGGCCAGTGTTTGAGTGTAATTTTTTTTTAAAACGTTCAAGTTATCCTCAAGAATTAACCACAGTTTCCTCCTTGTGCAGGGGGAGTGGCTGTTACTGTACAATTATGTTATTCCATTCCAGGATGTGCTTTGTCAGACTACACAATCCCTGAGTTCAACTAAAGGAATTCGTCTGACCATCAACACCGAGGCAGTAAGTAGAACTAATAAGCAAAGAGGACAGATTTTCGTTTCCAACAAAAATGTTTTTAGAACTGTTGTTATAGAATCTTACAGCACATAAGGAGGCCATTTGGCCCTCCATATGCGAGCCAGCTCTTTCTAAGGGTGGCTGATTAGCTCAGCGGTGCATCACATGCAGCTAAATATTTCCAAGGCTCACCCAGCTGCATGTTGCATTAATTCATATTTTATACAAATCCAACTTAGGTAAGAGTGTTAGAATTGCAGATATCCAAGCTGTCTGAGAGTTAATCAGTTGGTAGTTTGAATTTTAAACATTGGCGGTATTGTGCAAGATAAATAAAATTTGACAGCATGCATTAATGAATGGCATTTGACAGCCCTGGATTAATGATTATCTGCTACAACATTGAAGGCCAATCTTTTCAGTGGCTATGAATGTGCTGGAAATTAAAAAATAGTTTTAAAAAAGAGTTACAACAGGTGTAAGATGACACCATAAAAGCTTGTACAGTAAGTTAGTACATTTAAGCAGACTTGAACTTTGAACACCCAAGTATCCACACTGGCAGAAAAGACTGAACAGGAACGTTGTACACACTAAGGCTAGTATCAGCCTTGAGAGCAGCCTAGAGAATATTAACAGATTCCTGTAGACGGGATAAAAGGGACACCTTAGCTGGAAGATTTCTGTTTATTGTACAAGAATGAATGCAAATAATACATACATATGTGATCACAGGTTAATACTGGACAGATCCAGGATGGTATTTAGTCCATCTAAGACAGAATCTCTGTCTGAGATTATTTAAATAAACATAACCTGCGTACCCAAGCCCTCCTGTGGTCTGTGTAAAAGATTAACCACCATACTAACCTCTGAAATGGTCTCCCTAAATTACCTCTAGTGGTTCTCTCTCTCTTTACTTGGCTTGGAAAACTTTTTGGACTTCTCACCAACTGATCTTACTCTCCTTCCCTTAATTTCCTAGCTCCTCCAGAGTGTCCTCTCTCTTGGCAAGGTCTAAATCTTCATTGCAGATTGTTAAGGTGTCAGACACAACCTGGTGGTGATAATATTCTTTCCCCTGAATCAGCAGGCCATGGATTAGAATTATTCTCCAGAGGTGAGAGTGTATAATCTTGGCTGACACCACAGTGCAGTACTAAAAGAATAGTGTCCAGCTGTAAATACAGCCATTCACATGAGACATTAAATTCAGATCCCAGCCATCCTCTCAGGGTAAATGATCTGCAGCGCAGCTGAAAGAGGAGTGTGGAGAATGTCAGCATTTAAGTCAACATTATCCTTCATCACTCACTGATAACATCTGATACAGATAATATCAAATTGCTTTTTTGGGATCTTGCTGCAAGCAAATTGGCTGCCGTATTTTCTGCATTACAACTCCAAATAATTGCTGTAAACTCTTTATAAGGAGCATAAATAATTCATTCAACCCATCAAGTCTGCTCCGCCATTTACTGAGATAGTTTATCTGATAATTCTCAACTCCACTTTCCTGCTTTTTACCCTATAACCCTTGATTCTCTTACTGATTAAAACATCTATCTCAGCTTTGAATAGACTGAATGACCCAGCCTTGATAGCCCTCTGTGGTAAAGAAAATTCCACAGATTTACCACCCTCTGAGAGAGGAAATTCCACCTAATCTCTGTTTTACATGAGCAACTTCTTATTCTGAGATTATACCTCTTGGTCCTGGAGTTTCCTAGAAAGGGCAACAGCCTTTCCACATCTAACATGTCAAGTCTCATTGGAAGCTTATAATAGTGCACTTTGTGGTGATATCTTCAAATTGTAAAAGGTTTCCTTTATCAGGTACTAAGTATCTTCTTCTCAATATAACTTATGTTTTAGGTCTGCAAGTTTCTTGTAAACCTCAGCATTGATTTCAGCTCCTATTACAACCGTGTGCATATACTTGGAGTAAGTATCAATGTTGTAAGTTATTGTCTGATCATCGTTATGTAATCAAACCCAATTATGTATGAGGTGAAGAACAAAGATAGGCCCATTTTCGTGGGCCTAGGTGTTGAATATCTTAATTTATGAAAAGTGGAAAGGAAATATTTTTTATTTAAGGCTTTGACTGCTCTTCTTGCTCCATTTTTACTTTTTTTTAAACATCTAAATTTTTGTCATCTACTGATGCTACTGGTAGGGTTCTAGTACGGCAATACCAGATTTCCAAGATACCGCAGAGATTTTGTGGGACATTGGGTAGCATTTCACTCTGAGCCAGTAGCTGTGGGTGTGGGTTCCACTCAGGGACTTGATGACCAAGAAGGGTACATACACACAACAAAGCCAACAGGCGGAGCGTCAATCTGCAACCCTTCCAACACACACCAATGGCAGTAAGAGCAGGAGATATTCCTGGACATCTGTCTGATGGAAAAAAGGCATTGGAGCCTTTACCATCACTACTCACAGCTTCAGCCAACAACACTGCATCAAATGTACATTGTCACTATAATTCCATCTTCCCAAAATGAACTTTAATGCATCACTATCACTGAAGATAAATTATCTTTGTTTTTGAGTCAGCCTTGATCAGGAACTCACAGCAGCTATGTCGAGCATGAATCAGGACCAATTTCACCTTTTTGCTCCATGCTACTCCAAGCCCAAGGCGGAGGAACCAGAAGAGAATTCTGAAGAAACTCATATTCTAAAGTTCAGATGGGGAGGGTTGGTTAGCTATAGTCAGCAAACCACACTTTCTGATACATCAGCATCTTTGTTATTCATAATATCATGATT
The DNA here is from genome assembly GCF_004010195.1 of Chiloscyllium plagiosum. Lineage (NCBI taxonomy): Eukaryota > Metazoa > Chordata > Chondrichthyes > Orectolobiformes > Hemiscylliidae > Chiloscyllium > Chiloscyllium plagiosum. The sequence goes on from NC_057727.1 coordinate 7,693,249, forward strand.
TCAATTTGATTAAGAGTGCATTTGGAGAAAATCCCACTGACAGATCAAATTCAAGTCAAGTTTGGTTACAACCATCATTGGAGGATAGGGATAGGATTCCCTGGAAAGCAAAGATAAACACATTTGACACTGAATCTGATCAGTTCACCATCCATCACAACAATGTGTTGTTGGATTTCCAGTCTTAATGACATTTAAAACACATCCTTGAAGTTAATAAACTAAGCAAACACAAAGTGTGTTCAAAGTTAGGAGAAAGAGAACGTGAAAGGTAACAGCTGAGCATAAGCTGGGAATCGAACCTTTACCAGGAGTGCAAAGTTCAAGGCCCGCATTCACCATGCTCCCAGAGCAATGAAAACAAAATGTGTACAAGCATTATAGGAATGCAGCTCTCTCATTGTTGGTCCAGAGGATGCTGCAGAACCAGAGATGACATGAGGGACTTGAAAGCAAGGATGAGAGTTTTAAAAATTGAACTGTTGCTTCATGGGAATCCAATGTAGGGCAGTAAGCATATCGGTGATGGCTGAATGAAATTTGGTGCAAATTAATATGTAGGCAGTGGAGTTTAGCATGACTTTAGATGATTGGCGAAGTAGAAGATAGGTGGCTAGAAGATGAATGACAGACAAGAGTTCATTGTAGTAGTCAAGTCTAGAGGTAACCAAAGGGTATAAGGGTTGTAGCAGTAGAATCAGGACATGTCACATTGACAAGTCAGTGGTGTTAGAGATGCCACAGATGTGATCAGAATCTTATCTCAGAGTCAAATACAACATTGAGGTTGCAAAGTCTGGTTCAGCCTCAGACAATTACCAGAGTGAGGAATGTCAAGGAAACAGAACTTGTCCCATGGGCTGGTCTTCCCAGTAGTTAATTGGAGGAAATGTTACCTCCTCCAGTATTCCAGGCCCAGTTTCACACAGCTCTGCCATGGGTTTATGAAGTGACCTCATGTTTTGCTTTGCCCTACCTTGGTATTTTCAAACATGGGCCAGTAGTTTAGAAAGCAATATCTTGGATAGCCTGGTGTATTGTAACCAAGAAAAGGCAAGGCGCTGGTCCAAACAGCTCTTTATATGGAGAGACCAATCTCATCTGTGCCCTTAAAAAGAAGTGAAGGCCTGTGCGTTCCTATGTTTGGACCAACAGAGGAGGAACAGGAGAGACAGAGTGTGGAAGAGTCAGAATACATCTCCCTTCCCATTTCCTTAACAACGTAGAAGGCTCAATTCCCCTCATTCCTTTGAGCAAGAGGTTCTAGAGCAGCTTTGATGCTCAGTCAGTGACATTCACATCCCATTAAAAAATGCTGGAGAAGGCAGACCACTGCTTACTGTTAAGTGATGTTTTGGAGGGGGATCCCAAAAAATCTGTTTCTTTGGCTTTACTGGAATAGCTGAGACCACTCCCCCATTATTTTTACTCAGTGTTCAAGGTAGCTTCTCACTCCACAGGAACCGTTGGAACACTTGTTCAACCAGATGTTTGCTCGCCTGCAGCTGATGAAAGCATTGAGAGAAGTGTTTCACACAGCGTTGGGCACACTGCACATCACACCCCCAAGCCAGCTCTGAGAATCCAGCAATGTGTTCGGCACCTCACCAAGATATGGAAACAGAAAACTCGATGGTCTTCACATTCCACCAGCAGGTCAGCAAAGATTAACACTGCCGAGACCTGCCAACAGCGAGCAGAGCAGCTTGACAGATCAGCGGAACATCACTGTTTTACCTCTTTGTATAGTCAGGTGTGAATGAGATTTAAAACATTGAAGTTTGGTGTTCAGACTTACTCTGTATACCAGCAGACAGAACCTACCACCTCTCTGCACATCATCATCTGTTCCAAGAGCATGACTCGTCCGAAGCAGATGCAGGTGTTAGTTGCAAAATCAATTACATTCAGAGTTGCCAAGTTCCTTCTGGAAGAGAGCTTTCATCTCATTATTGAATGAATTACAACACTGGCCACAATGCCATTTCACTACTGTATGATATTTCTGGCCTCTACATCCTGCTCTTGATCTGAACGTATTCCATTTTCTGTGCCCCAGCTTTTAAATAAAAATAAACATGAATTTTAAGCATCCTAATTTGTCTCTGCTTTATCCATCAACATGCACGTAACCCTAATCCAGCTGTAACGTAAGCAACGACGTTAAAGTCACACAACATCAGGTTATAGTCCAACAGGTTTATTTGGAAGGACTAGCTTTTGGAGCGGTGCTCCTTTGTCAGCTAGCTACCTGACAAAGGAGCAGCGCTGCAAAAGCTTGGTACTTTCAAATAAACCTGTTAGACTATTAGCAGGTGTTGTGTGATTTTTAACTTTGTCCACCCCAGTCTAACACTAGCACCTCCTCATCATGATAAGCAACAAAGATAATATCTCAAGTTAAAATTAGATGAATTATCATCGGCTGTCCCTCAGATGAGAATGACTGTCTTCCACTTTCAGGATGAGTCTATAGGTGGGTGTACAGAGCAATATGGCTACCGCAGGCTCTGTTACACGTGGGACAGGTGGGGGTCACAGGAATGGGTGGGTGAGGCATTGGTGTGGCAGAATGCTCCTATTGCTGTTCTCACCCGGCTTCTATTTTTTCCCCAATTGGCAAGTCTTGAACGCTTTCCAAATGGAGCAGCTATAGTAAACTGTATAAATGATCTCAGGATGGTGTTAAGACACTTACCAGTTGTTTGACTGGTAGGTGAGTGTTTTTGTGTCACCCCCATTTGAATGGAGTTGTGGGTGCTGCATTTCGTTGTGTGGTCTATCAGCTAATTGAGAGACCGACACTGATAGTGATAGAAGAAGCAATACCTCTAACTATTGTGAACAATAGTGAGCAGACAACTCCCATTAAGTAGACAAGAAATGCAACATGAGCCATGACCAGCATTAGTAGCTCCAATCACTAATCATCATTTCATGCTGCAGCTGTTCAAAACTCTGGTACGGCCACACTTGGAGTATTGCGTACAGTTCTGGTCACCGTTTTATAGGAAGGAGTGGAAGCTTTGGAAAGGGTTCAGAGGATATTTACTAGGATGTTGCCTGGTATAGAGGGAAGGTCTTACAAGGAAAGGCTGAAGGACTTGAGGGTGTTTTCATAAGAGAGAAGGTTGAGAGGTGACTTAATTGAGACATATAAGATAATCAGAGAGTTAGATAGGGTGGACAGTGAGAGCCTTTTTCCTCAGATGGTGATGGCTAGCATGAGAAAACATGGCTTTAATTTGAGGGGTGACAGATGTCAGGTAGTTTCTTTACTCAGAGTAGTAGGGACATGGAACGCACTGCCTGCAACAGTAGTAGACTCGCCAATTTTAAGGGCATTTAAGTGGTCATTGGATAGGCATACTGTCGAGAATGGAATAGTGTAGGTTAGATGAGCTTCAGATTGGTTTCACAGGTCGGCGCAACATTGAGGGCCGAAGGGTCTGTAGTGCGCTGTATGTTCAATGTTCTATGATCAGGGTGTGCACACATATTTTCAAAGACTGTTAGACAAATGGTAATCACCGTTTACGGTGCCATAATGCAAAAACACCAAAGACTGTATTTTATGATGGCTTAGAGTCATATAGAGATCCTTCAGTCCCCAATTGATCCACGCCAGCCATGCTCCCAAGGAGGTAGAACATGCATACTCACTCCCTACTGTTTGAGCACCTTGAATCAAATATCAACTGGCCAATTACTAGCCAGTCTACAATACTGTAAAGGGGGATTCTTATCTCTCAAATGCACTCGCAGAGTGAAAGATCCATTCACATTTGGTTAGGCAAGTGAGCCAGACGCTTTATTCTGACAACCGATTAAAAGCGTCTTCCCTTTTACTTTCTCCTTAATTGATATGTCAGCCTGTCAAAAGTGAACAAAGTTTACTAAATGGCTAAACATAGACCGCTGCTATAGGTGACCAGGTTCCTTTCAACCTTTGGTCATTCGTGATGACAGCTAGCCTTCTCAACCTGTCTCACCGTTAGCTAGTTCAAGCAGTAATGGTATAGAAATGACCAACTACAGGGATTGCTGCATCTTTATAGCAAAGAGATGGTGGTGTGGACCGGAGAACGATTGATTGAAATAGTATTTGACGTTTTTTTAAGAAAAAGAAACCAAAGGGACACCCTAGAACCGTTACCCTAATTTACCATTTGTATACAACATTGATTTAACACGTGTTCTATGCAATATTACTGCCACATTTACTGCCCATCCTCATTCTTCAATTCTGTAGCCATGGTGATTTCTTTTAAAACAATTTTTGATGTTTAGCTTTAGAATGAATGGGTTGTTTTGTGTACATTGATATGGTTTTACATTTGAACAAGCAAGCTCAAGTTTAAAGAAGAAAAGGAGAGTTTTTTTTAAGCTTGAGGGAAACACCCACTGGTTAAAGAGGGAGACTTCTGGTTTCATTTTTTAACTTTGAGTGAAATAGTTTTGTGAATTGCTAGGAATAGATGGTTATGTAGAGCAGTGCTTCTGAGAAAGAAAGGATATGTAGTGAACTAGGTTACCTTAGGATGAAGAGTTAGTGTTCGTCCCTGAGCAGAAGTATTCAGGTAATACGTTGAACAGGCTGGCATTTCCTTTCCTGGATGTCACTTTTAAAAGCATTCCTTTTGCTCTTACAATTTCAAACACATCTCAATGGCCTTCTGAACTTGTTAAACATACAACTTAGCATGTTTTAAAGGCTTCAAAACAAAATCTTTAAATTTCACTTGCAAGATCATTCCTTGGAAGAGCAAAGGAGTTCGCTCGAATTGCCTGGCCAATATATATCCCACAAACAACAGCAGAAAAACAGATTATCTGGCCATTATCGCATTACTGTTTGGGGGAGTTTGCTATATGAGAACTAACTGTCACATTTCTTACAACAGTGACTTCAAAAATAATTGTACAGTGCTTCGAGACATCCTGAGGTTGTAAAAAACTTCTTATAAGTACAAGTTTTTTCTTTGTTGTACAGCATAAATCTGTAATTCATTTGCTTCCTAGCCTATTTTGTTGGAAAAACTGTTTTTGCAGCAAAATGTACTTCTTTCATCACTTCAACATTAAGCAGACCACTAACTTAGACTTGCTAACTCTTACAGCTTTTCATGTCAACTAGGATACCTTAAATTGGGCATTAGTCCCGGATTAGTCTCGTCTGTCCTCTTTCTAAAACTTCAATGTCGCCTTTCAAGAGAGGAGATGAATACTGGAAACAGGACTCCATTTGAGGCCTATTATAGGATTGTACAAATATTGTATGCTTTGTTTTATTTTAAAGATTTAAGTATTTCTGAAATGCCTGACAACTGACTGAAAACCCTAAATTCATAGTCAGAGTAATTCTTTGCACACAACTCTGTTAAGACTAGGCTGTGACAACGATTCCACTTTACATTCAGTCGCACCAATGGGAGTGCAGCAAAAATTTGGGAATGGTCCATCACAAAATGTGGAGCATAAACACATCCTGAATGGCCCAAGTGACTGGCTCAACCTCTTCATTCAATGGGAAAGTTTTATTATGTCAAAAGGCAAGATAGGTTTCTCTACTTTGTGCTGGGAGAAATTCTCTTTGTTTTGGCAGTCCCCAGGGGTTCATTCATGAATATATTTGACATGAGTGTCCTCTGTGCTCTATACTGCTGCGACTGGTAGTGAGGCAGCTCAAAGAAAGAGAATGTAAAGTTTCGGGTGAAGCTGAGACTGGAGATGCATTGGACCGGAGGCAACTTTATGCTGCCTCGCAGTTTACTTCTCAACCTCCTCTGAGACCAGCTGTCCTTGCCACTTCTCTGAATCACCAATGCCTCAGCCATTGTTGTCTCCCTGGGTGAAGCTCTGAGCTGTGTGGCTTTGCTGTCTACTCCTTTGTGTCCATCTTGATTTCCACCAAAGTTATCCTCAGTGAAATCCTTGGCGCTGCCACACCAATGTCTGATGGTGCCATGTGGAAGTTGGTGCTGAGCACTGGTATGGCATGGGAGTGGTTCCAATGACTGTGGAATGGCATTGAAAGGAGTATCCAGAAGGGAGGTCCCAACCCATGGTGTGATATCTTTGATTGTGTTACGTTTGCTCACCTTCACACACGGTGCTGTACGTGGTGGTGGTTTCAGTGGTTTCGAATGATCTGAGGAAAGTGATTTCTTCTGAGGTGCCTTTTCTGTCAGAAGACAAAGGAAATTCAGCCTGTTTCTCGATGCAAGTTAATATAAGAACTGAGAAATGAGAGCACCAGAAGACCATTTGGCCCATCAAGTCCTTTGTACCACTGAGTACGATTGTGGCTGACCTTTGGCCTCAGCTCCACTTTCCCTCCTCAATCCCCATATCCCTGGATTCTCTCTCAGTGGCTAAATGCCTAATGATTTCTATCTTTGATCTCATCAGAGGTGGAGAAACAATACTGACGCAGATAGAGGATTGGCTGACTGGCAGAAGGCAGAGAATGAGGATAGAAGAAAGTGAGGATTGCAGATGCTGGAAATCAGAGTCGAGAGTGTGGTGCTGGAAAAGCACAGCAGGTCAGGCAGCTTCCGAGGAGCAGGACAGTTGACGTTTCGGACAAAAGCCCTTCATCAGAAATGAGGATAGAGGAGTGTTTTTCAAGGTGGAAGCTGGTGACGAGTGGAGTCATAGAGATGTACAGCATGGAAACAGACCCTTCGGTCCAACCCGTCCATGCCGACCAGATATTCCAACCTAATCTAGTCCCACTTGCCAGCACCCAGCTCATATCCCTCCAAACCCTTCCTATTCATATACCCATCCAAATGCCTCTTAAATATTGCAATTGTACCGGCCTCCACCACTTCCTCTAGCAGCTCATTCCATACTTATACCATCCTCTGTGTGAAAAAGTTGTCCCTTAGGTCTCCTTTATATCTTTCTCCTCTCACCCTAAACCTATGCCATATAGTTCTGGACTGCCTGACCCCAGGGAAATTACTTTGTCGATTTACCCTATCCATGCCCCTCATAATTTTGTAAACCTCTATAAGGTCACACCTCAGCCTCCGACGCTCGAGGGAAAACAGCCCCAGCCTGTTCAGCCTCTCCCTATAGCTCAAATCCACCAACCCTGGCAACATCCATGTAAATCTTTTCTGAACCCTTTCAAGTTTCAAAATATCTTTCCGATAGGAAGGAGACCAGAATTGCATGCAAGATTCCAACAGTGGCCTAACCAATGTCCTGTACAGCCGCAACATGACCTCCCAAATCCGGTATTCAATACTCTGACCAATAAAAGAAAGCATACCAAATGCCTTCTTCACTATCCTATCTACCTGCGACTCCACTTTCAAGGAGCTATGAATCTGCACTCCAAAGTCTCCTTGTTCAGCAATACCCCCGAGGACCTTACCATTAAGTGTATAAGACCTGCTAAGATTTGCTTTCCCAAAATGCAGCATCTCGCATTTATCTGAATTACACTCCATCTGCCACTTCTCAGCCCATTGGCCTATCTGGTCCAGATCCTGTTATAATCTGAGGTAACCCTCTTCGCTGTCCACTACACCTCCAATTTTGGTGTCATCTGCAAACTTACTAACTGTACCTCTTATGCTCGCATCCAAATCATTTATGTAAATGACAAAAAGTAGAGGACCCAACACCGATCCTTGTGGCACTCCACTTGTCACAGGCCTCCAGTCTGAAAAACAACCCTCCACCGCCACTATCCTCATTCTCTGTCTTCTACCTTTGAGCCAGTTCTGTATCCAAATGGCTAGTTCTCCCTACATTCTGTGAGATCTAACCTTGCTAATCAGTCTCCCATGGGGAACTTTGTCGAACGCCTTACTGAAGTCCATCTAGATCACATCTACCGCTCTGCCCTCATCAATCCCCTTTGTTACTTCTTCAAAAAGCTCAAGCAAGTTTATGAAACATGATTTCCCACGCACAAAGCCATGTTGACAATCCTTAATCAGTCCTTGCCTTTACAAATACATATACATCCTGTCCCTCAGGATTCCCTCCAACAGCTTTCCCACCACCGACAACAGGTTCACTGGTCTATAGTTCCCTGGCTTGTCCTTATCACCCTTCTTAAACAGTGGCACCACGTTAGCCAACCTCCTGTCTTCCAGCACCTCACCTGTGACTATCGATGATACAAATATCTCAGCAAGAAGCCCAGCAATCACTTCTTTAGCTTCCTATAAGTTCTAAGGTACACCTGATCAAGTCCAGGGGATTTATCCACCTTTACCCATTTCAAGACATCCAGCACTTCCTACTCTGTAATATGGACATTTTGCAAGATGTCACCATCTATTTCCCTACAGTCTATATCATCCATATCCTTTTCCACAGTAAATACTGATGCAAAATACTCGTTTAGTATCTCCCCCATTTTCTGCGGCTCCACACAAAGGCCACTTTGCTTATCTTTGAGGGGCCCTACCCTCTCCCTAGTTACCCTTTTGTCCTTAATGTATTTGTGAAAACCCTTTGGATTCTCCTTAATTCTATTTGCCAAAGCTATCTCATGTCCTCATTTTGCCCTCCTGATTTCCCTCTTAAGTATACTCCTATTTCCTTTATACTCTAAGGATTCACTCGATCTAGCCTGTCTATACCTTACATATGCTTCCTTCCTTTTCCTAACCAAACCCTCAATTTCTTTGGTCATGCAGCATTCCCTATATCTACCAGCCTTTCCTTTCACCCTAACAGGAATATACTTTCTCTGGATTCTTGTTATCTCATTTCTGAAGGCTTCCCATTTTCCAGCCGTCCCTTTACATGCGAACATCTGCCCCCAATCAACTTTCGAAAGTTCTTGCCTAATATGTCAAAATTGGTTGCTGGCCCCAAAGTGCTCCCCCACTGACACCTCAGTTATCTGCCCTGCCTTATTTCCCAAGAGTAGGTCACGTTTTGCACCTTCTCTAGTCGGTACATCCACATACTGAATCAGAAAATTTTCTTGTGCACACTTAACAAATTCTTCTCCATCTAAACCCTTAACACTATGGCAGTCCCAGTCTATGTTTGGAAAGTTAAAATCCCCTACCATAACCACCATAGAACATAGAATATTACAGCGCAGTACAGGCCCTTGATGTTGTGCCAATCTGTCATAACAATCTGAAGCCCATCTAACCTATACTATTCCATGTACATCCATATGCTTGTCCAATGATGACTTAAATGTACTTCAAAATATCCTATTATTCTTATAGATTGCTGAGGTCTCCTTAGAAGTTTGTTTCTCAATTTCCCTCTGACTATTAGTGGGTCTATAATACAATCCCAATAAGGTGATCATCCCTTTCTTATTTCTCAGTTCCACCCAAATAACTTCCCTGGATGTACCTCCAGGAATATCCTCCCTCAGCACAGCTGTAATGCTATCTCTTATCAAAAACGCCACTCCCCCTTCTCTCTTGTCTCCCTTTCTATCCTTACTGTAGCATTTGTATCCTGGAACATTAAGCTGCCAGTCCTGCCCATCCCTGAGCCACGTTTCTGTAATTGCTATGATATCCCACTCCCATGTTCCTAACCATGCCCTGGGTTCATCTGCCTTCTCTGGGCAGCACAGTGGCTCAGTGGTTAGCACTGCTGCCTCACAGCACTCAGAAACTCAAGTTCAATTCCAGCCTCGGGTGACTGACTGTGTGGAGTTTGCACATTCTCCCAGTGTCTGCGTGGGTTTCCTCCGGGCGCTCCGGTTTCCTCCCACAGTTCAAAGATGTGCAGGTAAGGTGAATTGCCCTTGATAAATTTCCCACATGGTAGATGCATTAGTTAAAGGGTCTGGGTGGGTTACTCTGAGGGTCGGTGTGGACTGTTTGGGCCGAAGGGCCTGTTTCCACACTGTAGGGAATCTAATCTCTGTTAGGCCCCTTGCATTGAAATAAATGCATTTGAATTTATTAGTCTTACCTTGTCCCTGACTGTTTGACTCGCTTCTGTTCTCAACTGAACCAGTCTCAGATTGATCTCTTTCCTCACAATCTCCCTGGGTCCCGCCCCCCCCCCCCCCCACCTTAATAGTTTAAATTCTCCCGAGCAGCTCTAGCAAATTTCCCTGCCAGCATATTAGTCCCCTTCCAAGTTAGGTGCAATCCATCCTTCTTGTACAGGTTACTTCTACCCCAAAAGAGATTCCAATGATCCAAAAATGTGAATCCTTCTCCCATACACCAGTTGCTCAGCCATGCATTCATCTGCATTATCCTCCTATTCCTGCCCTCACTAGCTCGTAGCACCAGGAGTAATCCGTATATTACTACTCTCGAGGATCTCTTTTTTAAATTCCTGCCTAACTTTGTAATCTCCCTTCACAATCTCAACCTTTTCCCTTCCGATGTCATTGGTTCCAATGTGGACAGTGACCTCTTGCTGGCCCCTCTCCCCCGTGAGAACATTCTGCACCCTCTCCGAGGCATCCTTGATCCTGGCACCACGGAAATAACACATCATTCTGCTTTTCGCTGCTGGCACAGAAACATCTGTCTGTACCTCAGACTACAGAATCCTGTAACACAATTGATCTCTTGGAACCCAACATACCCCTCATTGCATTAGAGCCAATCTCAATGCCAGAAACTTGGCTGTTCATGCTACGTTCCCCTGAGAATCCATCACCCCCTACATTTTCCAAAACAGCATATCTGTTTGAAATGGGTATATCCACAAAAGACTTCTGCACTAGCTGCCTACCTCTCTTACCTTTCCTGGAATTAACCCATCTATGTGACTGTATCTGAGACTTTCTCCCATTCCTATAACTGCCATCCATCACATACCGTTGCTTCTAACTGTCTCTCCAACCAATCCATTCGGTCTGATAAGATTCGCAACCAACAGCATTTATGGCAGATATAATCCGCAGTAATCCTGAAACTCTCTTTAAACTCCCACATCTGAAAAGAAGTACATATCGCTGTACTGAAGGCCATTTTTGCTCCTTCACAATCTACAGACCCAGAAAATAACACCATCTTATTCCTCTACAAACACTGCCCCAGATTAAATTAATAGTTATGGTTTATATTTTATGCTTAATCTAGAGACATATCTCCAAAAACATATAATCAAGAAAGAACCCATTCTACTCACTACTGCAGACTTTCTGTAGGTCACACTTAAAACAACAATTAACTTATCTGATCCTGTGCTGTGAACTTCGCCCAACAGTTCCTCCAAGATCAGTTGTGAATTTCACTGTTTGTTAATTTTCTCAGATGCACTCTGATGTCCAGCGATCCATGAATTCAAACAGCAAAGGCAGTGTCAGTTTCTTTCTTTCTCTCTCCTGCACTGACCTCACTTTGTGCTTCCTTTGTCTGTTCTTCTTCCTTTTAAAACTGCTGTTGTTTTGACAGTTTTTTTTTCCCAAAGTTCTAAAACAATGCAACAGCATATGAGACAGTAATTGCTGCTCCTGGAATTCGAGGAAATCACCTCCAGCACCTAAAATACCTCAAAATAGGAGCAAATATTGCAGTCAGAAATTTTTCCCGTCCTCCAGAGTTCTGCAATGGTCTGTGCTGGAACCACAACTATTCGTCTTATGCATTAACTATCTGACAGAGGAACTGAGGCCATTGTCGCTAAGTGTGTAGATGACACAAAAGTAGATTCAGGGACAGGTAGTGTTGAGGAAATGGGAATGACTTGGACAGTCTAGGAGAGTGGGCAAAGAAGAATAAGATGGGACACAACGTGGGAAAATGTGAAGATTATGCATTTTGATAGGAAGAATAGAGGTGTAGATATTTTCTAAATGGAGAAAGGCTTTGGAAATCTTAAGTACCAAGAGACTCGGAGTCCTAGTTGAGGATTCTCTTAATGCTAACACACAGTTTCATTTGGCAGTTAGGAAAGCCAGTGCAATGTTAGCATTTGTTTCAAAAAGGCTAGAGTCCAAGGTCAAAGATGTTCTGCTGAGGTTGTATAAGGCTCTGGTCAGACCGCATTTGGAATATTATAAACAATTGTGGGCCTTGTATCTAAGGAAGGATGTGATAACATTGGAGGGAATCCAGACGATGTTTGCAACGATGATCCTGGGATGTGAAGGGCTTATTATATGAAGAGTTGAGGACTCTTGATGGAATTTAGAAGGATGAGGTGGGAATTGACTGAAACTTACATAATACTGAAGGGCCTGGATAGATTGGATGTGGAAAAGATGTTTCAGTTTGTAGGAGAGACTCAGACCCGAGGGCACAGCCTCAGAGTGAAGGATGACCCTTTAGAACTGAGGTCAGGAGGAATTTCTTACTAATAAGGCAACCCCAATCCTCTGCCCACCTGCCTATCTTATTGATAGAATGGTTAATCCGTGGAACTCATTGCTGCATAGGACTGTGCATGCCACATCATTGAGTGTATTTTACACAGAAATTGATAGACTGATTCTTGATTAGTAATGGGATCATGGGTTGCAGGGATGAGTAGGAGATGGGTTGAGAAACATATTAGCCATGATTGAATGGCAGAGCAGACTTGATGGGCTGACTGGCCTAATTCCATAAGACGTAGGAGTGGAGGTAAGGCCATTTGGCCCATCGAGTCCACTCCGCCATTCAATCATGGCTGATAGGCATTTCAATGCCACTTACCCGCACTCTCTCCTTATCCCTTAATTCCTGCAAGATCAAGAATTTATCAGTCTCTGCCTTGAAGACATTTAACATCCCAGCCTCCATTACATTCCGTGGCAATGAATTTCACAGGCCCACCACTCTCTGGCTGAAAAAATGTCTCCTCATTTCCGTTCTAAATTGACCTCCTCTAATTCTAAGGCTGTGCCCACGGATCCTAGTATCCCCGCCAAACAGAAACAACTTCCCAGCGTCCACGCTTTCTAAGCCATGTAAGTTTCTATTAGATCTCCCCTCAACCTTCTAAACTCAAATGAATACAATCCCAGGATCCTCAGCCGTTCATTGTATGTTAAATCTACCATTCCAGGGATCATCCATGTGAATCTCCGCTGGACACGCTCCTGTGCCAGTACGTCCTTCCTGAGGTGTGGGGCCCAGCATTGGACACAGTATTCTAAATGGAGCCTAACCAGAGCTTTATAAAGTCTCAGTAGCACATTGCTGCTTTTACATTCCAACCCTCTTGAGATAAATGACAACATTACATTTGCTTTCTTAACCACAGACTCACCCTGCAAGTCAACCGTTAGGGAATCCTGGACTAGCACTCCCAAATCCCTTTGTACTTTGGCTTTATGAATTTTCTCACCTTTTAGAAAATAGTCCATGCCTGTTTTCCAAAGTGCAAGACCTCGCATTTGCTCACGTTGAATTTCATCAGCTATTTCTTGGACACTCTCCTAAACTGTCTAAATCTTTCTGCAGCCTCCCCACCTCCTCAGAACTATCTACCTGTCCACCTAACTTCATATCATCAGCAAACTTTGCCAAGATGCCCCCAGTCCCCTCATCCATTAATACATAAAGTGAACAGCTACGGCCCCAACACTGAACCCTGTGGGACACCACTTGTCACTAGCTGCCATTCCGAAAAAGAACCGTTTATCCCAATTCTCTGCCTTCTGTCAGACAGCCAGTCCTCAATCCATGCCAGTAACTCACCTCGAACACCATGGGCCCTCACCTTACTCAGCAGCGTCTCGTGAGGCACCTTATCAAAGGCCTTTTGGAAATCTAGATAGATAACATCTACTGGGTTTCCGTGGTCTAACCCACTTGTTACCTCTTCAAAGAATTCTAACAGATTCGTCAGGCATGACCTCCTCTTAATATAAATAGGAGGGGGGGTGTTGGAGGGTGAAGGTAATTTGGAAAACAATAGGTAGGTGCAGATGGGGGATGATAGTGTGGAGTGGAGGGTGGAACGGATGGGTGTGAAGGAAGATGGACAGGTAGGGCAGTTCAAGAGGGCGGTGCCAAGTTGGAAGGTTGGATCTGGGAGGAGGTGGAGTGGGAAGGATGACGACGAAACTGGTGAAAAGAATGTTGATGCAGTGTGGTTGGAGGGTCCCAAGATGGAAAATGAGGTGTTCTTCCTCCAAGTGTCAGGTGGCTAGGATTTGGCAGTGGAGAAGGCCCCGAACTTGCATGTCCTTGGTAGAATGGGAGAGGGAGTTGAAATGGTCAGCCACAGATTGGTGGGGTTGTTTGGTGTGTGTGTCCCAGAGATGTTCTCTGAAACATTTTGCAAGTTGCCGTCCTGTCTCCCTAATGTGAAGGAGACTAAATCGAGACCATGAGTTGGAGTCCTGTCTCCCCAATTTTCTTGCACATGCAAACACGTCATTTACTGTGTCCGTTGCTCCCAATGTGGTCTCCTCTACATTGGGGAGACCAGATCTCCAGCACCTGCAGTCCTCGCTTTCTCCTACAACTGCAAAGAGTCTAGATGAGATCACCCTGGGGGCAACGTGTTGGTTTTAGTCTCCTTACTTAAGAAAGGATTATCGGCATTAGAAAGTTCAGAGACAATTCGCTTGGATTATTCCTGGGGTGAAGGGGTTTGTCTTAGGAGGAAAGGTTGAGCAGGTTGTGCCTGTGTCCACTGGACTTCAGAAGAATGGGCAAGGGATTGTATTGAAATGTTTTAAGATTCTGATGGGGCTTGCCTGGGCAGATGCTGAGATAATGTTTTCCCTTTTGGTTTGAGGTGGGGGAAGTGTCCAGATCTAGGAGGCACAATTTCAAAGTAAGAGATATCCTATTTAATGAGAAGGATTTATTTCTCTCAGAGGGTTGTTAGTGTTCGGAATGCTCTTCCCTGCTGAGCAGTGGAGGCTGATGATTGGATATATTTAAGGCTGAGTTATATCGATCTTTGATTGACAAAGGAGTTGAGGATTAGATGGAATGGCAGGAAAATAGATTTAAGGCGACCTCTGATCAATCTTTACCTTAATGACTAATCAGGTATGCTCAAGGGCTGAATGACAAACTCCTGCTCCAACATCTTATGTTCTGCGTTCTGTGGAGAGACTGGAGGAGCTGAGGTTGCTCTTCTTAGAAGAGAGCGAGTCAAGATTTTGTTGAGGTGTTCTAGATTGATGAGTTTTGATAGATCAAATAGGGAGAATTTGTTTCCTGAGGCAGGAGGAATGGTAATCAGAGGTCACAGGCCTAAGTTAATTTGTTATGAGAGAGGTGAGAAGAATTCTTTTTACACAGTGGGTTGTTGTGATCTGGAATGTGCTCCCTGAAAGGATGTTGGTACTATATTTAACAATAACTTTCAAAAGTTTACATACATACATAACCTGGTGAAAATGAGGACTGCAGATGCTGGAGATCGGAATCAAGAGCGTGGTACTAGAAAAGCACAGCAGGTCAGGCAGCATCCGATGAGCAGGAGAATCGACGTTTCAGACAAAAGCCCTTCATCAGGAATGAGGCTGTCAGCCAAGAGGGTGGTAACATAAATGGGAGGGGGGGGGGACTTTTAAGACCTGGGGGGAAAGGTAGCTGAGAGTGCGATAGTTGGGGGTAATGGTGATAGGTCAGTGAGGGGGCTGGAGCAGATAGATGGGAAGGAAATGGACAGGTAGGACAGGTCATAAGGGTGGTGCCGAGTTGGAGGATTGAATCTGGGATAAGGTGGGGCAAGGGGAAATGAGGAAACTGGTGAAATCCACATGATGCTGTGAAGTTGGAGGGTCCCAAGGCGGTAGAAGGCCTTTTACCCAAAACGTCGATTCTCCTGCTCCTCGGATGCTGCCTGACCTGCTGTGCTTTTCCAGCACCACACTCTTGATGCATCCACACCTACCTGGAGAGAAGTTACCTCAGGGCTAAGGGGAATGATATGGGGGGGAACTAATTGAATAGTTCTTTGAAAGAGCTATCGTATGCATAATGAGCCAAGCAGCCTTCTTCCATGCTATACCATTTTATGAAATTTATAAAGTGTAATCCTGCGTCGTGGAGTTTCATACAGATTCGGAATTTTGACCATGAAGCTCAGTGTTCTTGGTTTCAGAATCCTGCAAATCCTGCTGCTCCTTTCACCCAAATTCCCAAAACACAATCCAATCCCACTAGATAGGACTCCATCCCTTAAGGGGGAAGAACCCCAAAATCTTTCCCTTTTTAAAAATACAGTTCTCCCATATCCCCTACTCCATAAAAGCAAATTACTGCGGATGCTGGAATCTGAAACCAAAACAGAAAATGCTGGAAAGTCTCAGCAGGTCTGGCAGCATCTGTAAGGAGAGAAAAGAGCTGACGTTTTGAGTCTAACTGACCCTTCGTCAAAGCTCCTGCTCCCCTTACTCCATATGCTTTAAACCTCAGGTGTGAGCAGGGTTACTTCTTGCTAAAAGCATACAGGAATGAAAACTTGTCACTATTCTACATCCTGCCTTGTTCTCCCTCTTGGTTAAAGACTTGACAATGATGGATGAACTATTTTGTGCTAATGTTGCTGCAAGTTCATTGGGATCTATAACCAGTGTTTTACACGCACAATTAAGTGTGGAAAAGAACAGTTAACGCAGTGACAATGTGCAAAGCCTTTGCCTTTATCACATTATTATTTTAATTTCCTTCCCTTTCTACAAGCAATGTGGCTAACACAAACACTTGTCCTGTATGATTTAATACCATAGGGCCAGAAGTACACTATTCAGCCCACTGAGTCTACTCTGCCTTTCAATGAGATTATTGCTGGTCCAATAGTCCTCAACGCCAGTTTTTGCCTCATCCCCATGAACCTTAGATTCTTCATCAACAAGAGTATTATTTCACACAGATCCTTACTGATCTTAATCATTCAACAATCTGTTAAAACCTGTTTATGTACAGAAAAACCTCCTCCAGTTGGTGTGAGGAGGCACGGATTAAGTCTGAGTTAAATTCAAGAATTACAGCATTATACAACTTACTGTTATCAAAAGCAAATTCCTCTCCCTTGTGGATGGAAGGCAGGCCATTTTTCTTTGGTTTCTGCAGGCAAAACAGATCAGTTCCTTCCTTTGTTCTAACAAGGGTCCTTTCCTGTGTGAACAGGAAATTACGACAAAATCACTTAATTCAAGGGATAAAGCTTTATCAGACAGCAGCTCCACCTTCACCACCTGGAAGGACAAATACAGAAGATATATGGAAACACCACAAGCTGTAAGTTCCCCTCCAAGCCACACACCATCCTGACTTGGAGCTTTATCACTGTTCCTTTACTGTTGTTGGGTCAAAATTCTGAAAGTCCCTCCTCAC
The DNA here is from genome assembly GCF_004010195.1 of Chiloscyllium plagiosum. NCBI lineage: Eukaryota > Metazoa > Chordata > Chondrichthyes > Orectolobiformes > Hemiscylliidae > Chiloscyllium > Chiloscyllium plagiosum. Next base: position 7,710,450 of record NC_057727.1, read on the forward strand.
AGCATTGTGGACTAAAATAACTGCAGACAGGATGGTGTCCCATCATCACATCACCCTTTATTTACATGTGCACAGTACATGGGCTCTGACCAGCCAACTCAGAGTCAGTCCGTAGACTGAGGAGACACAAAAATTGGCCATGTTGTGGATAGTATAGGGGTTAGCTGAAAGCTCCAAAATGATGTGGATGGGTTGGTGGAGTTCAACTCTGATAAGTGTGAGGTAATGCATTTATAGAGGTCATAAAGATGTACAGCACGGAAACAGATCCTTGGGTTCAACCTTTCCATGCCGACCAGATATCCCAACCCAGTCAAGTGCCACCTCCCAGTACCTGGCCCATATCCCTCCAAACCCTTCATATTCATATACCCATTCAGATGCCTTTTATAATGCAATTGTACTAGCCTCCACTACTTCCTCTGGCAGCTCATTCCATACTTGTACCACCACCCTGTCTGAAAAAGTTACTCCTTAGGTCCATTTTATATCTTTCCCCTCTCACCCTAAATCTATGCCCTCTAGTTCTGGACTCCCCCACCCCAGGGAAGAGACTTTATCTATTTACCCTATCTGTGCCTCTCATGATTTTGTGAACCTCTATAAGGTTACCCCTCAGCCTCTGATGCTCCAGCGTAAACAGCCCCAGCATATTCAACCTCTCCCTATAGCTCAAATCCTTCAACCCTGGCAACATCCTTATAAATCTTTTCTGAATCCTTTCAAGTTTCACAACATCCTTCCTATAGGAGGGAGACCAGAATTGCATGCAATATTCCAAAAGTGATCCGACAATGTCCTGTACAGCCGCAACATGACCTCCCCAACTCCTACTCAATACTCTGATCAATAAAAGGAAAGCATACCAAACGCCTTCTTCACTATCCTATCTATCTGCGACTCCACTTTCAAGGAGCTATGAACCTGCACTGCAAGGTCTCTTTGTTCAGCAACACTCCCTAGGATCTTCCCATTTTCTGTCTAAGCCCTGCTCAGATTTGCTTTCCCAAAATGCAGCACCTCTCATTTATCTAAATTAAACTCCATCTGCCACTCCTCAGGTCAAACAGTAAAAGGGAATACACAATAAATGGGGATATACCGAGAGGGATGGATGAAGTGAGAGGTCTTAGCATGCAAGAGCACAGGTCCTTAAAGGTAACAGTACAGGTAGATAAGGTTGTAAAGAAGGCATGTAGAATGGTCTCCTTCGTTGACAGGTATAGAATACAAAAATAGGGATATAATTATGAAAATGTAGAAGACATTGGTGAGGCCACAACTAGAGTATTATGTGCAGTCCTGGTCATCACATTACAGGAAGGACGTACCTGCTCTGGAGAGAATGCAGGGAAAATTTACTAGAACGTTGCCAGGGCTGGAGATTTATAGCTACGAGGAGAGATTGGGGAGGTTTGGATTGTGTTCCTTGGAACAGAGATGGCTGAGGGGTAACATGATTAAGGTATACAAAATCGTGAGGGGTAGAGCCACAGAGTCATTAATTCATACAGCACAGAAGCAGATCATTCAGTTCAACTCATCCTTGCTGTTCAGGTTTCCTAAACTAAACCACTTCCATTTGCTTGTATTTGGCACATATCCCTTTAAACCTTTCCTGTATACGTACCCATCTAAATGATGCCCCCCCCCCTTCCCATCACCAGCATTCCCGAGCTTGGTGTACAAGGCTAACCACCATCCTCTAGTTCTGGACTCCACCACCCCAGGGAAAACACTGTCGATTTATTCTATCCATGCCCCTCATGATTTTATAAACCTCTATAAGGTCACCCCTCAGCCTCTGACGCTCCAGGGAAAACAGCCCCAGCCTGTTCAGCCTCTCCCTATAGCTCAAATTCTCAAACCCTGGCAACATCCTTGTAAATCTTTTCTGAACCCTTTCAAGTTTCACAACATCCTTCCGATAGGCAGGAGACCAGAATTGCACACAATATTCCAACACTGGCCTAACCATTGTCCTGTACAGCCGCAACATGACCTCCCAACTCCTGTACTCAATACTCAGGGGTTAGTGATTCAGTTACCCAACATCAAACTGTCAGTTTTACAGTTTACTTGCTCATTACCTCAGCAAGGAGAGTAACATTTTCATTGAGCGACTGGCAACTTGCAGAACTTTCCGGAGTTTGCAGGTAACTGGTGGCGGTCTCCATGATGTTCAGCTGCTCATTTAATTCCACGTCTGGAAACCAACCTGAGGCAACATTCCGTCCTTCTCCCAACGCTGAATCCAGCTCATTGTAAAGGGACTGAAGTAGCAGAGAGGGGGAATCGTTCTCTTTAAATTTGCTTTCTGAAATTGGAGCAAACCTACTTGGAGAACCATTTGTTTTGTCCCCCATTATTGCTCATAGTGAACAATACATCTTATGACGGGTTTGCCCGTAACCTGTTTGTAATTCTTATCTCTCTGAAGCCCATCTGCAATGCATGGTCATATTGCAGGTAACCTTTTGCCTGTACTGAGTGCATCTGTCAACATGTGACAAGCCATTGTGAGCCAGTGAGGTATGAAATGAGCAGCTTACATTTAGTCCTTTCTCAATAGGGGTTGTGCTATCTGCGAAACAAATGAATAATTTGACATTAAACATTCATGATAATCTACCCAAGAAGAAAACCCACCTGCCCAAACAGTAAAATATTAATCATTAACCATTGGCCATCATCTTACGTGGATAGAATTTTCACATCCATTACTCGGTTAGAGTAATAGGAAGGCAGAAGAGTGAATACTTTGATCAAAACTACTTTGATATAAACTGCTGTTTATATTCAATTTCCAAGAATTCCCAATGCGCACACTGTCATGTCCTGCCCTCCAACCCGACCTCCTTTCGACTGATTTGTTGGTGACACTTTTGGGTCAATGTTTAAATCATTGAAATTGCCCTCGTAAATATTTTGTAATGGCATTTTCCCATGTAAACCCTCGCTGTCACACTCCAACAATGGACAAATTAGTCAAGTCACTTTTCCTCAGCGACTGAAATTTCAAATGTCCCAACATTAGGTTTAAACTTCCTTTTAAAAAAAAGTTCTTCTCAAATAAGTTACAATACAATCCATTAATTTGTTTCCTAGTTTTTCGATTGAAGGCCTCAATCTCTCTATAGCCAGGGACATGATTTGACAGTGTCGCACTAAAGCATGACTGTCAGCTGGAGGTAGACTTTTAAGTCTGGTCAGGTGTCTTGTTGACCTCTGAAGCTCAATTAAGACAAGGAATGGAAGGACCAATGGTTTCCAAAAAAAGGCAGTGTTAGGTAAATGTATTCTCTTTCTTCCTGGTTATGACAATTGGAAAGAAAGAGGTTGCATTGAGTGAGACTCCCCTCATGGGTGACCTGAGTTTTGGTCTAAATTTTGTTATTTGATGCTATTTAAGACAAAGAAAATTTCTAGATACATTCCAAGGAGACAAGAATTTATTCGGGCTGCCTCAGGTAATGTCACATGACACAGCAGCAAACGTAAAGTGGTTTAATATTATCAGAAGTTCCCTGAAGTCAAACGACTCACAGCCTTTATGATGTCCTAATTGTGACCCACTTCAGTTCCACTGCACAGTGACAAACGCAGAAATAGTCCAACTGCTCGCGAATTGCTCCTTTCCTGAATTGAAGGACTCCTGTGAGTTTTTATTTAAACCCCAACCACCCCAAGGCACTTTGCAACAATTAATGATTCTGCATGCTCAAGTGGCTATTCAGGCATGGAAGGCATCACAAACCTGCCCCATGTCACACCCACATGTATGTAGTTTTCTGCTGGACAGTGAGCGCAAGCAGGGATTGCAACCGACTTGAGGACATTCAGACTGGCTGCACCAGGGTGGCACGGTGGCTCAGTTGTTAGCACCACTGCCACACAGTGCAAGGAACCCAGGTTCGATTCCACCCTTGGGTGACCGCCTGCGTGGAGTTTGCACATTCTCCCTGTGTCTGCGCGGGTTCCTCGGGGTGCTCTGCTTTCCTCCCACAGCACCAAAGAGGTGCAGGTCAGGTGGACAGGCCATGCTAAATTGCCCGTAGTGTTCAGGAATGTGCAGGTTAGCCATGAAAAATGACAGGGCAGGGGGATGGGGATGGGGATGGGGGTGGGGATGGGTCTGGGTGGGATGCTCTTTGCAGGGCCAATGTGGACTTGATAGGCCGAATGGCCTGCTTCCACATGATAGAGACTCGAAGATTCAGTACCTGGGATGTACTCACTAATCGAGGATAGGTCTGCAGGTCTTGCTGTGTTCAGATCAAACATTGCAGTTCCCATCTCTAACTGGATACCTGTTTTAAAGTGAATAAGATGCCAGACTGACTGTGCCCTGTGGAAACTCAGGCTCACACTTTCCAGAATTCAATATCAACTGCCACAGATGATATTCATTCTGAAGATTTTAATGGGTGAGATCAGGATGGATAGATAATGCACATCTGATGAGATTGAACGGACTCAGACCCTTTGCTCTCAGAAAAACTGAAGGGTGACCCAGCAGAGGTCTTAATTTTACTAAAGGCCTTGAACAAGTGGAAGATGTTTCCAGTTATGAGGCAAACAAAACTAGGGACCAGAAACCTGGAAAGGGCACTAATAAATCCAATAAGGAATTCAGAAGAAAAATTACTGTGGTAATGTGGAAGATTGAGGCAAATTGCAAGATGCTAGCGATACACTTGGGGGAATAGCAGGATACAGTGATAGTGAGATGAAGTAGGGTGGGATGAGGCTTTGGTGGAGCATTAAATGCCCGAATAGACCTGATGGGCTAAATGGTCTATTTCTGTGCCAGTAAAATTCCATGTAATGATTAATGAAATGGCACTTACATTATGTTTTATACCTGAGTTATCAAAACCAACACTTGGCCTATTCCTGGTCCTAATTTGATTTTTTTGTAAAAGCAACTCAAGTTCTGAACTATTTAATTTCCAACTTTTTCCAGTTCAGATGAGACGTCATTGATCTAAAACAGTGACTCCAGTTCTGTCTCTCCGTACATGCCATCTGAACTGCTAGGTGTTTCCATCAATTTCTCTTTCTGTTTCCAATCTCCAGTATTTGGCGTTTGTGTTGTCAGGCTGTTTTTCTCCACCTGCTGATACCTCAGGATCTGCAGCCCATGCCCACACAGAGCATAGAGGTGAGTCCCTGAGTTGGCACCCTTCCAGTTCTCCATGTCGGCAACATCTGCCACATGACAGCACGTGCTGTCCAGGAAACACAGGCCTCGGTCGCTCAGCTCCCAGTGCGTCAGTCGCTGGTCAATGGAGACGGAGGCCAGCAGCCTTGGACTCAGGACCTTCACTCCAGTCACGTGTGCAGCGTGTGCGCTGTCAACTCGCGGCCCCTCTGTCACCCGCACGGAAACTCCTGCATCGACATACTGTTCTTCTGAGGCCTCAACACTCGCTGCACTGTCCTCGCTTCCTGCTGCCCTGACAGCAATTGTCCAGACACGGACAGCGTTATCATCGCCGCCACTGGCTAACAGGTAGCGTCCGGGATCTAGGCATCTGATGTGAAGTCCATTCACTCCACACTGATGGGCATTTAGCACCAGACAGGGGACCTCTAGCACTGCGAGAAACACAAGAGGATTCTGTGTCAGAGGTCTTAATTTTACTAAAGGCCTTGAACAGGTGGAAGATGCTTCCTGTTGCCAACTCTTTGAAGGCACTTAAAAACACTTTAATCAAATGAGCCAGATTCATGGGCATCTCAACCATTTCATGGGCTCCTGCAGCAAATGCAGAAAAATGTAAAGTAACTAAATTCAAATTAGAATATCACTTTTGAGGTTAATAAGGCTCTCCAGCTCGTGCAGTCCCCACTGACCATGGAAAGCTTTGAGCAGGCCAGTGGACAATGCATGCACCCACTCCAAATATACCCAGGCAGAGACATAACCATGAAAGAGGGCAGGTTGAGTAACCCTCTCAAACAGCCTCCAGTTGCCAACCTGAATATTTACCCGTGCCTCCGCACTCCTGTCATGCTGACAGAGACTGGCACAAATCAAAACCCCTGGCAAAAACCAAACCCCCCACTCCACCCCTCTCCTGAAAGATCACGGAAATAGTAATATAATTGGAGTTAGATTTTGTTCCACCTGATAGTTAGTTCAGGCAAAGTCATTGACTAACAACACATTGTAAAGCGGATGACCAATGTAATTCCACATCTTGTACATTTAGATTAGATTAGATTACTTACACATCTCACCCAATTTAAATTTCACCCCATACATTCTGGCTAATACATCTACAAGAGAGTTCTGTTTGTAAAATGCCATTGTCGTCATTTCAGGACATTATGCCCAATTAAGTATCTTAAATGAAGTCACTGTTGTTATATCACAAAGTGTAGAGAAACACATTAAATTTGGAGGGTACATCCACAAATCCTCGAGCTAGCATGCTAGGTAGATAAGGTGATCAAAATAATACATGGAGTGCTTTCCAATATTGCCCAGAGCCCAGATAATAACAGTAGGGAAGGAACACTAGAACTGAAGATGACACATAGACTGCAGCAGGGAATACTGCGTACAGTCCAGGCCAGTGCCTTCTAGGAAGAATCTGTTTGTATTAGAGAGTTTTACGAGGATTTTGATAATGAAGAAAAAGTGGTGTGGCTGGAGTTGTTTTTAGAAGGCTGAGGGGAGATTTAATTGAGGTGGGTAAAACAGATATAGTGGATAGCAAGGATCTTGTTCCTTTACCAGAGATGTCTAAATCCAGTGGATTGAAAGTCACTGGCAGAAAATTAGGGCACAGTTGAGAAGGAATTACCTTATACAAGGTGATGGTTGTCTAGAACTCACTGCCTGATGGCCAAATCCCTCACTGCATACAAAAGAAAATGTGGATATGAACTGGAGATGAGCTGGACATGGGATTAGTTTTTAAACTCAATCGGCATAGACAAGATGGGCCGAATGGCCTCCTTTTGGGTCATAGAGCTTTCTTTGTTTCTCTGTTTAATAATTACAGCCAATTTGCACATAACTAGCTCCTACAAACACCAATTGGATAATTGATCTGAGAGAATAGATGCCAATTGGGCCCTCTCAGACATTGATCGAATGTGTTTGTGATATTAACGGAGAGGTAGATACTTGGACCAGGAAGAAATTTCTACATTACTTCACCTCCTGCAGCACAACCTGTGTAACTTGTGGTGCATATAAAATCCCAGAGACTGTGAAAGTACCAAATTTCACGAAAAATGCAATGCTGATCCAACCAAGTGCATCCTTACTGAGCTGGATGATACATACCCCAGGGCCGACAGCCTCCTTCTGGGAGAGTAGTTGCCATCTTGGCTTTCTCAATTGTTCCAGAGATATCCCAAAACACTATCCTTCCATCAGTGGCTGCACTGCACAGAAAGACCCTGCTGCAGGGAATGACAGGGGTTTTGTCAACTTTATCACAACAAACAGCAACATTGCTGTCTTATCAATTTACTTTACTGATAGCGTGAGAAAGAGAAAATGAATAGAAAAACAGAAAGACCTACATTGACAAAGTATGTTTTGCAATACCCACACATTTCAAAGCACCTCACAGGCAATGAACTATCCTGAAGAGTTGTCCTGGTCATAATGTAAGAATCCCAGCAGCCAATGTTTTGAAAAAATATTCACTCACGGGATGTAGGTTTGACTATCCCAAGCCCGGATTTACTGCACAACTCTAAATGCCTGAGAAGATTGTAATGAGTTTCCTTCTTGAACTAGGTGGAAGTGGGTACTGCAGATGCTGGAGATTAGAGTCAAGATTAGAGTGGTGCTGGGAAAGCACAGCAGGTAAATCGACGTTTCAGGCAAAACCCTTCATCACTACCTTCTTGAACTGTTGCAGTCCACGTGCTGCAGGGACACCTGCCTTGTTCAGAAGTGAATTCCAGGATTTTGACCCAGTGACAATAAAGGAACAACAATATATTTCCAATTAAGGATGGTGAGTGGCTTGGAGGCAGTAGTGGTCTGATGGACTTGCCTGTTTTCAGTAATGTTAGCCAAGGAATGAATATTAGTCTGGGCACCAGGGAGAACTTCTCCAAACTCCCATGGGATCATCCATATCCACCTGGGACAACAAACAAGGTCTCGGCACAATGTCTCAGTGGAAAATTGGCACCTCCAATAGTCTAGCACTCTGCACAGACCGTACAAGGTTTCAATACTGGATGGGAAGAGACAGAATATAATCATAAAGAGGGAGAGAGAGAGAGAGTGCGAGTGAGAGCGCACAGAAGGATATTATAGACAGCAGAGTGTTACATCACTCAACTAGTAATCAGGAGTGTGTGGAGAATCTATAGACAGAAAACAGTTAATTTCTGTTTTCTGTTCACAGATGTTGCCAGACCTGCTGAGTTTCTCCAGCAATTTGTTTTATTTTGTTTCAGATCTCCATCATCCGCAGCTCTTTAAAAACCGAACTAACTGCAGATGCTGGAAATCAGAAATAAAAGTCAGAAATTAAGTTCTGAGGAAGGGTCACTGGTTAACTCTGATTTCTCTTCACAGACGCTGCCAGACCTGCTGAGCCTTTCCAGCTGTTTCTGTTTTTGTTTCCACAGCACGTTTCATTTGAGTAATCAGGAGTCACAAAGTCACATCCCCCCACAAATCCTGGGGGATAAATTTGGAAAAAATCCTGATATAAACTTTAATATCTGCAATGGTGACCATGAAACTACGGAATTGTTGTATAAATCCAGCTGGTTTGACAAGGGAATAAAATCTGCTGGTCTGGACGTGACTCCAGACCTACAGCAATGTGGTCACCTTTGAAATGGCCCATCGGACCACTCGGTTGTATTCATGAAGGCAATCCGCCACCACTTTCTCGAGGGCAATGTGCAATGGCAAATAAATGACAGCCTGGGCAGTGATGCTTTTGCAAAAAGGCAGGAGGAGTACTTTGTAATGAACTAATTCAAACTGGTGGCACTTTGAAAAATAATTCACAATTGTCCAGTGCTCTCAAACAAGCTTTGCCCAGACCCTCAGTAGGACTGAATCGAAGCCCTTCCACCAGCACCACCCTCTCCTCACCCAGCACCACCCCCAATACCCGCCCCTCCCTTCCCCCAGCACCACCCCAATACCCGACCCATGCTCCT
>NC_057727.1:7728951-7731806 GCF_004010195.1 Chiloscyllium plagiosum
CCCCACCTCCACCTCTCCTCCCCCAACGCGCACAAACATCCTGCAGCATCACCTGGTTCCCACCCTAATTCCTCCCATACCATCCCCACCTCACCCCGACATCCCCACTTGTTGGAATGTGAACTAGAACACACACGAGGATGTGGCCACAGAGAGACTGCAAGACTTGGGAGCCAAGTGGGTACTTGAGATGTTGGGGAAAGCTGAACCATTTTAAATCACATTCTGATGATAGTTTGCGGCACTCCGTCATTGCGAGTCCCAACTGCCCAAACACCCCACCCCCAATGACTGACACTCCTCATTTTTTAAAGCACTGCACGGAGGTTTGGAATTTTTCAAGCAATAACAACAGTTTGCATTTATCTAACAACTTCAAAGGCAAGTAATTGGACTACATCCAATGTTGGACCACAGGATGAGAAATTCAGGCGATGACCAAAGCATTGAAAAAGTGGTAGATTTTACGAAATGTCTTAAAGGTGGGTAGGTGAGGATGAGTTGATGTAACGAGGATGTCAGAATCAAAAACTGTGGTGCTAGAAAAGCACAGCAGGTTAGGCAGCATACGAGGAGCAGGACACTATGTCTGTTGCTCTCGATGTGGTCTCCTCGACATTGGAGAGACAGGACACCAACTCGCAGAGCGGTTCAGGGAACATCTCCGGGACACACACACCCAACAACCCCATAGCCCTGTGACTGACCACTTCAACTCCCCCTCCCACTCCCCCAATGACATACAAATGCTGGGCCTCCAAATCCAAGCCACCAAAGAGTGGAGGAAGAACGCCTCATCTTCCGCCTTGGGACCCTTCAACCACATGGCATCAATATCGATTTCACCAGTTTTCTCATCTCCTCTCCCCTCCCCTCACCTCATCCCAGATCCAACCCTTCAACTCGGCACTGCCCTCTTGAAATGTCCTACCGATCCATCTTCCTTCCCACCTATCCACTCCACCCTCCCCTCCGACCTATCACTATTACCCCCCACTTGTATCCACCTATCACATTCCTAGCTACCTTCCCTCCAGCACTCTTCACCCCTCACATTCCTGATGAAGGGCTCATGCCCAAAACGTTGACTCTGCTGCTCCTCGGATGGTGCCTGTCCTCCTGTGCTTTTCTAGTGCCATACCTCTTGGCTCTGACTCTCCAACAACTACAGTCCTCACTGTATCCTAGTTAAGAGGATGACCACAACCTGGGGCTAGGGCAGCTGAATGCACGAGTGCAGGATGTGCTAAGATTCCAGAATGGACAAGGATAAATTTCTCGGGGTGTTGTGGTACTGGAGGAGGTTACAGAGGTAATCGGGATGGGGGAGGAATTTAAGGATTAAAATGCAGCAACATTGTTTGAAACGCAGAGGTAATCAGGACCTCCAATGGCTCAATATCAGTCCAACTCCATACCAAGTAACAGGTTAATTAACAGCTCATTATATTAACCCTCTGCTAATGTGCTTACCGCCCTCTGGTGGTGGGCTGAAACGTGAAGGTCTGCAGCTTGAGTACACACCGCTGATGGTAGAAAGATTCAGCAAGGAGAATGATCTTCCTCTTGCATTCATCGACGAGAAAGAGCCTGCACAGCAAAAAGAACCTTACAAATGATGGACTGCAACAGTTCAGGAACGTAGCATGTGATTGTGATCAGGTTCTCCAGGAAATGTTAATAAGTTACTGACCAGCCCTAGTAATAAGTGCTATCGCTGCTATAGGAAGCATGTTGTGAAACTTGAAAGGGTTCAGAAAAGATTTACAAGGATGTTGCCAGGTTTGGAGGATTTGAGCTACAGGGAGAGGCGGAATATGCTGGGGCTGTTTTCCCTGGAGCATCGGAGGCTGAGGGGTGACCTTATAGAGGTTTATAAAATCATGAGGGGTGTGGATTGGATGAATAGACAAAGTCATTTCCCTGGGATGGGGGAGTCCCAAAGGATATCCTCTATGGTGAGCTTGCATCCGGGAAGAGACCCAGTGGGCATACCCAACTGCGCTACAAGGATGTCTGCATGAGGGACATGAAGGTGCTAGATATCGTTACGGAGTCCTAGGAAAGGCTTGTAGCCAGCAGCACGAGATGGAGAAGTATCCTGAACCAACACTCAAAGCAGGGGAAAAGAAGCTGATGAGCACTGCAGCAGACAAGCAGGCACCAAGGAAGGAGTGCAGTAGCTCGAGCAGATCAACAACCAGATACAGATGGGACCTCTGTAACTGGGACGGTCATTCCGGCACTCGTCTCTTCAGTCATTAGCGACGTTGCTTCAGGGAAGCAGAAAGCCAGAACAATGCATGGTCAGACATGACCGAAAGGGGCCTCACAGTCACAGTCAGGGAGTCCAGAACTACAGGGCATAGGTTTAAGGTGGAAGGGGAAAGATTTTAAAGGGACATGAGGGCAACTATTTCACGCAAAGGATAGTGCATATGTGGAATGAGCTGCCAGAGGAAGTGGTGGAGGCTGGTACAATTACAACATTTAAAAAGCACCTGGATGGGTATATGATTAGGAATGGTTTAGAAGGATATGGGCCAAGCACTGGCAAATGAGACTGGATTGGGTTGGGATATCTGGTCGGCATGATCGAATTGGACCGAAGAGTCTGTTTCCGTGCTGTACATCTCTATGACTCCATGAGACTTTGTAAGGAAGGTAATATGAATCTGGCATCCACACACACACACAGGCACACACGTGGACAGGCACTTTCTGGGAGAAAAAAAAAGGTAAAAACAATGACTGCAGGTGCTGGAAACCAGATTCTGGATCAGTGGTGCTGGAAGAGCACAGCAATTCAGGCAGCATCCGAGGACAGGCAAAATCGACGTTTCGGGCAAAAGCCC
>NC_057727.1:7735415-7744501 GCF_004010195.1 Chiloscyllium plagiosum
CGCCCCGTGGCTCAACATTTCAACTCCCCCTCCCACTCTGCCGAGGGTATGGGGGTGCTGGGCCTCCTCCACCGCCGCTCCCTCACCACCAGATGCCTGGAGGAAGAACGCCTCATCTTCTGCCTCGGAACACTTCAACCCCAGGGCATCAGTGTGGATTTCAACAGTTTCCTCATTTCCCGTTCCCCCACCTCATCCTAGCTTCTAACCTCCAGAAACTCGATCCCCTGACCTGTCCGGACTTGTCCGACCTGCCCAGCTCGTTTTCCACCTATCCACTCCACCCTCTCTTCCCTGACCTATCACCTTCATCTCCTTCCCCACTGACCTATTGTACTCTATGCCACTCTCTCCCCACCCCTACCCTCCTCTAGCTTATCTCTCCATGCTTCAGGTTCTCTGCCTTTATTCCTGATGAAGGGCTTTTGCCCGAAACGTCGATTTTGCCTGTCCTCGGATGCTGCCTGAATTGCTGTGCTCTTCCAGCACCACTGATCCACTTTCTGGGAGAATGTGAGCAAGACAGTGAGTGAATCCAGCCAGGGAGGAATTCTGTTTTGTCAGCGCAGGTTCTGATGATCTGTAGTGACTGGACAAACGGGTATAGAGGATTTAGCTGGAACAGTGGACGGAGTTGGATGATTAATTATGATTATATTGAATGGTAGAGCAGGTTCAAAGGGCTGAATGACCTACTCCAGCTCCTATATTTTATGTTTCTTTCCAGAAGGCATGGCCGGAATGGGGCAGGCAACAGAATCAAAAACAAATATACTCGAAGAGGAGGTATTTGTAAGGGGACATGAAAAGTGACTAGTTTGGTAGCTCTTTCAAAGACCTGTTGTGTGTGTGATGGGCTGAACAGCCTCCTTCTGTGCAGCAATGACCCAGGGACCCAGCCATCTAACAAAGAATAAATATGTGCACACCTCCTTCCCTCTCCAGAGAAAATTTCCGTTGTGAGTGCTGGTGAATTTCAGATCTAATTGACATGGGGCTGGGGGGGTTGGCGGGGGTGGGCAGGCTGAGGAATGGGTGTGCTGGGGCAGAATTTTAATCTGTAAAGGGTATGTGACAAGAGAGAAGAGATTAGTTTACCTCACGGATCCATCACTGCAGGCTGCAGCCAGGAAGTGACACAAGGAGATGGAGGCTGTCCTGAAATTCGCCTCAGTGTCCACCACCACAATGGACATGTACCTTGATGAAAGAGAGTATCACAGATTGATAAAGCCCTCTACACATACAGTCACTGGGCAGTGAACAGCAATACGCTTTCAAAACTTTTCAACTTGCATTCATCAGGACACATGTAAGAATTCCAGATTTCAAAAGGAAACAACAATTTACACTGCATGAGAAAAGGGTGCTGATTGGTTGCCAAAGTTGACCCTAATTGGTTGGGATGCTGCAATGGGATATGCACATAGCAATGCCAGAGTGCACTTAGGAATGAATCAGCATCGTAAACAACATGAATTGTCACTCCCCTTTGAAATTTAGCATTGTTACTCTGCCCTGTCTATGCAAGATGAAAAAGATTCAACAACACATGTCCTTCAACAATAACATAAAGCATTTCAGTTAATTCATACCTGAGATAAAAGGGGGTTCAATTCTTCATAATCTTTTTGCTTCTACGAAAAGACTCGGAGTCTGCATGGCTCCTTAATCTCCACCTATATCAGATTGTCGGGCTTTTACTTGTTGATTCATTTACTAATAATCAACTTTAAAAATTAAACAAATTAATAAATAAATCTGGCACACGAGATAAATAAGGTGGGCAGGTGATGAGAACAGTTCCCAAATGCTTCACAATCAATTAAGATCTCTCGAATGCTGTAAAGTAGCGATGACGTTGCTGGAGAGAAAAATATTTACCAGTATGTTGGACTTCGCTTCTCTGCTCTTTTTCCAACTAAGTTCGAGGTCTACCCAAACAAATTTCAGTTGAGCAAGACAACACCTTCAACATTGCAGCATAGAATCAGGAGTGGCACTGAAGTATTGGCCAAGATAGTGTCCTAAAATTGTTTGAGTCAGACATGAATGCACAACCTCCTGCCTCAGAGGAGACAGCACGCTACCCACCATGTCACAGCTGACACTCATTAACCTTGCCACACTTAAAACTCACCCAGAGGACTCTTGTAGCGCAGTGGTAGTATCCCTACCTCTGACCCAGGAGCCCTAGGTTCAGGACCCACATTCCTCCAAAAGGTGTACAATAACATCTCTGCGTATGAGAATTAAAAGTAATATTTTAAAACTCATCCTTTTGGCCCCTTCCAAAGTTAGGTCAGAACGGGGTAAGTGGGAAGGCTGGGGTGAGATTCTACCTTAGCAATATCTCAATAAAAGGCAGTGCCTGAAAAACAACGAGACAGAAACCAAAGTGATACCTGGTCTCGGGGTCCATCTTGAGCATCCTGTGCCTGTTTTTCTTATGCTCCCAGTCTTCAGCCAGCCTGTGAGAAGCCAGGTGTTCCACTTGACAGCTGAGAGGTGCACCACCATCGACATGTCGAATAAGAAGGCAGTAAGATTGCAGCTCAGCTCTCCCACCAGCAGAGAATAACACAGATGAGGAGCTGTCACCATTACCAGCTCGGCAACTTCCAGTCACAGCTATGGTCCTCACGCTGGAGATGTGGTCATCAACCGTTGTCAGCTTGGACACATGACCTGAGCTTTCGTAAACGGCTAAAATATTCACTGTTGTGTCCTCGCTGCCTGTCGCCATGATACTTATGGGTCCAGCAGCTGACGATTCAAGCCTTTTCACAAATCGCACACAGGTAAGCTCACGGCCATGCATGCATTCCTTGATGACTGTCCGGGAGCAGTCGCCCGAGTTGCCTTGGCAAATGAAGATGTCGCCTGACTTGATGTAGGCAAAGAATTCATTGGTTGGGGAGTTGCAGTAGCTCCATGACCTATGACCTCCACCACAGGGGATGCACAGTAACTTCTCGCTGGTCTTGGCATTCCACAGGACAAAGTTGGTGGAATGGAAACCAAGTACAAGGAGGTCACCTTCAGGCGTCGCAAGCAGTCGCTCGAGCCAGTCCATCCCCTTACAGGTTCTCTGACTCCTTAACAATTTTAGCTTTTTGTCTTCGACTGTCAGCTGACGATAGTAGCCATCCCGTCCAGTGCTGTATATAAAACCGTCGTGGAATAGAACTGACGTCACCCCCAACTTTCCGTGCAATCCCGGCAAAATGGAAAGTGGCCCTTCGCAGTCAGGCTGGCTGACGATCCCAGGTGAACCAGGTAGGAATCTGCCCTGGCGATACCCTCCTGCTGTATCATCCGAGACCACCACATCCACGCTCCCTTCGCTGAGCCTTTGCTGCTTGTCTCTGTCTCTCCCAGCGCAGGAGTAAAGTAACAAGGAGCCACGGCGGTCTCCGCAAACCAGGAGATGGGCCTCAGACAGGAACACCACGCTCGTGTGCCACCTGTGCTTGCACAATGGCAGGAGGTAACGGCACTTCTCTGCCACCGAGACCACCCGATCTCCCTTGCAGGAAACCACCCGCCAGATCATGATGCCATCGGCACCCGAGGAGAAAAGGTGGCACTCATCTGGACTCTGCCCTTCCTGGGAGGCCCAGCCGAGACTGTGCACTTTCCCTTGGTGCACCCGATTCTCCAGCATCTCCACAGGCTCAGAAAGGGTGAATATTTTCACCCAGCCGTCAATGTTCCCGACTGCACAAACAACACAGCCATTGCCCAGCCTTCTGACTGCTAACAGGCCGTACGACTGGTAACTTGCATCTTCCATGATGAGTTTCCATTGGCCAGAGGCCAGGCAATAGCTGTAGATACTTCCAGCATCAGTCAGGACCAAGAGAAGAGTTGGGTCAGCCAATGTCAAAGCCTTTGGTGTGCCCCTTTTACAGATTTCACCACATTTGAGTTGAATAATGGCCATGCCTTCGGCTTTCTTCCCCTGAATCTTCCACAACCTGATACCTGAGTCTGCTCCTCCAGTGACTAACCAGCCCTTATCTTCATTAACAGCCAGTGCTCTCACACTCCTCCCTTTATGTCCTTTAAAACAGTCAATGATATCTCCATCATAGCTCCACACAATGCAAGCTGAATCTTCCCCAATGCTGATAATACGATCTTCCATGAGCCGTACTGACCAGACCCTGGACTGGTGCCCATATAACCGTAGAAGGCACTGTACTGAATCTACCTCACCATCACCACCATTCAGAGCTTGGTGCAAGTTCCCAACTTCCCAGAGTCTTATGCTTCTATCATCGGAGGCTGAGGCAAGAACACCATTCTTCTCCAAGTAATGAATACTGAAGATGACCCCACTGTGCCCACTAATGCGTCTTTCTGTTTGTACCCTACCGTCCTCATTGGTGGGACCCTCCATTCGCCACAGGACAAGTTGGTTAAAGACAGTTCCAGAAATCAAAATTAGTTCGTCCCAATTGTGACCCACAAAGCAAGCAGAGTACAGGATACATTTGACATCGCAGTGCACTTCACGCAAGGTCCTTCTTGCCTTGTAGTCACATAGAACCACAGAGTTGTGCCCGAGAGCCAGGCCAAAATACAAGTCCGATTCACAGTCACTCTCCAGCCACTGAAGGTCCCAAATCCAGTCGTGCAGTTCGTGTAGCTGCCCGATCCTCTGCAGCTTTGGCTCTCTGGCACACGATTCAAGCTCGAGCACAATGAGGCCTTTCGCGCCAAACACAGCCAGCCGTGAGCTGTTAGTTTGCACATGTAGAGGCCACGGTTTGATGCCGTGAACACAGTAGTTTTGAAGCACATTGCAAGAAAGCTTTCTCTCGTAGCCATTTGCCGAATTCAAAGTGTAAAGATTTACACTGGCTCCTTCACCTGTTAAACAACAGAAAAATTTAAAAGAAAACTGTTTTTAAAATAATTATTTCTCTTTTACTTGCACTCATTATGTGGGAAAACTAGCAACGGTATAATTAAATTGAATCACATTGAAATTCCAGAACAGAATCAGGCCATTTGCACCAACTGATTCCTCCTGGTATTTGTACTTCATACAGCCCCCTACCATTTCTTCTATTCTAACTCTGACAGTATATCACCTTCTATTCCTGTTCATTCTACTGTAGCTTCCCATTCAGTGCACCGTATTATTCACATCAACTACTGTCCTCTCTTCCAAGGTACAATCTCCTTTGTCTCCCACTCCAAAGTCTTGAACATGTTGTCAACTCCCAAATTCATGCCCACTATTCCGATAGCTGTTTCCTCACCAAAGCTATCAAATTTGGAATTGCTGCATGTTTTATATGGTTTTAATGAGGTTTTATTCTTCCTGCTTTGGTTTTCCATATGTCTTAGCTTTAGAGACAGTTCTTATCCATCACAAATGATATCGTGGGTGTCTGCAATCATCATAATCTCCTCCTCATCCTTCTCTGCAGCCTTAAACACAACTGACTACACTGTTTCTCCATCTCTAGTTGCCCCAGGACAATGGCGGTAAACTACTTTCTCCACCAATTATTTCCAACTAAGCGGCTTTCTAGATCAACAAGTTCAACAAACAATCCATAGCGTCGGACTGCAGCTGCATGTACAGCAAACTAGGTATAGGTATCTTGGAAAGATGTTAGTGACAATAACAGGGTTTTCCTCAACAGTCTGACAGCTATCAGGGTTATTTTTACAGTGCCTGCCCACTAAGTATCAGATTTGTTCAGCTCACTTTCATAATTACCATGATGGGTTTGAACAAAGTTCCTCAGTTCTCCCAATCCTGCACCAATAGCACTGTAACCCAACATTCTCCAGTATAGTCAGAGTTAGAAGGTACCACTTATGGTGCAGTGATAGCACTCTCTTCCTAATAGTCACAAATTCAGGAGAGCAAATTCCATTCCAGGAACTGGAACATCTGGATGTTAAGGGGTTGCTCCACTGTTGGGAGTTACTGCCTTTCAAATGAGACATCGGACTGAGCATATTTCATTGGGTAGAGTGATTCCTGAAGAAGGGCCTGTGCCCGAAACGTCGAATCTCCTGTTCCCTGGATGCTGCCTGACCTGCTGTGCTGTTCCAGCAATAAAGTTTCAACTTTGATCTCCAGCATCTGCAGACCTCACTTTCTCCTAGAGTGATCCCAAGGCATCATTAAAAAAAATAGAAATGAAGCTCTCCCTCATATCTTGGTCAATATTTATCCCTCAATCATCATCAACGCAATCTTTCCAGAGTCCTGTGTGTCTGCTGTCCTTGTCCTTCTGGATGGTAGTGGTCATGGATGTGGAAGTGGAAGGTGCTATTGGAGGTTGGTGAGTGATCCAGCACAGCCTGTAAATGGTACACACTGTGTGTCAGTGGTGAAGGGAGTGAACGTTCAGAGTCTTGTTTGGCGTACCAATCAAACAGGCTGCTCTCTCCTGGATAGTGTTGAGCTTCTCTGTGTCTTTCACCTGCTCTCACCCAGGCATTTGGAGACTATTCCATCACTCACCAACCTCCAATAGCACCTTCCACTTCCACATCCATGACCACTACCATCCAGAAGGACAAGGACAGCAGACACACAGGAACACCACCACCCACAAGTTCCCTGCCAAACCAATGTTGCCCTAACTTGGGACGATATCGCCACACAGCTGCTCTGACACCAGCAGCTCATCACCACTTCCTGAAGGGCAGTTAGAGATGGGAAAGAAATGCTGGCCCAGCTAGCGACACCCACATCACCTGAACAAATAAATAAAAATCAAATTATCTGGCCATTCTCACACTGCAGGCTGTGCAGTTTACTGAGCAAAAACTGGCTCTCTTTTCTACAGCAATGACACTGCTTTACTAGCTGTAAAAGAACCTGAACATTATGAGTAGGACTTGCAAAGTTTTTATGGTCATAAAGTCATGCAGCATGGAAACAGACCTTTTCGGTCCAAACTCATCCACACTGACCATGTTCCCAAACTAAACTAGTTGTACTTGCCTGTGTTTGGCCTAATCCCACTAAAACTTTCCTATTCATGTACTTATCCAAATATCTTTTAAATGATGTAACTTG
Organism: Chiloscyllium plagiosum; assembly: GCF_004010195.1. Taxonomy (NCBI): domain Eukaryota; kingdom Metazoa; phylum Chordata; class Chondrichthyes; order Orectolobiformes; family Hemiscylliidae; genus Chiloscyllium; species Chiloscyllium plagiosum. The sequence continues at coordinate 7,742,473 of NC_057727.1, forward strand.
CATTCTACAGTTCCATTGGCAGCTCATTCCACACACATCATACAAAAAAAAGCAGGTGGATTGTCTTCCTACACCAGGGTTACCCAGCCTGGGGATGAGGACCTCAAGCGAGGTGACGAGCTGATGTTTTGGGGTCACAATCTCCAATGCAGCGATGATACCACACAGCTCCCCACCCACCCCTCACAGATCCTCTCTACCCTAACCTCCAAGTCTCGCCAGCTCCCAGTCAAATTTTCACTGATGGAGTCACAACCATTTTCAAACCTGGAAATAGGATTTCAGTGACAAAAAGTTTGGAAAGTATTATCCTACATTAAAACCATTCTAGGATTTGACAATGGGATACGGAAAACCTTTAAATGGAATTGATGCTCCTTTAAAGCTTCTGCAATTTCTATTCAAAGAACGAGATTAATTAGGTTAGTTCATTCAACCAAAGAAAATCCTTCAAAAAATACATGACTGACATTTACCTGAGACAAGCATGTCTCCCACAAACTGCAAAGCTGTGATGGGCGAGAGCAGTGACACAGACTCACACTGCATCTTCCTACAGATTCTCTGATACAGTTACAATTTAACATTAAGTTATCCTCAAGACAGGAATCTCTCTCTGCTCTGCGTACAACATGTTTGTGACAAACCGCCCACGCATCCGTTTCACACCAGTCACACAGCTCGATACTGAAAAAGCAGCCGGAAGAAGGTTGTTTCCAAGTAAAGTCGAGATGATTGGTTGCTTCGTTGCTACAACGTTGCTGAACTGCAGCAAATCAAACGTTGCAATTCCTCAAGAGGAAACCGACCCAAGCTACAGAAGAGGCAGAACTGAGTGAAGATGGATGTGCAATGGATTACCAGCGTTAACGCTAAAATAAAACAAAGAACTGCGGATTATGGAAATCTGATACAAAGATCTGAAACGTTAACACTGTTTCTCTCTCTGCAGATGCTGCCAGACCTGGAGTTTGTCCTGCAATTTCTGCTTTTAAGTTAAAACTCCGTTTGCAATCCTCCAATGTCCCCTCCAGCTTGAGAGTCCAACCCCTTCAAATTGTAATTAAAAACAGAAAGTCAGTAGGTTTGTGAAGACAGAAATACATTCTACTTTGCTTTCAGTGCTGGAGAAAACTCAGACTTCCTGCATCCGCCGTATTTTAATTTTATTTAAGGGAATGACTGACTCATGTTTCTGTTTACTCAGTGCAACAGAGATTTTTATTGTAAAGTTAAAAGCTTTTCTTGAGTTTTAAGGAGAGGCTGGAAAAGCTCAGGCTGTGTTCTCTTGAACAACGGAAGTTGAGGGGAGACTTGATAGAAATCTATAAAATTATGAGATAAGGTTGACAGTCAGAATTCATTTCCCAGGGTTGAAATGTCTAATACTCGGGGACATGCATTTCAGGGGAGAGAGGGAAAGTTTGAAGGAGATGTGAGGGGCAAGTTTTTTTTACACAGAGGGGTAAGAGTCTGGAACACACTGATGAGGGTGGTGGTGGAAGCAGATACAATAGGGGCATTTGAAGGGTCTTTTAGATAAGCATGTGAGTAAGGAAGGAATGGAGGGATTCGTTTAATTTGGTGTCTTGTTCGGCACAACATTGTGGGCCGAAGGGCCTGTTCCTCTGCTTTTCTGTTCTGTGTTCTATGTTCTAAAACTCAGCAAGTCTGGTAGCATTCATGAAGAGAAACAAATTGAATGTTTTAGGTCTGTGATGTATTATCAGAACAATTTGATTAATTCCGCTGATCTATGAGATGTTTTGAAGACAACTTTAAGATCATGTCAGAGAATATAATAAAAGAGTAGGCCTTTTCTCATTCAGGCAAATCTTTGACAGATCTGTATCTTAACTCAATTTATTAAGCGTGGTTCCATAGTCCTTCATCTCCTTAGCTATCAAAAATATATCCATATTAAGATCAGAAATTGTCAATTCCCCCTGTATTCCTACCTTATAGAGTGAAATGTTCTGGCTTTCCACTACACTTTACTGAAGAAGAGCTTCTGCATCTTTGTTAGCTT
>NC_057727.1:7745001-7798864 GCF_004010195.1 Chiloscyllium plagiosum
GAGAGAATTTGGGCAGAGTACCAGCAATCCACCTCAGTCAAACATAGAACTCTCTATATGCAAAGTGTACTTTCTGGAGGACAGGTTAGCGATCGTGAATGGAGACCTCAACTGATTTTGCTCAGAGATTTGCAAATGAATTTCAGTGCTGATCTGGTTGAGATGTTGTTAAGATGGTTGCAAGTTACGGTTAATCAAATACAATTACAGCAAATGGCAGAATTTAAGCTAGAACTCTCATGATATGCACGGATCTGCATCACATCAGATGTGCACTAAATCCACAGTAGTCAACCACTATACTGAGGTGGGATATTTTGATCAGTCAGTTGATGAAGCTGGATTAAGTTAAAGGACTTAAAGCACTACAACTAGCGTTAGCACCTCGGCTTGGAGGGACATTCCATTTGGTGGGGGGGGGTTAGGTGTTAAACAAATCTTTCAGATTGAATTCCAGATATTATGTAGTACCAGGTGTTTGGGGTCAGCTGAAATGAACAGCAAAATTAAGTGAAAAGGTCAGAAAATTGCTGAAGAGCTTATGTTGCTGAAATATTTCATCTTTCACTCATCTGGACAAATGAAAGAATGTCTTATCTCAACTGATCACAGTTATTTATTCTCCAGGAGAACAGGCTGACAGACTGGTGAATCAACTTTGACCGGCCAAGATGGTATCATGGAAAATGCAAGCTCCCGCAACTACTGACAGAGCATATTGCAGCAGTGATGAAAGAACTCAATGACATCAGGCTCATCCGAGAAAACGGGATCTTTCTGGACAGGACCTTCAGTGAGGTTATTACACCTACCATACCAGAAGACGATGAGGAAGGTAGAGAGGAGACAAGTCCAAGAGACCCAGTGGAAGTACCTGTCAGGAACAGGTTGAATCTTTTGGAAACAGTAGAGACAGACGACACTGCCAGTCCACGAGGTGGTCAGGTCTGCCAATCAAACGTTGGCGTGGAGGCAGAGCAGAGGAGTCAGACATCACACAAAGCCGTGGTAATAGGGGACTCCATAGTGAGAGGAACTGAACGGGGTTGCGTTGGCAACAGGCAGGATTTAGGATGGTGTGTTGCCTTCCTGGTGCCAGGATTAAGGACATCGCAGACAGAGTGCAGGAAATCCTCAAGGGCGAAGGTGAAGAGTCAGAGGTGGTGGTACATGTTGGCGCAAATGACGTCGGGAAGAAGAGGAGGGACATTCTACAGCGGGACTTTGGAGAACTCGGAAGAAAGCTGAAAAGCAGGACGTCCAGGGTGGTTATCTCCGGTTTGCTTCCAGTTCCTTGGGCTGGAGAGGCCAGGAACAGGGAGATAGTGGACTTGAATGTGTGGCTGGGGAACTGGTGCAGGAAGCAAGGATTTAAATTCTTGGATCACTGGGGTATGTTTTGCGGTAACGATAAATTATACAAGAGGGACGGGTTGCACCTTAATAGTTGGGGGACCAGCATTCTGGCAGGCAGGTTTGCTACTGCACCACAGCTACGTTTAAACTAAGTAGCGGGGGGGGACAAACTGGATGTTTAAGAAAGTTGGAACAAGAGAAGTCAAGAAAGACAATGGTATCAATGGAGCAGAAAACTCAAAAAGGGATCATGCCGTAAGGTTGAGTGAAATAGGGATTGATAGGAAGGGTGAAGGCAGTAACAAATTAAAAATATTATGAATGCACGAAGCATTAGAAATAAGATGGATGAGCTTGAGGTTCATTTGGAAATTTACAATGTTGTGGGGATAACGGAGACGTGCCTTCAAGTGGACTGGGCTTGGGAAATGAATATTCAAGGCTATACGTGCTGTCGTAAGGACAGACTGATGGGCAGAGGGGGTGGGGTGGCCATGTTGGTAAGGAATGATATTCAGTCCCTTGCGGGGGAGGACCTAGAATCAGGGGATGGAGAGTCAGTATGGATAGAGCTGAGAAATTCTAAGGCTAGAAAGACCCTCATGGGAGTTATCTACAGGCCCCCAAACAGTAGTCTGGATGTAGGGTGTAAGTTGAATCAGGAGCTGAAATTGGCCTGTCGCAAAGATATTACTACAGTTGTTATGGGGATTTCAACATGTTATGGGGATTTCAACCCCATTTCTCTCAGCACCGTGGTTCCGAGGCGGGGTGAGGAGCCAGGGAGGTGGAGCTCCCACTCTCTCCTCTGAGCTCGCGCACACGGCTGGTTTCGGCTGGCCTGTGCTCTCGCACCCTTTCATCCGCGAGGGTGCTGCCCCGTCTGACCCGTCGGTACCGGGGTGTCTCGCTTTGTGGTCAGACGAGAGGCTGAATTGCCTAAGAGTTGAACCCGGCGCCAGGATTTCAACACTGGGAGAATCAGGGTGGTACTGGACCCCAAGAAAGGGAGTTTGTGGAGTGCCTCCGAGATGGATTTTTAGAATAGCTGGTGCTGGAACCTACCAGGGAGAAGGCAATTCTGGATCTGGTGTTGTGCAACGAACCAGATTTGATCAGGGACCTCGAAGTGAAGGAGCCATTATGAGGTAGTGACCATAATACAATAAGCTTTAATCTGCAATTTGAAAGGGAGAGGGTACAATCGGAAGTGACAATATTTCAGTTGAATAAAGGGAACTATGGAGCTATGAGGGAGGAACTGGCCAAAGTTCAATGGTGCAATACCCTAGCAGGGATGGCAGTGGAGGAACAATGGCAGGTATTTCTGGGTATAATGCAGAAGATGCAGGATCAGTTCATTCCAAAAAGGAAGAAAGATCCTAAGAGGAGGCAGGGGTGGCCATGGCTGACGAGGGAAGTTAAGAAACATATAAAGTCAAAAGAGAAAAAGTATAACATTGCAAAGATGAGTGGGAAAACGGAGGACTGGGAAACTTTTAAAGAACAACAGAGGATTACTAAGAAGGAAATACTCAGAGAAAAAATGAGGTACGAATGTAAACTGGTCAAAAATATAAAGGAGGATAGTAAAAGCTTCTTTAGGTATGTGAAAGGAAAAAAAATGGTTAAGACTAAAATTGGGCCCTTGGAGACAGAAACGGGTGAATATATTACGGGGAACAAAGAAATGGCAGAAGAGTTGAATTGGTACTTCAGATCTATGTTTACTGGGGAAGACACAAGCAATCTCCCAGGGGTAATAGTGGCTGAAGAACTTGAACTGATGGCAATTTATATTTGCCAGGAAATGGTGTTGGAGAGACTGTTAGGTCTGAAGGCTGATAAGTCCCCGGGACCTGATGGTCTATATCCCAGGGTACTAAAGGAGGTGGCTCTAGAATGCATTGGTGATCATTTTCCAATGTTCTATAGATTCAGGATCAGTTCCTGCAGGTTGGAGGGTGGCTAATGTTGTCCCACTTTTTAAGAAAGGAAGGAGAGAGAAAGCAGGGAATTATAGACCAGTTATTCTGACCTCAGTGGTGGGAAAGATGCTGGAGTCAATTATAAAGGATAAAATTACGACACATCTGGATAGGTCAGAGTCAGCATGGATTTATGAAGGGAAATCATTCTTGACTAATCTTCTGGAATTTTTTGAGGATGTAACTCTGAAGATGGACAAGGGAGATCCAGTGGATGTAGTGTACCTGGACTTTCAGAAAACCTTTGATTAAGTCCCACATAGGAGGTTAGTGAGCAAAATTAGGGCGGATGGTATTGGGGGCAAAATACTGACTTGGATTGAAAATTGGTTGGCTGATAGGAACAAAGAGTAGTGATAAATGGCTCCCTTTCGGAATGGCAGGCAGTGACTAGTGGGGTACCACAGGGGATCAGTGCTGGGACCGCAGCTTTTTACAATATACATTAATGATATTGATGATGGTATTAAAAGTAATATTAGCAAATTTGCTGACGATACAAAGCTGGGTGGCAGGATGAAATGTGAGGAGGATGTTAGGAGATTACAGGGTGACCTGGACAGGCTAGGTGAGTGGACAGATGCATGGCAAATGCAGTTTAATGGTGGCAAGAACAGGAAGGCAGATTATTACCTAAATGGAGTCAAGTTAGGTAAAGGGGCAGTACGAGATCAAGGTGTTCTTGTGCATAAGTCAATGAAAGCAAGCATGCAAGTACAGCAGGCAGTGAGGAAAGCTAATAGCATGCTGGCCTTCATAACAAGAGGAATTGAGTATAGAAGCAAAGAGGTCCTTCTGCAGCTGTACAGGGCCCTGGTGAGACCGCACCTGGAATACTGTGTGCAGTTTTGGTCTCCAAATTTGAGGAAAGACATTCTGATTATTGAAGGAGTGCAGAGTAGGTTCACGAGGTCAATTCCCGGAATGGCGGGACTATCTTACATTGGAAGATTGGAGCGACTGGGCTTATATACCTTTGAGTTTAGAAGGCTGAGAGGGGATCTGATTGAGATGTATAAGATTATTAAAGGATTGGACACTCTGGAGGCAGGAAGCATGTTTCTGCTGATGGGTGAGTCCTGAACCAGAGGGCACAGTTTAAAAATAAGGGGTAGGCCATTTAGAACAGAGTTGAGGAGAAACTTCTTCACCCAGAGAGTGGTGAGTGTGTGGAATGCGCTGCCCCAGGAGGCTGTGGAGGCCAAGTCTCTGGAAATTTTCAAGAAAGAGTTGGATAGAGCTCTTAAGGATAGTGGAATCAAGGGTTATGGGGATAAGGCAGGAACAGGATACTGATTGAGGATGATCAGCCATGATCATAATGAATGGTGGTGCTGGCTCGAAGGGAAGAATGGCCTACTCCTGCACCTATTGTCTATTGTCTATAATCAAAAAGATTCAAGGCATGGTCACATTTCTGTTTGTAGACAATGGGACACTGTGTAATGATGTTTATTACTTCTAACAGGTGTAAATGAGCCAAGTTACTAGCCTGGCTGATTTTTACTTCAAATTATTCTGGAAATGCAAAATATCTCAAAAATATGAATGACAGGTTAAGCAATACATTTCATGCTACCACTCTGTAGCCGGCATGGACGGGTTGGACCGAAGGGTCTGTTTCCATACTGTACATCTCTATGTGAATGGGATATTCTACTAACAGTTTCCCACATCAGTCTACAAAGACATACTGCTAATACATAATTACATAAAATGTATGAATTTACAATTGCATTTAAAATGCATAAAGTGCTGGTATAGTGCCAGGTACACACGCTATATGTTAAAGCAGCAGAGTGATTGAAATAAAGAACACATTCCTTCAGTTGTTGCTAATAAGCAGAGTTTGGACTATACTCAATCATGCTTGCAAAACCCAAAACAAAGTATGTTATATATGATTCTGCAATCGGGCAGCACTTGTTGAACGCTCCTGAGTATGTTAATAGATACATTCACAACCAAGTTAACTAGGCTGCACTGGCAATTTTTCAGCCAGAACTGACTTGTGAATGATTCAGTAGCCTTTTCTCCAGCAATTGTTTTAATCAATGGAAGTTCAGCATTCTTATGTTTGCTCTAATGGGCTCTCTTTTCAGCAAAATTCAAGTTCCATATTACCAAGCAATGAGCTGAAAGGAAGGTAGGAAAGTTGCAACAAGATTGCCTCTTTGAGCCTGTGAGTTCAAAATCAATCAAGGTCCTCCAGTTGGAGAGTATAAAGCCTACCATTAATGTGATATACTGTAACCTGTTGAACATGGATTGCCATGATACATGCACGGAATTAATGCTAAGCCAGTTCTATGCACCTGCATCATTATGGCATAAAATGGCAATAAAAAGCATATAAACACCAGAACTAGCTCCCAGAGACCTGCAGCCCAAATAGTGGTGAAGATGATGGGGAGAACATAGAGAAGCCTAGAATGCTGTCAGATCTACACAGTTTATTATTTTATCAGCTACTATGAGAAGACTGCACAACTATCTCTGACGGTACTCAACAATAATACCTTGAAACAGTTACTTTCCATACTACATTTAACTAATTGAACATTTTATTCAGGGAAAGTAACCCAATTCTATTTGCATGTCAAAGCAATTACCTATAAACGCAATGTGCCATAGTGTAAGCAAACAATTGGATAATTACTTTGCATAACCACAGGTTCCCTTCCAACAGCATTCACATTTACTCAGGTCTTAATGCTATGTATGTGACTTTTAAATTCAAAGTGAATTATCAATGGAACTGTGTTGGGGGAACATGGTTGCACTTGCCAAGTTCTGAATTGGGAGCCTAATATTACTTTCTCATTACTGGATGGTTTTCAATGCTGGAACTTGCGTAACAGAACATAGAAGAATACAGCGCAGTACAGGCCCTTCGGCCCTCGATGTTGCGCCGATCCAAGCCCACCTAACCTACACAGCCCACTATCCTCCATATGCCTATCCAATGCCCACTTAAATGCCCATAATGAGGGAGAGTCCACCACTGCTATTGGCAGGGCATTCCACGAACTCACGACTCGCTGAGTAACACGAACCCTAACATCTGTCCTATACCTACCCCCCCTTAATTCAAAACTATGCCCCCTTGTAATAGCTGACTCCATACGTGGAAAAAGATTCTCACTGTCGATCCTATCTAAACCCCTAATCATCTTGTACACTGTAATGTATCAGATCTGCTCATATCTATCCTGTGCAGCATAGACAAGCAGAAACTCTGAGGTGTTAGCCTGCAGTTCTACAGCTGCTTCCCAATTATTGTGTGATAAGTTCCTGGTGTTGAACCTACCAGTATGGGGAGAAGGCAAATACAAATCAACAAAAGGAAAAGTCACACTATTCTAGTCATAAGTAGGTGGCACTTGCTTACATTCATATTAGCTTGGGTAACTAGTGCTGAAGGTGTGAGTGCTACCACATTTATAATTACTCTAGCAATAATGCCACAACACAGCACAACAGCAGACTACTGAAAATGATTTCAGTGAGTTAAACTTTGGAGTCATAAACATCGCGATAGGTAATCAAATAACTTTAAGGTTGCACGATCTGGAATTTGTTAATGACAACCAAAGTAAATACATTCTTTAATAAAAATCTAGTGTAATTAAATTACTGGCTTGCTTATCACCCCTGTTTCAATAGAAACCTTGGCAAAGACAGAACTTCAGTACATCTTTCTTTGTTTCATTTGAAAGCTCACCTACGTCGAATAGCTCTTAAGATCTGATGTGCTCCTTCACCCTGATACAGCCACGTATGTTTGCTGTTGCGAACCAGTTCGGTCTTCTGCACCCCGCGTTGTCGCAGGTATGTTTGGAAAGCATTTGTATTAAGTTGTTTAAATTCCTCCAGGCTTAGCAAACCTGAAAAGAAAATCATTTTTATTTCTTCCCAATCTCTAACCTCAATTTCTTCCTCTTCTCTCTCTGAGGCAGGAACTCTTGATAAAGTACAGTTAAATAGAAGCATTCAGCCTTTAAGCCTGAATCATTATCCAAATCATGACAGATATGGATCAGAAGTTAATGGTAATCAAGTGAAAATGCACCACTAGTTGATGTCATACCTAGCATAAGGGAAATAGTTGTTCAAGGCTAGCTATTTAAGCCCCCAACTGCTTCAAAGACTTTCACTTGAACATGTCATAAATTGGGGTGTTCACTGATGACTCCATTGTGACCAGTGTTATTTCCAACTCCTCAGCTACTGAAGTATGGCTGTATCAGCATGCAGCAAGACCTGGATAACATTCACTCTTGGGTTAATAATGCGTCGAGTAACATTTACATGACCCAATTGCCAGGTGATGGCCCTTACCAACAGTAGAGAATCAGCTCTGATGACGAGACATCCAGACTTGAAACGTTGGCTTGCTCTCTCTCTGTGGATGCTGTCTGACCCACTGTGACCTCTAACAGTTGCTGTTTTCAGTACAGAATCCAACCATCTCTCCCTGACATTCAAGTCATTTCCACTGCTGAATTTCCACAACATCAACATTATGGGAATTATTACTGACATGAAACTTAACTGGACCAACCACACAAATACTATGGCTCAAGAGCAGATCAGAGACTGGGAATTTTGCAATGAATAATTGATCCTCTGAATACCAGGGAGAGTCCAATGTCTAGAAGGCGAAAGTCAGAAGTCTGATGAAATATTCTTTACTTGCCTGGAGAAGGCTCCAACAATCCAAAGAATCAGATCAAAGCAAGTTCTGGCCTGTTTGATCAGACGTTCATTCCTTCCACCTCCTGTGCACAGTGGAAGCAGTGGGTACCATCTTCAATGTGCATTATAGCAGCTTGTCAATGCTACTTTAACAGTACCTTCTAAACCTGCAGCCCTCCAAATCACAGGAAAATCTGGACTTGGAACTATATTGCTTTTCCCTTCACTGTCACACAGTCAAATTCCTCAAATTATTACCCAACAGCATTTTAAGTCTATCAACACCACATGGACTGTGCTGCTTCAAGAAGGGGCCTCATAACCACCTGCTTAAGGCCAATGAGCAATGGACAATAAATACGGGCCTTGCATCCTGAGATAATATTTTTTAAAAACCTGCCAATGCGTCATATCCTTGCAATGCCCTGCCTATGGAAGAAAAGTCTGTAAATGAAGTATTTCCATTGATATAGTGCATTTCACGATCTGCAGACAATCCAAAGTACTTTCCAGTCAATTAAATAATATTGCAATATAGTCATTGTTGTAACGTGGAAAACATAGCAACCAAGTTGTTGGCATCAACACCCCACAAACAGCAATAATCAATGAAAACATCAAGTTGTTTCAGTGATAAAATTGTTAGGGATCAATATTAATCAGAATACTAGAAGAAAGTTAACAGCTCTTCCACAAATAATTCCATGGAATCCTTTACACAATCCAAGACAGTTGGTTTAACATCTCAATTGAAAGATGATACTTCAACATTTCTTTTAGAAGTTTACGTGCTCAAATCTCTAGAGCCTTGAAAATCTTAAAGGTTGCAATGTTTAATAGCTGGCCAGCATTTATTGCTCATCCCTAGTTGAGAAGGTGGTGGTGAGCTGCCTTCTTTAACCACTGCAGAGCATTTGCTGTAGTTTAACCCAAGTCAAGATGGTGAGTGGCTTCGAGGGGAACTTGCAGAGGGTGGTGTTCCCATGTATCTGCTGCCCTTGCCCTTCTAGATGGAAGTGGTCATGGGTTTCGAAGGTGCTAGTTAAGGGTTTTTGGTGAATTTCTGCAATGCATTTCGTACACCCTGCTGCTACTGAGCGCCAGTAGTGGTGAGAGTGCACACTTGTGGATGTGACGCCAATCAAGCAGGCTGATATGTCCATTCTTCTGATAAAAGGCTAGAGAGCAAGTGTCAGAAGACTATATTACAGAAAGAGACACTAAACATCACATCAATCCTGGTCATACCAACATGTGTTCTGACAATGGCTTGCTGCTCAAAATCAATGGCTATTTTTCTATCGTAACTCAGGGAATACTGTCCCATTCTATACCAGCTTGGGCTGGCCACACTATACCAGCTTGGGCTGGCCATGCCCCAGTTAAATGGTTCGATAGTACTCATCCCTTCTGAGCACAGGGTAAAATAAAGAAAGGTACTTGCAGAACTGCATCTCAGTATAAGTGTTCTTTAAGCAAAAAGAAAAATTGTGTTGTAGTGAAGAAGGAAAGGAAGATACATGTCAAAAATAGAGAAAGATTAGAAATATCTTTCCTGTAAATTGTAACATGACAAAAAAAGGTAATCAGAAGCTAATTGTCTGAAACCCAGCAGGCAAGAAGTCATAGCAGGGATTAAGGCAAGCTAACAGTAAGCAGTACGCCCTCCCTCAGAGAAAAGAAAAGTGGAAGTGCAAAAAGCCATAATGGATGTATTACCCCCTGTGGCTGTAACTCATTATGGGGGCTTAAAGCTTAATGTACACCGTCAATTCCACCTAATACCTTCTTTACATTATCTACTCTCATGACTATTCAGCTGAGGTGAGGATGATTAACACTGAATAGAATCTCTAGTTTTCAGACTCTCGTTTGACAAACCCCCGCAAATGTTGGCATTATTAAGAAGCCCGTTTTAACTTTGAAAAAAGCTATCCAAAGGAAAAGAAACAAAGCTGAAACTACTTTTATTACTACGTCGACAGAAAACACGTCAACAATTACACAAAGAAATATAAAGTCTAATAATAGGTGAAGTCAAATCAAATGATTTTGGGAGATTCAACTAAATAACAGACTCCTCTTACGGACCTCTTCAGAGTGTGGGTATTGTATCGTAAGGTACTGAAGTATTTATTCCATTGTTTTGTTCCACGCTATGAACAATTTCATGAGCTCCCAGTCAATATTTTTCTAATAAAATCAGACAAAAATCAGCTATCAAAAGATTTGATGAGACCCCATGCTTATGGAGGAGTTAAGATACATAATGATGTTGACATATACACAGTACTTCTGTGCCTGTACTTCTGATATTATGGATAATTTGACTTTTGAACAGCAGACAATGATCCTTTGAGTAATCCCAGCTAATGCCAAGTTTCCAATTTAAAAAAAAAGCACCAATATAAATACCCTCACCTCTGCATTCCAAGCAAGGATTAGAATCAGGAGGGTGTATGTTAGTAGATGCTGGAAAGGAGTGGGAATCTTGCAGAGGCCTTCCCTAAGTCCTGGAACTGTGTTTGGAACTCTGGCTGATAAAAGTGAACTCTATTTAAGTGCTTTCTTTTTATTCTTTTCTAACTCAAAATGGCACCAGATTGTGGTGATGGAACACTTGTCATTGTACCTCTCTAGATATATGTGATAATAAATCAATCATGCATTCTCTTTTTGAAGGATATTCTCAGAGATGTGATCTATATAGACTTCAGTAAGGCGTTCAACAAGGTTCCCCATGGGAGACTGATTAGCAAGGTTAGATCTCATGAAATACGGAGAGAACTAGCCATTTGGATGCAGAACTGGCTCAAAGGTAGAAGTCAGAGGGTGATGGTGGAGGGTTGTTTTTCAGACTGGAGGCCTGTGACCATTGGAGTGCCACAAAGATCGGTGCTGGGCCCTCTACTTTTTGTCATTTATATAAATGATTTGGATGCAAGCATAAGAGGTACAGTTAGTAAGTTTGCAGCTGACACCAAAATTGCAGGTGTAGTGGACAGCGAAGAGGGTTACCTCAGATTACAACAGGATCTGGACCAGATGGGCTAATGGGCTGAGAAGTGGCAGATGGAGTTTAATTCAGATAAATGTGAGGTGCTGCATTTTGGGAAAGCAAATCTTAGCAGGACTTATACACTTAATGGTAAGGTCCTACGGAGACCTTGTAGTGCAGGTTCATAGCTCCTTGAAAGTGGAATTGCAGGTAGATAGAATAGTGACGAAAGCGTTCGGTATGCTTTCCTTTATTGGTCAGAGTATTGAGTACAGGAGTTGGAAGGTCATGTTGCGGCTGTACAGGACATTGATTAGGCCACTATTGGAAAATTGCGAGCAATTCTGGTCTCCTTCCTATCAGAAAGATGTTGTGAAACTTGAAAGGGTTCAGAAAAGATTTACAAGGATGTTGCCAGGGTTGGAGGATCTGAGCTACAGGGAGAGGCTGAACAGGCTGGGGCTGTTTTCCCTGGAGCGTCGGAGGCTGAGGGGTGACCTTACAGAAGTTTACAAAATTATGAGGGGCATGGATAGGATAAATAGGAAAAGTCTTTTCCCTGGGGTCGGGGAGTCCAGAACTAGAGGGCATAGGTTTAGAGTGAGAGGGGAAAGATATAAAAGAGACCTAAGGTGCATCTTTTTCACGCAGAGGGTGGTACGTGTATGGAATGAGCTGACAGGGGATGTGGCGGAGGCTGGTACAATTGTGACATTTAAGAGGCATGTGGATGGGAATATGAATAGGAAGGGTTTGGAGGGATATGGGCCGGGTGCTGGCAGGTGGGACTAGATTGGGTTGGGATGTCTGGTCGGCGTGGACGGGTTGGACCGAAGGGTCTGTTTCCATGCTGTACGTCTCTATGACTCTAAACACTCTAGCTTTTCCATTTCCATTGCCTAATTTTGACTACAGCTTACTTTAGACTCTTCGCATTGAATAGGAAGCTTCTCATTGACTTCAACTTTGATTATGCATCCCCTTCTGAAATACCAGCCGACATTTCACTTTTAATCCTGCTGCTTCAGTTTTGATTTTAGATTTCCAGTTTACTTTTCAGTTCTAAGAAAAGCAGAGACCATAGCGTAAGTTGCTTTTGCTCATGAAATTGTTCATAGCGTGGAACAAAACTATGGAATAAATACTTCAATACCTTACGACACAATATCCACTCAATAGCTGGTCTACATGAACTAATTGATCCAAAATAAAAATAAAAATTCACAAAATGACAGGTCTGGAGAATTCCAGTTCACGCTGCACAAAATCATACCACCTCACATTGAGGGCTGAATTGGGAAAAGAGTAGGTGAGTATGTTCAAAATGATGTAGTGAATTTTGTCATGCAGTTGTCTAAAATTGCATCTGCTCTTGTCAATTTTTTTCCTCTGAAGAATGCAAATAGCAAATTTGCAAGAGCAGTTGTATTCCATTGACAATAGGGTCATTCTCTACTACTAGAAAAGCAGGAATACCAAAATCTATTGTGATCCTAATCAACAAGCTCCTTTAGTTTTACATCCGCAATTAGTGAGTGGAGACGACAGCATCAATTTATGAATCTGTCTTTCTGTATGAATGAAGTAGCATGATAACTTCCTGGTTTTGTGTGCGTGTGTAACATTGCCCAAAATCAATAGGAGTAAATCTAACAACTGGTAAAACTGTAAAAGAGTCCATTGTGATATAACTGTCTCTTTAGACTAGCAAAACATTACTTCATCAAGGAAATATCATGAAGATTTTTCGACCAAGTAACTTTCAGTAACCAAAAATCTCTTCTTCAGCCTCAAACCTGGTTTTCCATTCTTCATTTGTCCCTCTTCTCCCCCCTCACACATCCATTGCTGCACTACTTGTGTCTTTGGTTTGTTTTTGGAATGTTGGTAAAATTGACAAGGCTACATTTATTGCTCATCCCTCATTGCTTGCACAACTGACAGCCTCTTAATGCAAGCCAAACCAGGCCAGGTAAAGGTGGCATATTCAATGTCCTATAGACAGTTATGAGGTAGTTGAGTTTGTACAATCCTTCAATAGCTATTGTGGTTATTCTGGTACAAATCTAAATTTGCTGAATTTATATATTACTATTTTATAATTTACTATAGTGGGATTTATTAGCACACATTCTCAAAATGACTGGTGTGATATCATAACGCTACACAATTGTACCTATTCAAAGTCTATTACTTATGTGTGAATTTAGAAATAATCTGTGACCTTTTGTATGTTTAGGGCAACACATGCGTGCAGTTTTCAGCAAGGCTTAAGTCCAGTAAGCAAGATGACATTCTCTGGCTGAACATCCTTTCTTGATCCTAATTCCATGTTGGGCAGCCGCAACTTTTGTGAAATCAGATAACTTGGGTCTTAGCACCCAACTTGGTAACTTTCCAGTCTGTATTTCCCAGCTTCCACAATAAGTTGTTGAATTGTCTGGGGAAGAAAAGCAGGAGGCTGAAAGAACACAGCAAGCCAGGCAGCATCAGGAAGTGGAGAAGTCAATGTTTTGAGTGCAACCCTTCTTCAGGACTGAGTGTGAGTGTAGGGGGAACTGCAGATAAAGAGGGTGGTGGGGGCAGGGTAGTGAAGTGGGGCTAGGTAGAAGGTACACCTGGTTGGTCAATGGAGGAATGAATCTGGTAGGTGTCAAGGGAAGCATGAAGGGCTAAAATCTACGAATCCAATGACGACTAATTCCTTGAAAATCTGTTTTCAAATTGGTTTTAACTATGTCACAAGATTATTAAATTATGTTACTCATTTGCAGTCAAACACATGTAAAGTGTAGCAATTTTATGATATCGCAGAACCTTACAAATCATATCACTTTATCTCAAAATCCTTTCCCAAAGTAACTTAAATCTTATTCTTCTGTTTACTGATTGCAACAGTAGTAGACTCACCAACTATAAAGGCATTTAAACAGTCACTGGATGAACATATGCCGCAGGGTGGCATGGTGGTTCAGTGGTTAGCATTGCTGCCTCACCGCTCCAGGGACCCGGGTCTGATTCCCGCCTCGGGCGACTGTCTGTGTGGAGTTTGCACATTCTTCCCGTGTCTGCGTGGGTTTTCTCCGGGTGTTCCGGTTTCCTCCCACAGTCCAAAGATATGCAAGTTGGGTGAATTGGCCATGCCAAATTGCGCATAGTATTAGGTGCGTTAGTCAGGGGTAAATATAGGGTAGGGAATTGGTCTGGGTGGGTTACTCTTCGGAGGGTCAGTGCGGACTTGTTGGGCCTAAGAGCCTGTTTCCATATTGTAGGGAATGGAATCTAATCTAAATATTGAATAGTGTAGGATAGATAGGCTTCAGATTGGTTTCACAGGTCAGCACAACATCGAGGACCGAAGGGCCTGTACTGTGCTGTGATGTTCTATGTTCTATCAGTGGAACCAGTTTCTCCCAATTAACACTTATAAAAACTTTTCATAATTCATCATTTTGAGTTCTACCTTTAAATCTCCTCTTAACCTTATCTGGTCATAGCTTTTCTAGTCTTTCCATCAGGTTAAAGCTTTCTCACCATTTCCATCAGGGTCAGCCTCAAGACCCGCGTAGATTTCTCGAATATTTTCAGGAGTAATCCAGACACCATCACCGAAACGTGTATGGGTCAAGACCTGTAATTAAAAATAAATTCTTATTCAAAAACATTTGTTAGCTTGCCATACAATACTAATAATCAGGCAAACATAAAGATATAGAGGGAGTGGAGTATAAATCTGGTGAGAATACGACAGGGTAACCTACTGTGAAATACTACACTTTCTAGCTATAAGAAATGAAGTTGGTAGAAGTTAATTTTTTTCAAATTTCAAACTACCTACTAGTCTAGTATCCGATGTCTTCATGTCCAGTTGCAGTGCCAGTGTGTCTCCATCACACCACAAAACGAAAGGAATGATAGCTCCAGATCACAACAAAGTTCCCTTCATACCTGTTCCAATTTTTCTGTGACTTGATGCTGAGTTTTCCTCTTGTCCCAACTTAGAGTCTACACGAGGTCTACTTCAGCTTAGAATGCATTCTCAGAATAGAGACAGAATAATAGCACCCTGCCCTTTGGCATTGTGAGTGTATCGATACCAAATAAATTACAGCAGTTGAAGAAGGCAGCTCAATATCACCTTCTCAACGGCAAATAGGGATGGACAATAATGATGCCATGCACTTTAATGGAGGATACAGAATGTTTTGTGGATACAGTAGACGAAGTATTCCTTTTAGTATCAATGGTGAAATCTGAAGCAGCTAAACATCTGAAAGACAATATAAACTTGGAGATGCCCGGGATACAGGATCTAACATAAATGAAATAAGTTTAAATTAGTATTGACCAGCAGTGATTAATGTTAAAATAGCTAAAGGCAGTCTTTGGTACTTATTCCGATTTCATATTCCACAGCACTTTGTAATTATACTTCACAGAAGTGTAATAATAAATCAAGCCAAAATGAGACAATATTAGGAATGACGATAAAAGCAGTAGTTAAGGCAGTTTTAAAAAGAGGTAACAAAGATATATGAGTAAGACAGGTCGAGATTTAGTAACAAAGTTAGGTATTTTTGGGCATTGGCAGCTGAAGACAAAGACATTAATGACATATAATAAGGATGAGGGCTAGGAAGAAGTTCTTATTTCCACCACACAGCTTGTTTCTGGCAGTAATAAGTGGTTAGGGATCAAATTAGCTTTTGTTGAAAGTAAGAAAGCTTGCAACAAATAACAGGGCTTTGGTTTAAAAAATAAACTTGTCTTCAGAATTGAAATAAAGAAGGGCTGTCCTTTAAAAATGGAACTGAGAAGTCTGAGTCTATACCCTCTACAGCTTCAATGATCTCATTGAAACACAAAATTCTTAAGAGAATTTGACATGGTCAACGTTGAGAGGCTGTTTCCCCTGGCTAGAACTATGGACCACATTACAGGGTGTTCAAGACGATAAGGATAGAATGGAAAAGTGACATTGAGTTACAAATTCAGCTATGTTGTGACTAAATGGCACAACAGACACAAAGGGACCAACTCTTGATCCTGTATTTTAATATTCTTACCTGGACAGAATAGGTGAAACTGACACAAAGTCCAGGGAATTGCAAGAGGAAATGAGTTATGCACCAAGACATATTTTCTTTATACACAGGGTCAAGTTTCAATTCACACTAAACCAGGCTAATCCACAAAGATTTCACCAGCTGCTTTGGTGTGTGAGGTAGCTCTCACATTCTCTGGTGCACAAATACTAACTTACAGTTAGTAAGGAGTTAGTTGGGAGGGAGAGTGACAGGATGGTTGTTATGGGTAACTTCTTTAACTTTCCAAATATTGACTGGAAATACTATAGTTCGAGTACTTCACATGGGTCAATTTTTGTCCAATGCGTGCAGGAGGGTTTCCTGACATACTAGATAGACAGGCCTAAAAGGGGTGAGGCCACATCAAATTTGGTACTGGGTAATGAACCCAGCCAGGTGTTAGACTTGGAGGTAGGTGAACACTTTAGTGATAGTGAATACAATTTAGTTATGTTTACTTTCATGATGGAAAGGGATAGGTTTATGCCACTGGGCAAGAGTTATAGCTAGAGGAAAGGCAATTACGATGCAAAGAAGCAAGATTTAGGGTGCACAGAATGGGGAAGGAATCTGCAGTGGATGGCATAATTGAAATGTGGAGCTTATTCAAGGAACAGATACTGCGGATCCTTGATAAGGATGTCCCTGTCAGGCAGGGAGGATGTTGTCGAGTGCGTGAACCGTGGTTAATTAAGAAAGTTGAATCTCTTGTCAAGAGGAAGAAGAAGGCTTATGTTAGGATGAGATGTGATGGCTCAGTTAGGGCGCTTGAGAGTTACAAGTTAGCCAGGAAAGACCTAAACTTCACACTAGAAAAAGACAATGTGGTCAAGGAGAATACTGTGATACAGGTTACCAGAGTAGATGGGATTGAGGTTCACAAGGAGGATGTGTTAGCAATTCTGAAAAGTGTAACAATTCATAAGTTCCCTGGGCCGGATGGGATTTATCCTAGGATTCTCTGGGAAGCCAGGGAGGAGATTACCATGCCTTTGGCTTTGATCTTTATGCTGTCATTGTCTACAGGAGTAGTGCCAGAAGATTGCAGGACAGCAAATGTTGTGCTCTTACTCAAGAAGCGAGTAGATAAAACCCTGGTAATTATAGATGAGGGAGCCTTACTTCAGTTGTGGGTAAATTGTTGGAAAGGTTATAAGAGATAGCATTTATAATCATCTAGAAAGGAATAAGTTGATTTGGGATAGTCAACACGATTTTGTCATGCCTCACAAACGTTATTGAGTTCTTTGTGAAGGTGACCAAAAAGTTGGATGAGGGTAAGGCGGTCGATGTGGTGTATGTGAATTGTAGTAAGACATTTGATAAGGTTCTCCATAGTAGGCTATTGTACAAAATACAGAGACATGGGATTGAGGGTAATTTAGCGGTTTGGATTAGAAATCGGTGGTTGAAAGAAGACAGAGGGTGGTGGGTGATGGGAAATATTCATCTTGGAGCTCAGTTACTAGTCGTGTACCGCAAGGATCTGTTTTGGGTCCACTGGTGTTCGTTATTTTTATAAATGACCTGGATGAGGGCTTAGAAGGATGGGTTAGTAAATTTGCAGATGACACTAAGGTTGGTAGAGTAGTGACAAAGGATGCTGCAGGTTACAGAAGGACATAGATAAGTTGCAGAGCTGGACTGAGAGGTGGCAATGGAGTTTAATGTGGAAAAGTGTGAGGTGATTCACTTTGGAAGGAGTAACAGAAATGCAGAGTACTGGGTAAGATTCGTGGTAGTGTAGATGAGCAGAAAGATCTCGGTGTCCAGGTACATAGATCCTTGAAAGTTGCCACCCAGGTCGATAGGGTTGTTAAGAAGGCATACAGTATATTAGCTTTTATTGGCAGAGGGATCGAGTTTTGGAACCATGAGGTCATGCCGCAGCTGTATAAACTCTGATGTGGCCACACTTGGAGTATTGCGTATAGTTCTAGTCATTGCATTATAGGAAGGACGTGGAAGCTTTGGCAAGGGTTCAGAGAAGATTTACTAGGATGTTGCCTGGCATAGAGGCAAGGTCTTATGAGGAAAGGCTGAGGGTCTTGAGAAGGAGGTTGAGGGGCGACTTAATTGAGACATATAAGATAATCAGAGGGTTAGATATTTTGGACAGTGAGAGCCTTTTTCCTTGGATGGCAATGGCTAGCAAGAGGCGACATGGCATTAAATTGAGGGGTGATAGATATAGGACAGATGTCAGAGGTAGTTTCTTTACACACAGAGTAGTAGGGGCATGGAATGCACTGCCTGCAGCAGTAGTAGACTCGGCAACTTTAAAAGCATTTAAATAGTCATTGGATAGGCAAATGCATGAGAATGGAATAGTGTAGCTTAAATGGGCTTCAGACTGGTTTCACAGGTTGGCGCAACGTCGAGGGCCGAAGGGCCTATACCATGCTGTAATGCTCTATGTTACACATTTGATAAGCTTCTCATATCAAGGAACATTTAACTTATCAATAAACTGACTAGCTTTTATCAATGAAATTATTAAATGCTTCAGTATACGTTTTTTGAAATAAAGCTATTTCCAGTGGTTTTAAAATAGCACTATGGCTTTTTGGACAGCAGCAGTTCAAGAGTTGGCTCTCCACCTTATTCTGGAGAGCAATTAGGGATTGACAATAAATGCTGGCCTTGCCAGTGACACTTGCATACAAAGAACCAACACAAGCAAAGGGATTGGACATCTTTTATTTAAAATGTCTACTTTTGGTGATAAACTCATTTTTCATGGCATGAACAAAATTATATCAGATTGCCACTTTTAAATTCATCAAAATCGAAAGAAAAAAGGAATTATATTATGGTTCAAAATTGTATTAGTTTACAGGTTTTAGTTTTGTGATTACTTACATAGATTTTAGTGGAATTTTGAATGGTAACCTAATGCCCAGCATACTTTGGACCCAACTGTCCAATTTCTTCCAAATCAGAAATTTCACACCAAACTGTAAGTTTTGGGGATGCTTCCCAGCAGAGGGACTTTTCCCAGCCAATTTACCATACTTGATAACAGCTGCTTCAGAATTTAAGATCCCTCTCTTTGGCAAAATTTTAGTTTTAAAATATATTCCTAATACTCTAAGAAAAATAAAGAAACAATGAAATTCACAGCTGACCCTGGACATTTAAAAGGATGGGTATATAAATAAGATGAGTTTAGAGGGATATGGGCCACATGTTGGCGAATGGGACTAGATTTATTTAGGATGGCTAGTCAGCATGGACAAGTTGGTGCAATGCGTCTGCTTCCGTGCTGTATATCTCTATGATTCGATTTATACTACTCCCCTTACCCCTCTGACTTGGTCAAGGGGAGAGGCTACAAGTTGAACCATGTGGTTTGCAATCACTGATATCATTCTGTTCAATAATTCAGCCAACAGGAAGTCAGCATTACTTACACAAAGTCTACATATCTAATTTGGAAGTTTCAAATACTTCGACTTGTCATAAATATTACATTGTTGCACTATTGACTGCTTTAAAAGTAGCTGGCTAAAGTGTGAAAAGTTACAAAATTTCCATGAAGAACAGGTTTGACTACTGCCTGCTGTTTCAACAGACTTAAGTGACAAGCTTACTCGGGATCAACATGATATGTGATGTAGAAAATGGGAAACATAAGAATCATTGGTCAGGAATTCTCATGTGGGATTTAGATAGGGAGAGAGCTTCACCTTTTACCATATTGATTAAGTACACAGTCTGGGAACACATTACACTCATTCAACTATCGTTCAGATTGATATTCATTTGTTGAATGAGCAACAAAAAGATTTTCCACCTTTCTTGTCCAGAAGCCAACATCTAACTGAGAAAGAACCTACCTCTATTTATCCTGGAAAAAAACACCACCATATCATTCAATAAACTAATTAAAATAATCCAGCTCTTCTTTTATTCAATTTTTTCATTCAACGGTTTAGAGATATTATTACACATCTCTAGAGCAGGTGGAATTTAATGCCTGGTTTCCTGGCTCAGAGGCAGAGACACTAATACTGTGTATCAGTAGCTTTTAAGAATCCAGCTTTGCTTTCATATCCAGAAGTGTTCTTGCACACAACTGAATGTTTTTCTTTCCCCATCACCAAATCACATGCGGTATTTTTATATCCGTTAACCACCATCAGTAAATCAAGAAACCAGCTTTGTTTTTGATGATCAATTCATGCTTTTTAAAAATATTTTCTTAATCAACCTGTTCAGAGATGTTACTACACACCTCTGGAGCAGGTGAGAGTTGAATCCAGGTCTTCTGGTTCAGGGATAGGGATACTTCCATTGTGCCATAAGAGAGCCACGATAAGAACCCAGCTCTTATAAACAAGTTGGATGAGCATCGCGTACTCCAATTAACTCTAGCTCTGTTCTGATTTACCCTTAAAAGAATTTGCATAACTAACACTGACAATGCTAATCCTGACTACTCCCAACGCAAGATGTCTGTAAGGTGACAAAAATTAATCAATTGCTTGGAGCCATAAATTATTTTAAAAGCCCTGACATTGATAGAACAGTGAGGTATCTTCCTTAAGTAACACTAAATACCTCTTTCATTTGTAGCTGTCCATCCTGATTGTAGTCAAGTAAGTTGAAAATTTCCTCCTTGCTGATATCCATCTCGTCAATGGCCTCCTGCTGAATGTCAGATGGCATAATCTGGCTCTCTTGGAGGCCCTTCAACTTTGCTAGATGTATGACAAGTTTGCATTCTTCCTCTGAAAGGAAGTTAGCAATTTCTGAAGAAAATATAATAAACAAATTATAAATAACTGCAAACACAAAAGATTACAATACGCAGTAGAAACATCAAAAATCTACCACAATATACAATTGCCTAAACTTGATCATTTCTTGAGCATATTGATTCATTTGCTTCTTCAGAGACTTGAACATATAGACTAGCCTTACATTTTAATGTAATACCAAGCACATTACAACAATGAATGCACATGGCTATGAAATACCTGACATATTCTGAGGTGTCACAAAACACCACATAAAATACAGCTTCTGCATTCACAGCCTATTTATGACAGTTGAAATTGTGTGGCCCCTTATGATTTATTCATCAAGATGCATAATTTCATGGAATGGTATGTTTGAGCCTACATGTCTCTCCTCTTCCACAACCTTTATTGAATATTCTCAAGACCCTGACTCATGCTGAGAAAAGAGTTCAAACCTCCCACAGAAAATGAACGAATTTAAGTACATTTAATAAATAACCTTGAGTTAAAAAAAATCTCAATAGTGGTTATGAAAATACTGAACTTTTATAAAAAACCCATTCACTTGCAGGATGCTGGCCGGGCCAGCATTTTTTCCCCATTCCTAATTGTCCAGAATCAACTGCATTACTGTGGGTCTGGAGCCACACATAGGCCAGACCAGGTGAGGACAGCAGTTTCCTTCCCTAAAGAACATGAGTGAATCAGATCATCTTTTTCCCCCAGTGATGGACAATGGTTACATGATTCTCATTAGACCCTTAACTCCAGATTTTTTGTTGAATTCAAATTCCACTACCTGCCATGGTGGGATTCAAACATGAGTCTCCAGGATATTCTCTGGGTCTCTGGAGTAGTGGTCTAGTGATAATACTTCCCCGTCAATGGGTGTTAATATAGTTGGGCCTATGTCTGACTCTAGACACAGGACAATGTGTTGGGCTCTTAACTGTCTTATGTTTTACTCATTTCATATTGCTATGAGAAAGTTGAAGAATAAAACCGTCCTGACTAATCAGCATGGACTTAAGCATCAAGACATCACAGAACAACAGAACTTTGCAGTACAAAGGAGGCCATTGTGCCTGTTCCTGCTCACCAAAGAGCTACCTAGCTAATCCTATTCTCCAGCCCTATCTCACAACCCTCTAAAATTATCACTTTCAAATATACCCAAGGTCTTTATCTTCCAAGGTCTTCTTTGTTAACACTAGGAACTTTGCTAAAATTTAGAAAATTGTCCCACAGATGAGTCAAGTGACAGGCTGATATAATCATACCCATTGATTCATAGTTTACAGTTAATGTCTAAGTCTCTTCCATCACCATCCATGGTATGCCCTGGCCTACCAGAGATGATGGTTCAGTGGTGTAAAATCAGGAGTCAGTAGTTTTTTTTTATTAGATTCCCTACAGTGTGGAAAAAGGCCCTTTGGCCCCACAAGTCCACATCGACCCACCCAAACCCATTTCCCACTGACAAATGCACCTAACACTATGGGCAATTTAGCGTGGCCAATTCACCTGACCTGTCTTCAATATTGACTTCAGATCCCATTAAGTGTCTATGGCATCAGGTCAAACATGGGCAAGGAAACCGCCTATTGATCACAACCTACCTATTACCCTCCTTCACCAGCTGAATCAATGAACACCACTTATAAGAAACACTGAGGTAACAAGAAGAGAAATTTTGCACTAGGTAGGGACATCAATGACCACTATAAATAGTGGTTTAGTGGTATTACTACTAATAGTGCCCTGAAGGGCATTTCTGCCAGAGTGGATGTGCCAGAGTGGTCAGAGAACCAAAGAAAGAAAACCTACGTGATCATGTCATCACCAAGATAGCTGTTGCAGATGTATGTGTCTTATAGCAATATTGACAGAAGTGGTTGAGGGCATTTAACATTTGAAGACACCCTACATGGTGTAGTGTTGCACATGAAACAGATTTAGAACAAAACCAAGAAATGCTGGGGAAACTCAACAGGTCTAGCAGTTGTGTGGAGAAAGAAAGAGTTGATTCTTGTAAGAAAAATCATACTTGACTTGACACATTAACTCTTTCTCCACAGATGCTGCCACATCTGCTGAGTTTCTCCAGAATTATCCATGCTTGTTTCAGACTTCCAGCATTTACATTATTTTGCCTCTGATCAGAACAAATCTGGTAGGCAAAGACTGGGCTCCCATGAGGTGTTGTGAGTCATTTCTAGTAAAGAAAACTGTATTCAACCATAATCTGACACTTCATGTTCAAAGTATCAGGCACTCTACTCTGTTCACTACTCGTCCAGCTGCAGCAGTTTGTACCAACCAAAAGATGCACAGCAGCAATTCACCCAGGATTCTTAGACAGCTGCTTCCAAACTCACAATTTTTACCACCTGGAAGGATAAGGGCAGATGGCATATGGAAGCGCCTGTAAGTTCCCCTCCAAGTCATTCACTATCCTAAAAGTTTCTTCACTGCTGCTGGATCAAAATCCTGGAATTCTTTAAAATAAAAGCAAAGTACCAAAGATGCCAGATTTTTTTTAAGATTCCCTATAGTGTGGAAATAGGCCCTCCAGCCCAAATCGACCCTCCGAAGAAACCCATTTCCCTCTGACTAATACACCTAACACTATGGGCAATTTAGCATGGCCAATTCACCTAATCTGCACATCTGGACTGTGGGAGGAACCCAGAGCAAACCCACGCAGATACGGGGAGAATGTGCAAACGCCACACAGTCACCCGAGGCTGGAATCTAACCTAGGACCCTAGTACTGTGAGGCAGCAGTGCTAACCACTGAGCCACTGAGCCACCGTACCACCATATCCGTTACAAAAACCAAAATGTTCAAGAAACACAGCAACTCGAACAAAGTCTGTGGAGAGAGAAAGAGTTAAAGTTATCAGTAATCGGTTTCGAAGAATAATCATATTGGCCTCAAAACATTAACTGTTTCTCTTTGCAGATAATGACTGACTTGTTAGGCTTCTCCAGCATTTTCCAATTTTATTATTCCTGAAATTCCTCTCTGGTACTATTTTAATAAATGAGTTATGGTAACAAATACTCGCCTTGCCAGTAACACCCACATCTTATATCTTATGTTCTTAGGTCAGGAAATAAGACAAAAATCCATTTGGTCGTTGCCAACTCCATAATTTCAATTTTAAAAAGTCAGCAAAATAAATGTTCTTTCTTTCTCAAAAGGATCCCTAGCAATAAAAAAGATTTCAGTCATAAAATTAACAAAGCTTTGAAAAGGCTTCATTTGATGCTCCTTTACATCTAAGTTTTTTTAAATCTAACTGCAGCACCGGGTATAATTCTCATGAACGCTGGTTTTTAATGTACTCAACTGGCTTCTAACAGAACTGTTAAGTGAATGCAGAAATAATAAAAAAATTGTCACCAAACATATTCTTAATGAAAAGGAAAGCAGACGGGTCACTTGCAAAACTCGATTGCCATTAGAATTTTTTTAAAATGGAAACCTAACTTTCTTACTCATATTCAGAATTCATTCCGGAGTTTTCAGTGAGGCCTCCTGTTTGACAATTGTTAACAGCGGGGGAGAATCCTCAATTACTACCGTCAAATAAATTAAAATGACTAAAGAATTCCCCCCGCCAGGACGCATCTTCCCTCGCTAACTTCAGTTTAGTTAAAAAGTGGGATTTGTACTCTCCGGAAGAATTCTCACCGTTTCCAAGGAGAAGAACAAAACACACACACACCGTGTTTCGATCTTTTCCAACCACCATAATAAAGGCATTATTACAGAAAGTGAATTGTTTCTGCAACCAAGAAAACTTGTAATATCCAAATTAATCCCAGCCAGAATATACAATTGGAATGCGCTCTCTTTGTAAATATTCGACTATGACTTGAAGTCCAAAGATTTAAATAACGGGAAGGAAACTACAGAAATGTATGTTTTCATTACAAGGTTTTCTAGCTATCCAAAAGGGAATCCAACCGACTCCCCACAATTAGCTCACGGGGCGAATGTTCTCCCTAAGGCAACAAGCACACAATGTGAAAGCAAATTATACTTAATTCGTAAAAGATTGGGAGTGTTTCATCAAACAACTTTATATACATTTCAAATGTCAATACATTGTCGGGACTTTACACCAAAATGACCTGAAAAAAGCATATTTCACTGCATTCTCGTTTTACGTATTAAAATGACCTCACGATTTGCCTCCGCAAAGGATTTGTGTGCTTTAAATGAAATTGACCTCCCTTGAGAAGACGGTACTGTGTACGGTTCGTCCCCACAGGGCTTTGATGCTACAGTGGTAGCATTCTGGGTTCAAGTCCCATCTGCTCTGCAAATATGTCATAATACATACAAACAGGTTGATGATAAATATTAATTAATATTTTTCACGAAATCGCTACTTGATCAAATTATCAACACAAACTGTTTGCAAGTAGTCCAATTCAGAACAAAAAAGCATTATTTGCCAATATATTTGACGTTAAAGACATTAGATCAGTTTTCAAATCATGGCTACTTTGGATAAGAAACAAAAACAAATTGCTGAACCTTTGGGATCACAGGATTCTAGACTTCACTCTGCTCTCTCTCCACAGATACTGCTAGACCTGCTCGGTTTCTCCAGCATTTTCTGCCTGTTTGTTTCAGATGTCCAGTATCTGCAGTTCCTGGTTTTATTTTACATTGGAAAAGAGTTTATTTGTTAATAAAGGCCATTAATGAAGGTCAAAATAATTATGAACTGCCAGACAGCAGACTGGGTGTCATCTGTATCCAGAGAGGTCTGAAAGAAAACAAACTTTGGAATATAATTTACTTCATTTAAGATGCTAACTGGAACGTACGAAACAATTATTTTGTTAATTATAGAATTGAGAATTCACCCCAGAGTGAAAAATAAGCTGGATCGACGGCTCAAGATCGTAGATAAATCTAGCTTCCCCCAAACAAAATCTAAAATGCTGATACAATGTGTAAACATCTAATTTGTTGTGCCGTTGCATCCTGGGTCCTGAATGTAAATAGAGCAACCACAACAGCAATAAACAGGCGGGGAATAGAAGAATATGGAGAAAGTGAGGACTGCAGAGGAATACGGACCGTGCAGCTGAGCTAACTTTGGAATGGGGTCAAGGTCAGCAGAGACCGAAGGACCTGTTCCTGTGCTGTCCTGTTCTGGTGTGTTCCTTGAAAAGCATGCCCTAGCAGTAAGTGAGCTTCGTGGACTCACTGTAATGTGGTTGCAACTCGCCTTAACCCACGTTTAATATTTGCGTGGTTCGCTGCACAAAATAAACGTGTTTAATTTGATTTCCTCCGAACACAAATACATTTCCTGATGTAGCGGTTCCCTGCCAGACAATTATCGAGCAGCTGGAGGGGACCAAGACGAAGAGCAGTTTCTAAATGCCCTAATATGAAGCGTCAATCTGATGTAATAATTCGGAGGTCTTTACAATAGCAGCCATTCCTTCCCCTCATTAAAGTACCTGCTGCTCCCAGCTTCAAACCACCCCCTCTCCTGAAAATCCAAACAATAGCAGTAATTTGTAAAAAAAACACTTTGGCATTGTTTTGGTTCGACCTAATGAGTAGGGATTAAGCAGTAACTTTACTATAAATGGTCCATGGAAATTTGGCAATAGTCGGAATATCACGGTCTGCTCAGTTCGGTTGAGTTCTTTGGTCTGACCCAAGTGACACGGGAACCACAAGAACTGTGATGGCATGCACAGCATCTAGACATGTTCCCAAACTCAGCCTGCAGAGTTTATTATTCATTGTAACCTGTCTGTTGCCTGTGGCTTCTCACGGGCTGTCGGTAAACCTGGCCAGTTCCACCAGATGCTTGCACATCCCTAAGACGATGGCTCTGTGCTACGACATCGGCTATACTGAGATGAGAATCCCTAACTTACTCGGGCACGAAACACTGCCTGAAGTAATCCAGCAGTCCACCAGCTGGTTATCCTTACTGGCCAGAGAATGTCATCCAGACGCCAGGATCTTCCTTTGTTCGCTTATTGCACCGGTTTGCATGGACAGGTAAGCAGCGTAAACAGTACTCGCCCAATAACCCACGTTGCTCTTCCTCATCTGACACGTCAACCGTAACAGTGTGAATATACAGAAATCAAATTAGCATCAAGTATCAAACGAAAAGAGAAATACGTAACGAGTTGCCTTGTGAAATGTTTTTTCTTTGCTCTCGGGTTTACATGCCCCAAGGTACCAATAAACATTTACCCTGTGTCAGTGACACTATTGTCAATTTGTAAAATGGAATCAATTAAGTATTTGTTTAATACGAGGCCTTTTTGAGTGATGTATTTTATTTTGGTTTTAAGTTATGTATCAGTCTAACATCGCTGAACGGTTTTATTTTCTGAAAGCGAACTGAAATGCAATTATTCCAGTTTTCAAATTCCCAACCTCGCCGCCTCTAGTTATGCGACAGGCGGTTTTCAGGTGAGGTTCATTTCTATCAGTTTTCACTTTTTTGGGGGAGGGGTTGGGTGGGCAAGAAGACACTCCTTAAATTCTTATTTCTCTTCCATTTCCCGTCAACATCCGTGGTCTAATCTTGTTTGTCGGGCTCTCCAGACAGATTAACATTCTGGTACATCTCTTGTTTTCCCTTTTCCTGTGGGAATTTAAAATTCCTGGTTCTCACTGGACATCTGTCTTACATGTCGCACATTTTCCAATAAGAAATCACTGAGCTGAGATCAGGAACTAGAAGTCTGGCTCAAATCTTGTATTCCCAGTCAACAGAATTAAAAAGTAAGGCAAGTTGCTTAGCCCTACTTGAGAGCAGCATGCGTATAATAGAAAACATTTGGGGCTACTGGAGGGTGTGTGCAGAGATTTGTTTAGAAGAATGATACCCGAAATATCTACGCATAGATATCAAGAAAGTTTGTTTTCTCTTTTCAAAAGGCTACAGGATGATCGAGTAAAGGTCTTTAAATGTGAAACGGTTTGATAGGGTGGATACGTGGAGAATATTTACTCTTGTAGGGAAGAGAAAGGGAGGACTGCAGATGCTAGAGATCAGAGTCCACAGTGTGTTGCTGTGAAAGCACAACAGGTCAGGAGCAGGAGAATCAATGTTTTGGGCATAAGCCCTTCATCAGGAATGAGGCTTGTAGGCTGGGGCTGAGAGATAAGTGGGAGGAGGGATGGGTAGCTGGGAAAGCTATAGGTGGATGAAGGTGAGGGAGAAGGTAATAGGTCAGAAGGGCGGTGCCAAGTTGGAGGCTTGGGACTGAGATAATGGGGGGGGGGGGTGAAATTAGCAAAATGTTGAAATCCACATTTATCCAGTGTGGTTGCAGGGTCCCAAGGCGGAATATGAGGCATTATTCCTCCAGGCTTCGGGTGGTAACGATTTGGCGCTGGAGGAGGCAGAAACCCAGGACCCACATGTCCTTGACAGAGCGGGAGAGGGCATTGAAGCGTTCAGCCACGGGGCGGTGGGTGCAGGTGTCCCTTGAAATGATCTGTAAGCAGGTGCCCTGTCTCCCCGATGTAGAGGAGACCACACCAGGCGCAATGGATGCAGTAGATGACATTGATAGAGGTACAGGTAAATTTCTGACAGATGTGGAAGGATTCCTTGGGGCCTTGGACGGAGTTGAGGGGAGTGGTGTGGGAGCAGGTTTTGCACTTCCTGCGGTGGCAGGGGAAGGCATCGTGAGTTGGGTGTGGGCTGGTGTTGGGGGGGGGGGGGCATCGTTTTGACGAGAAAGTCGCAGAGGGAATGCTGATAGGGGTACGGAGGGAACTATATCTTATAGGGAAGAGTTTAACAAGAAGACATCAATAAAGGACTTTCACCATGAAATCCAAGAGTGAATTCAAAATAAATTTTTATTTCAACCTAAGAATGGCAACAATGTAGAACTTATTACCTGGGATGAAATGTAGATGCATTTAAGGGAGGCAAGACAAGCAAATGAGGGAAAATAGAATAGAGTCACAATAGGTTTAACTGGGAAAGATGGGAAGATGCTTAAATAGATCATTAACACTGATATGGCCTGGCTGGGTTGAATAAGCTGTTTCTGTGCCATTTTTTAATGTAATAATACTCAGTACCAGTTCCAAAAACACAGCAAGCTCAATGCAGAGCATGAATTGAGGCTGGCTATTTCTCTTCTGTTTGATTGGGGAGAAAGTGAGGTCTGCAGATGCTGGAGATCAAAGTTGAAACTTTATTGCTGGAACAGCACAGCAGGTCAGGCAGCATCCAGGGAACAGGAGATTCGACGTTTCGGGCACAGGCCCTTCCTCATTTGCTTGTCTTGCCTCCCTTAAATGCATCTACATTTCATCCCAGGTAATGAGTTCTACATTGTTGCCATTCTTAGGTTGAAATAAAAATTTATTTTGAATTCACTCTTGGATTTCATGGTGAAAGTCCTTTATTGATGTCTTCTTGTTAAACTCTTCCCTATAAGATATAGTTCCCTCCGTACCCCTATCAGCATTCCTGAGGAAGGGCCTGTGCCCGAAACGTCGAATCTCCTGTTCCCTGGATGCTGCCTGACCTGCTGTGCTATTCCAGCAATAAAGTTTCAACTCTTCTGTTTGATTGCCCATTTGACACGAGTTTAAGTTTCCTTCAGTTCATCATCAGTACTGTATATGTAAGCCATCATCTTTGGTTCATGCCAGCATCTGTATATGATTGTTTCAACTCTGTCAGCTTCCCTTGCTGCCTGTTCAAATGAAAGCAGGTGATGTGGACCTTTGGTAATCTATTCAACTTAAAGTTGTCTACCTCATCACATAGTCAGTAATGGAAACAACTTTATTTCATAGTTCCATAAAAATACTCAATTGTGCTCCTTAGCTTACTTAGTGTTGAAACAGGCCCTTCAGCCCAACAAGTCCACACCGACCCACCGAAGCGCAACCCACCCAGACCCGTTCCCCTACATTTACCCCTTCACATAACCTGCACATCTTTGGATGAAGAATCATCTTTGGGCTGTGGGAGGAAACCCACACAGACACAGGGAGAATGGGCAAACTCCAGTCAGTCGCCTGAGGCAGGAATTGAACCCAGGTCTCTGGCGCTGTGAGGCAGCAGTGCTAACCACTGTGCCACCATGCCACTTATTCTCTTCCTGGCTGAAAGCCAAACCCATGAGCTCTTGAATGAAATTCTTAAACATTCTATTCAGAAGTGTCCTCTTCTCTATCCTTAAAATGTCAGTTGTTCCACAGTTCTACTGTAAGCCCATGGTTTCAAACATGTTCCTATTTCAAGCATCAGCATCAAACTGGAGCATTTCCACACACATATTCTAGCTTGCTCCCTCCTTTTTTTGATTTTTGGATTACTGCTCGTAATCTTTGGAGACTGAACTGGCAACATCCAAAATCAGAATGTCCTACAATCTTTCTTCCACATTTTAAAGCCGGAGATTAAAAATATGCACATAGCTACCATGGCACGCCTCAGTGCCCCATATGCTGCAGGGGAATGCTAAGTTGATTTGAAACATTAATAAGAGATCTGATGTTGACCATAGTTTGTACAGTAAGGTTTGCAACATCTGAACTCAGTGCTTTGTACATTTGACCCAGTTTTCACCACTGTATGATCATCCAATACTGCAGTTATTTAAAGCTACAGTACAAAATTTCTGAGACATGAAATTTTGTCTCACATCGGAAACACCCCAACTTCTAAACTACATGAAATGGTGATCACCTACATTGTGATATAGGGATAAAAGATTTCTGGAAGTTGTTCTAACGTAATGGTTTTGACTGGCGCAGATTTGCATCAAGGGCCTTTTTTGTGCTGTAGACCTCAATTATTCTATGACGTTAGAGCATCTAAGATTGACGCGATCTATTAGTATTAAAATTGCATCAAATGGGAAAGGAATGCCAGAACACAAATGTATAGGTGCTGCAAAAAAAAAAAAACACCACACCAATGAAGAACTATTTAGTTTAGTGTGGATTATGATATAGAATCATGGAACCCCTAGTATGGAAGTAGACCATTTGGCCTGAGTCCACGTCAACTCTCTGAACAGCATCAGAGAGACCAGACCAGACCAACTCCCCACTACCCTGTCCCTGTAAACCTGTACTCCCTGTGGCTAATCCACCTAACATGCACACTTTTGGTGGTGTGGGAGGAAACTGGAGCACCCAGAAGAAACCTATGCAGACACGTAGAGAATTTGCAAACTCTGCACAGACAGTCACCCGAGAGTGAAATTGAACCTGGGCCTATGGAACTGTGAGCCAACATACCACCCACTAATATAGTTGTCCTGGGGTTGTGAGTACTTTCAAGTTGTGTTTATTGGTGATGCCACAATTAATTTATGTATTGAAAAACAAACAAACAATCTAAGCTTGATTAGACACATTTTAAGTGGAAATTCTTTAAGGAGATACAGGAACATTTAGGTTTCACTTCCTAATTATTTGGGGAAGTGGTGACCTAGTAGTATTATCGATAGACTACTAATTCAGAGACTCCGCTAGTGTCTAGAGACCTGGGTTCAAATTCTGTCATGGCAGATGGTTGAATTTGAATTCAATGAAAGTCTGAAAGTAAGAGTCTAATGATGATCATGAATCCACTGTTAATAGTTGGAAAACCCATCTAGTTCACTAATGTCCTTTTAGTGCCCATTCTTACCTGGTCTGGCCTATGTGACTCCAGAACCACAGCAATGGACAATTAGGGATGGGCAATAAATGCTGGCCTAGCTAAATGACAATCACAGCCCATGAATCAATAAATGCTAATGAAATTACTGAACACAGCTTTGAAATGCATCATTTTCAAGAATATGCTTTTGTAACAGGTCAGTAATTTTGGACAAAAAACACATTTTTCTTTTAATCTAAAGAAAACATCACCTCTTTATATTCACTATATAAAATCTAAAATCAGAGGGACACAGTCTGAATAACGAATCAGCCTTTTAGGACTGAGATCAGGAGAAAGTCCTTCACTCAGAAGGTTCAGCACTATTGAAATTCTCATCCATACAGTGTTGTAGATATTCTCAGTAATTGAGCATCTAAGTCAGATTGACAGATTGTTGGAATCAAGAGATATAGATAGATGTGGGAATGTGTGGCTGAGGTAGAAAATCAGTTACAATCTGAATACATGAGAGAGTAGGTGTGAAGGGTCGACTGCCTATATCTACTCATATTTCTTCTATTTATGATCTTTTGAAATTATAAAGCCACATAATACACAGATCACAGCCAGATGTTCAAACTGAAAGAAAGGAACAGAACTCATTGCAGAACACTCGCCACAGTTAACACAATATCCTCTTGATTTTTGCCCTTTTTAAGGTTTATATACCCCTGTCGCAGCCTCTGTGTATCAGTGAGGAACAGCTGCGCTCCTATCATGGCTTGCTATGGTTATCCATGGCCAGAGATACTGAATTGCAACAAGTTTCCCCCTGACCATGGCATGTGCATTTCTTCCATCAGCAACAAGACAGCATCACATAGAAGCAGTAAGTAGTTTTGATTCAACATTGTTTTTTATTTAATGGTATATCTTTCAAACAAATCCAAACAATTTTTAAATCAAATCTCATTCTTTTCTGGTTATAAGTAAACTATTTCAAGTTGGTTTCTGATATCCTGTAAATGTGAACAAACAGACAATGGAACAAACAAAACGAAATGAAAGTTACAAGGATTATCTAATCTTTTCCCTCAGGATAAACTTAATAATGCGTACATTATTCATTGCACTAAACCAGAATGTAGCACCACACCAGTTCTTACTTGGAATTCTTCACAAGATAAATGCTGTCAGGTGAAACCTTTAGCATAGAGTCAGAGATGTACAGCATTGAAACAGACCCTTTGGTCTAACCCGTCCATGCCAACCTGATATCCCAACCCAATCTAGTCCCACCTGCCAGCACCCAGCCCGTATCCCTCCAAACCCTTCCTATTCATATATACATCCAAATGCCTCTTAAATGTTGCAATTGTACCAGCCTCCACCACATCCTCTGGCAGCTCATTCCATACATGTACCACCCTCTGCGTGAAAAAGTTGCCCCTTAGGTCTCTTTTATATCTTTCCCCTCTCACCCTAAACCTATGCCCTCTAGTTCGGGACTCCCGACCCCAGGGAAAAGACTTTGCCTATTTACCATATCCATGCCCCCCAATTTTGTAAATCTCTAAGATCACCCCTCAGCCTCCGACGCTCCAGGGAAAACAGCCCCAGCCTGTTCAGCCTCTCCCTGCAGCTCAGATCCTCCAACCCTAGCAGCATCCTTGTAAATATTTTCTGAACCCTTTCAAGTTTCACAACATCTTTCCAATAGAAAGGAGACCAGAATTGCACGCAATAACCAATGTCCTGTACAGCTGCAACATGACCTTCCAACTCCTGTACTCAATACTCTGACCAATAAAGGAAAGCATACCAAACGCCTTCTTCACTATCCTATCTACCTGTGACTCCACTTTCAAAGGAGCTATGAACCTGTACTCCAAGGTCTCTTTGTTCAACAACACTCCCTAGGACCTTACCATTAAGTGTACAAGTCCTGCTAAGATTTGCTTTCCCAAAATGCAGCACCTCGCATTTATCTGAATTAAACTCTATAGTTAAAAAAGAAAAGTCCTTAAGAGGAAGAAAATGAGAGAACCATTCATGCTATTGTTCTGTTTTCCTTGCATTCTATTGGAGATCTGGAAGCAATTCAGCTACCAATGCTCTCTTGAGGAATAAAATATTAAATGGGGGATCTTTACATCAAGGGACTGGTTATGGAAAACCTACAGAGATGCCAACTGATCAGGTAATAGCACAGCCTGATGAAGAAATCTCAAATTCCTGGTCTGTGTGGTTCAGTTAATGCCTTAGTATACCCACTATGCCTGTGGAATGATCAGTGCTTCAGACAAATGCAATACATTTTATTAACTTACTAAAACATACTGTTCAGCTGAATGTTGTATAGTGGCTAAGTATCTATTTTATTGCCCATTTACCCACCCTCCCCTCTGTGAAGTACTTAACTTCTTTGTTTCAATATGCTAACTGGGTTGAATGTCTTCATTCTCCCTACGTTTACTGTACTGGCACATCAGACATTTTCCCATCCTCAGTCATGGACTTAGCATTATCTCTGTCAATGTACTGATAATTCTGATTATGAAGACAAAAAATTGAAATGTTCACCAGGCTACGTTGAAGCTTGAACAATTTCAGTTAAAGATTTGTCAATGAGTTCTAGCAGGGTGTCATGCTCATTCTTTTTCGCCTTGAATGCACCTTCATACAAAATCTGCTAGTTTCTATCACCTGACTTTTCTATGGCAAAAAAGTGCTTGACTTCCAGTCTTGGGCCTTTGAACCCATGCTCCCTACCTGAACTTTGGCCTCTCTCTGGACACTCAGCCACCATTCAGCTACTAAAACCCAGCACAAACCCCTTTCCACTCGCATAGATTCCTTCCTGCAGTTTCGTCCCAGCCAGCATTTACTTATCAAGTTGCTTGCTGCTTTTCCAATCATGGATAGTTTCTCTCCCACATTTGTTCCTCATAGATTTACTAGAGGCACAAACTGTTAACCACTCTCCAAAATAATTTCAAGGACAGTTATGGATGGGCAACAAATGCTGGCCTTGTCAGTGACACCTCTAAGAATGAAGACTTAAAAAGAATGATATTTAGCCTACTTTGTATTGGCTTGTCACTTGGCCCTTTAGAGTGTTTTCATCTTATTAGGTTCCGTTGCTCTCATGACAAGGTTGTCCTTCTCCTCTCAAGAGTTGTCTGTGATTCTTCCTGTTTTCTGCTTTCAACACACTTTGAATAGTTTTCTTTCAAGCCAGATCCTCTTTGGACTGTCTGACAAAGACTCATCAATAATTCCAAGATTTTATATCTTATAAATTGTAATTTAAAGCTCCATGTCTCAATTTTCCACTATACTGGAGAGATCATTAATGAAATTTTGTAGTCCCTGGATGCGGAACTCTTGCTCAATCAAGTGTTTTATTTGTTCTCAAGAATAAACTAATTCTCAAAAGCTTGTCAATTTTTTTCTATAGTATCTGTGCCTTCTTTTGAGTTTGGTAAGTTATAACATCGGCAGTAGATCCCATGATTATAGTACAGTGTACTTATTTAACATGAGTTTGAAGTATGGTCTTCAAGGATATCCAATCCTATTCTATTTGACACATATCTAACATGAAATCTTGTGTACAGCATTATTTCTCCAATATTTTCCTAATGTGATTTAGTTTTCTTAAGGCTATTAAATTGTGCACACAATTTCAATGCTGCTGCGATTTCTTCCCCTTAAAGACTTTTACTTCTGTAATTAGCTATAAAGTCTCACTTTCCTTGTCTAAATGCTAAACCATCCAGTATATCAGTACCATTTTTTTCATAAATTTGATTGTTAATGTACTTCTTACTGGGGCTTTTCCTGGATTTTCACAGGTCAGACAAAATTGAAGTTTCCTATTTTATTGCAGGCAAATAGACAATTTCCTGTCTTTGACAGCCTAATAAACAATGCATGTTCTTTTCTACAATTCCCAAAACAGACCTTGTGCTCAAAGTCTTAATCAATTCTTCCCGTCAGGCCCAGAGTTTAAATTATGGATCTACTGCTTTATCACAAAGATTTCGTTCCCATCTTCTTTTGTTAAGATTGTCTACTTTAGCTTTTAAATTGTTCCTTTTGTCATTTTTATCCTATTTTATGATCTTATAGTTGCTACGACCTTGAATATAAAGTACTTCTGTAGCTCTGAGTTTCTTCACCATAGCAGTGCTCATGATTTCTACTCACTATGGTGGCAACACCCATTGTGAGCTGTACTTATTCTTTCTTTCTTTCTTTCCTTCTAGACGTTTTCAGCTGATTTTGTCATGTTAATCTAAGGGTTATCTCCTTGCGCAATAAAGATTCGTAATTTTGTACAAAGAGGTTCACGACATAAATTTCTTAGCCAAGCCTCTAACCAGGAATGCTGCTACAGATACGTGTATCCTGATGAAATCTGTAATGATCAAGTGTGATAAGTCTTCAAGCTATTTTATATCTTATACTGCTTCTTTTGCATGTCTTACCAGGTTTGATGTCAAGGCTTTAGTCTTGCCCCAGGTTTCAACTGACTGCTGGTTATTCAAATGCTTGCAACTCCTGATTGTCTACTTTAGTACTTAAAAGTGGCAATGTTCATAAAGCTGTGAACTCACTTGGTCTTCTGGACAATTTCTTCTTCTGGGATTTTTTTTCATCATTTTCCCTTATGGTATGAAGCAACAATGCCCACTGCTGATCACCATGTGGTATCTGTGGGTCGAAGGACGTTGCCACCAATCCTCTTCCCTTGGCTGTGTCTAATGGCCTTATCGGTTTACGGAGGTAAAGGATTAATCATTGAATAAAATTAATAAGAAAATGCTCTTTTCTGAAAAAAAAGCAATAGCAACACATTACATCAGTCAGATAAAATGTTACTACTAAGACTATAAGGAAAAGCATGAATATATGATATCCTACGTTGCTCTGCCTTATTGCCACCAGATTGGTTGGATCTCAATGGAGTCTGCAACTTTAATCCTTTCAGAACCTTTGTACCAGAAATGAACAACAGAAATCAGTAAACAGTGCTAGGAACTTGTCAGGTTAACATAAAAACTCAAGGTGTGTCATGTCTAAGGTCTGTTATCCAATGTGACTACAATGTAACTCCATTACCTCTTAACTAAAGAGCACAAAATATTCTGATTGTTGCCAAGAATAAAAGGAAGGGACAGAATGTGTGAATGTCATTTTGCATCCAGGAATCTCAAAAGTGTAGAGAAATTTCATAGTCAAACAAATTCAAAGGCTTTGCATTTTAACACATCCAAAATGAGCTTGATAAACTGATGGCACAAATCAAGGGAAGTGGTTGTGATCTCAGTCTAGGTCGCGGGCATAGTCTCAGGATAAAGAGGCCCAATTTAAGACTGAGATGAGGAGCAATTTCTTCTCTCAAAAGGGTTAATAAATTACAAGTTATTTAGACTTAATATGATGAGGAAC
The DNA here is from genome assembly GCF_004010195.1 of Chiloscyllium plagiosum. NCBI lineage: Eukaryota > Metazoa > Chordata > Chondrichthyes > Orectolobiformes > Hemiscylliidae > Chiloscyllium > Chiloscyllium plagiosum. The sequence goes on from NC_057727.1 coordinate 7,781,965, forward strand.
TTCTTCACTCAGAGGATGGCAAATTTTCTATCCCAGAGGGCTGTGAAAGTTCAGTCATTAAGTTCAACAGAGATTGATAGATTTCTAGAAATGAATTACAGGAAGGAACATAGTTAAAAATCACAACACCAGGTTATAGTCCAACAGGTTTAAGTGGAAGCACACTAGCTTTCAGAGCGTCACTCCTTCATCAGGACTACCACCGGATGAAGGAGCAATGATCCAAAAGCTGGTGTGCTTCCAATTAAACCTGTTGGATTATAACCTGGTGTTGTGTGATTTTTAACTTTGTATACCCCAGTCCAACACCGACATCCTCAAATCAGGAAAGGGACATGGTATAGTGCAGGAAAATTATGTTGAATTAGGTGATCAGCCATGGCCTAGAATGGCAGAGCAGACTCAAAGAGCTGAATCATCTACTCCTGCTTTCATATTTCAACATTGATGTAGCTGAGGATATGAAATAAGCACTGGATATGTCAGCAACACCATGCCCCAAGAATTTATTATAATACTCAAGCTTCATTGTGATTTGTCATTTAAATATTAATAGTATTTAAGGTGTGCATCTTTTACAAATTGCAATAATAACAGGGACGCAAGAAATATAGTTAACATCACATTACATTTTTCATCCTAAATGCTGGTATGACAAATTCTAGTCAATATAAGCATTTATGGAATGTGCATTTCAATGGGTCCACAATACAGTCAGCCAAACCAAGTACTTAAATAATAGAAAACAAGCTTCATCTCTTCCTTATCCACTATTGATGCTGGCAAGTTTTCAAGCAGATACTCAATACAGGTAATTTAGAACATAAGAACTAGGAGCAGGAGTAAGCATCTGGCCCTTTGAGCCTGCTCTGGCATTCAATTAGATCATGGCTGATTTTTTAATGGCCTCAACTCCACGGACCCACCCTCTCACCACAACCCTTAATTCCTTTACTGTTTATAAAAAAATTATCCATCTTAGCTTTAAAAACATTCAATAAGGAAGGCTCAACTACTTCACTGGGCAGGGAATTCCACAGATTCACAACCCTTGGGGTGAAGAAGTTCCTCCTCAATTCAATCTAAATTTGCTCCCCCTAATTTTGAGGCTATGCCCTCTTGTTCTAGTTTCACCCAACAGAAGAAACAACCTTTCTGCTTCTATCTTATAGAAATATATAAAATTATGAAAGGAGTAGACAAGATTTCCCTCATTCTTCTAAATTCCAATGAATATAATCCCAGTCTACTCACTCTCTCCTCATAAGCCAACCCGCTCAACTTGGAATCAAACTACTGAATCTCCTCTGCACCCCCTCCACCACTGCCAGTATATCCTTTCTCAAGTAAGGAGAGCAATACTGGATGCAGTACTCCAGGTGTGGCCTCACCAGCCTCCCATACAGCTGCAACTTAATCCCCCTCCTTTTAAACTCAATCTCTCTAGCAATGAGGACAAAATTCCATTTTGCCTTCTTAATTACCTGCTGCACCTGCAAACCAACTTTTTGCAATTCACGCACAGCAGCATGCTGCAATTTTGTACCATTCAAATAATAGCCCCTTTTACTGTTACTCCTACCAAAATGGATGACTTCACATTTGTCAACATTGTACTCAATCTACCAGACATTTGCCACTCACTTAAACTATGTCCTTCTGCAAACATTCAGCATCCTCTGCATGCTTTGCTGTACCATTTATCTTAGTTTCATCCACAAACTTTGACACACTACACGTGGTCCCCAAATCCAAATCATCCATGTTCTCTAATTTCTCTCCATCTTGTAGTGTCTTGGAGCAGTAAGATCAGTACAATTGCTGCAAAGACAGAGATAATGTATTTCGTACAGACCAGTGATTAGACAGACATTACATCACTGGAGGTGTTGCACAATGATACTTTCCTCATTCTTCACTTCAATACATCGCACGCTATTTCTTTTTCCATTCCAAACAATTTCTGGTTAAGCTCGTCTAGGCATATAGCTTCATCATTAAATTAATCCAGTATACCACAGAGTTACAGGGTAAAAACAATGACTGCAGATGCTGGAAACCAGATTCTGGATTAGAGGTGCTGGAAAAGCACAGCAGTTCAGGCAGCATCCAAGGCGCAGTAAAATCGACGTTTCGGAAAGGCCTTTTGCCCGAAACGTCGATTTTACTGCTCCTCGGATGCTGCCTGAACTGCTGTGCTTTTCCAGCACCTCTAATCCAGTACCACAGAGTTACAATCCAATTACCTAATGTAGAGTACAGTAGACTACATAACCCAGGTTGGCAGCACGGTGGCTATAGCTCAAACACTCCGACCCTGTCTACGTCATCATATTGATAGCTGAACAGTCGCTCTGGATTCTTAACTTTTGCAGTTATGTTCAGTTATTTTGTCCTTTTTTTGAGTGGTTGGTTTGCTGCAGTCAGATTAAGAGTTTGTCTTGACCTTTTCCCTTCTGACTGCCTTGTCAGCTAGTTCGGTTGTCAGATCATTAGAATCATTTTACCTGGAATGCAGAGCTACATTAGGTGATTCTTCAACTGTGACGTTCATAGCACACTAGCACTTGAACCCAGGCTTGCGTCCACAATGCCTCATTCCTTATGAAGGGCTTTTGCCCAAAGTGTCGATTCTCCTGTTCCTTGGATGCTGCCTGACCTGCTGTACTTTTCCAGCATCACACTCTCGACTCTGACCTCCAGCATCTGCAGTCCTCACTTTCGTCCACAATGCCTCAGTTCTCTAGCAGACCATCTTCCATGAGCATCCTTAGACCAGGGTAGCAGTAGTTTTTAACCTATTTTTAATTTTCACAAAAAATGTTAAGTGGTGGTGGTTTTCTCCGGGGAAGGGAAGGAATACTCAACTCCCTTCTACCTCTTCTTGTTTGGTGTCTCTTTTGGTTTGAGGTCGCCCTGACACTTTACAGGTGCAACATTCTATGGGTCCCACACAGAACTCTGCAAGATAACACTCATCCACAGTCTGTCTCAGTCCTCTTAAAAAAAAGGGATTTAGATTTACAAGTTAAAGATGTCCATTGCACTTTAAGACTCTAATTCGTTGACATAACAAGGCACTCAAAGCTATTTTCACCAGATGGATCATATGAACACAGAATTAGGAGCAGGAAGAGGCCATCTGGTTCTTTGCACATTCTGCTATTCATGAAGATCATAGCTGAACTGATTACTCCACATTTATTTCAACTCAGATAACCTTACAGCTCTTACTCATCAAGAATCTACCTTTTACCTCAGAAACATTTGAATGAAGAATAAAAGAACTAATATAAGCTTCAACTCCTATCCCCCAAACAAAGTTGGAAAAACACAAGACTGGTTCATTGTAAAGCACCGTAACCATAATACCTGCGTCTAATAAATATATATTTCTGTTCATTACATAACAGTGCCTCAAGCAAGCTGTCAAGACTGTGAATTAGAAGAAACTACCTCAACAAAACAAATACTCAATATATTTTGTTCACATGATTTTGGTAAGTACAATTTGAGACAATAATGAAAGGGTAGAACAGAGGCTCAGTGGTTAGCATTGCTGCATCACAGCGCCAGGGACCCATATTTGATTCCACCCTCAGGCAATAGTCTGTGTGGAATTTAAAGTCTCTCCCTGTCTGCGTGGGTTTACTCCAGTTTCCTCCCACAGCCCAAAGATGTGCAGATTAGGTGGATTGGCTATGCTAAATTGCCCATAGTGTCCAGAGATGTGTGGGTTGGGTGGATTAGCCATGGGAAATGTTCAGAGGGTCAGTGTGGACCCGATGAGCAGAACAGCCTACTTCCACACTGTAGGAATTCTATGATTCTATCAAGTGACTCTCAAATCTTTTTCTTGCTAACAGAAGCTAATAGCTAATGAAGCTAATATCTAGTAGAAATATTGTCAAATTACTGGGACTAAGGTCAAGGGCTCTGTTTGCAGCTTTTGACTGAATCTGCAAAACAAGAATGAGACTTTGAGGAATATGTGGCAGAGAATGTTGACAGGAAGAATCGTCCACAGTCTCCACTTTCTTTGTCCAATGGAAATTTCTCAAGAATGTCAGAAATATTTGTTTAGGGACAATATTGGGAAATATTTGTTTAAGGGCGGCACGGTAGCTAGCACTGCTGCCTCACAGTGCCAGAGACCCGGGTTCAATTTCCGCCTCAGGCAACTGACTGAGTGGAGTTTGCACATTCTCCCCGTGCCTGCGTGGGTTACCTCCGGTTCCTCCGGCTTCCTCCCACAGTCCAAAAAAATGTGCAGGTTAGGTGAATTGGCCATGCTAAATTGCCCATAGTGTTAGGTGAAGGTCAGTGTGGACTTGTTGGGTCAAAGGGCCTGTTTCCACACTAAGTAAACTAATCTAAAAAAAAAGTCTCTCAGCAGTGCAGTAGTTTCATTAACAGACTGAAGAATATCAGTTTCAATCCTATCAAAATAGTTATCCGATCAAGGTACTTGCAAGGTGAATCCTTTTGGTCATAAAAATCCAACTGATTGACGAAAGGTTTCTGGGAAAGAAATCCTGTTCACGAGCTTTTCTGGCTCATTTGGGTTCAGGCTAAACAATGTTAACTCTTAATACTTGAAGTGGCCTTGCAAGACACCCAATGGAAAAATAAATCAAAAGAAATCGTTTAAGTTATGCAGCTTTCAGTACGGACAGACTTTAAAGATTTTCAATAAGTAACTTTTATTTTCAATTACTATTGATCAAAGTAGCCCATTCCAGATCAGTTCTTGTATTAGACCATAAAGGCTGGGAAACTAATATTGTTTGGAAAATTACAAGTTGTTGCTAGTCATAGCTCAACAAATACAGACAGCCCTCCCGTAACTTACCCAAATGGCCAGTACTCATGTGAGCCTGGTCGATTATAACCTTGTATACAGAATGGCATCATAGCTGATCTCAATCTTGGCCTAGGCAAAGAGAGAGTATGAGGAGAGACTGGCAGCTAACATAAAAGAAATAGTGCAGGTATATAAATAGTAAGGGTGGCAAGAGCAGGAGTAGGGCCAATTAAGAACCAAAATCGGATAAACGCAGGAAGGCAGCGACATAATTGAGGTATTTAACAAATACTTTCAATCTATATTTACAAATGGAAGAGCTGCTGCCCATGCTACAGTGAAACAGCTAATAGACTAGAAGGAATGTAAATTGATGAAGAGGAGGTATTAGTGGGCTGTCTGGATTTAAGGAGATAAGGCACAGAGACTAGATGAGATGCATCTCAGAATACTGAGGAAAGTGAGCATTGAAATTGTCGAAGCACTGATCAGATATCATTTCTACTCTAATAAAGGTATTCAAATATGGTTATAGTAGTAGGTAGGAAGAAATAATTTCCAACTGGTGAAAGGACCAAGGATAAGGAGGCACAGATTTAAAGTAATTGGCAAAATATGCCATGGAGCAAATAGTAACAATCTGGAATCAGTAAGCGGAGAGTGGGGTGGAGGCAGGTTCAATTAAGACATGTCAAAATAAATTCTAGAATCAGAGTCTGGCACAGTGGCTCAGCACTGCTGCCTCACAGCACCAGGGACCCAGGTTCGATTCCAACATTGGGTGGAGCTTGCACATTCTCCCCGTGTCTGCGTGGGTTTCCTCTGGGCGCTCTGATTTCCTCCCACAGTCCAAAGATGTGTAGGTCAGGTGAATTGGCCATGCTAAATTGCCCACGGTATTAGATGCATTAGTCAGAGGGAAATGGGTCTGGGTAGGTTACTTTTTAAGAGGGTCAAAGGGCCTGTTTCCACATTGTAGGGAATCTAATCCCACCAGTGCAGAAAGAGGCCATTCAGCCCATCACTTCCACATCAACCCTCCAAACAGCACCCTACCCAGACCTGTAACCCCGAATTTACCATGGCTCACCCACCAGCCTGCTCACTACGGGGCAATTTACCATGGCCAATCCACCTAACTTGCACATCTTTGGGCTGGGGGAAGAAGCCAGAGCACCCAGCAGATAAAGGGAGAACGTGCAAACTCACAGAGATAATCATCCAAGGCTAGAATTGTGCCCTGGTTGCCGACATTGAGAGGCAGTAGGGCTAACTACTGAGCCATTGCACTGTGAAATTAAATTGTTATCTGTAAAAGATGACTACAAGGTTACATTGAATCACATTGGATGAACTTGGAGATTCAGTAGATACAATCTGTCAAATGGCCTCCTTCAGTGTTGCAATAGTTGCTGTTATAATTCTGTTGTGTGAACATTTACAGAATACATTTTCAACCGGGGATCACTAGTCTGTAATCAACAGTGGGATACTCTACTTAATGCAACATGAAAGTGAAATTCTTACTGCTGCTCAATTTAGGTTTAGGAAGTTATCACAGAGAAAGAATCAAAGCAGGGATTATACTGTCTGCATAACTTAGTGTTATATTGGGAACCATAGGAAACTATGGTTAAAAGTCAGTTTTGCACATTCAATTCAAGTCACAGCCAGTGCAAACCTGTATGTCCCAAGCATCAGAGTGGTGAATAGGGCATGAACTTAACTTCTTACTTAAAGTGACAGTGAAACATGGGACACATCACCCAAACAAAGTGAGTTTTTTTTTAAATCCTCAAGAATGTTTTTTCCATGTCATTAACATCTCCTTCAAGTAAAGCTTCCATGCAGCAAGTTTGAAATAAAGTTTCAGCAATTTCTAAACAGGCAACTGTGAAGAAAATTATCACAATTTCAGTAAGTTCAACATAGATTGCGCACAAACTGGAAATCCTTCATTCATTCACTCTCTTGCCTGCCCCTTTGAAAGTCACTAACTTGCAACAGATGGTTCCAGGGGATTCTGTAGCCTTCCCAGAGCACTCTCACATGCAAGTTCAAGACACATTGTCAATGGCACAGTCATCCCAATTGAACCTGCCCACAATCAAAGTCTGTACAAGCAATATTTTTTACCAGGGACAGCTGGATAGCAATCAGGAATGGCTGACTGCCTTCGTTCACCCAGCCCAAACAAAAAACCAGAGAACAGTGCTTGAGAGTAGGGAATAAAAATGGAAGCATCCAAGTTATGCTTTATTGTTGCAACAAACACTATTGTATAAAATCTTTGCCAGCTCTATTTGTCTGTCACAATTATTTGTACATTACACAAACTTCTCTATAACTTGGCAAGATTGTCAAATTACTTGGTTTATTCATAATTTTATTTTTCTAAATAGTGAATTTTGAAACATTGAAACTTACTACTCAAAATATTCTCCCTCCAACAGCAGTAAAAATCAGAATTTCAAAGAGAAACACGAGTTTTACCAAGATCTCAGATTTTGAGATGGACAGCAAAGTGGAGGTCTTCAAGCACGGGCCCCTCCTCAAAACCGAGATCCATCCCAGGCTTCAGCACTGGCTTGACTTGGATGCCACTTGCGTCCAGAACATGACACGAGGCAACCGTACAGGAACTTTTGTAATTGTGGGACGAATCCAGGATGGCAAAATTTTAGTGTACAAGGTTTTCTTGTGGCAAAAGCGCAACAAAAATCTCATGCATGCTGTTAGAAAGTGGAAACACTACAGATGCCGCACGCAATACTGAGATAGAACGGTATATTTGTAAATATGTATTAAGTAACTGTAAAGATCCTATAAAGTACTTTATCTTTTTCAGTGCTGATGTCCATTCTTAATAGCAAATTACGATCAAGAGTCAGAAATTTAGAATTGGGGCAGAAAGTGATCTCTATGAAATAGAGGGAATTTCGACAAGTATCAAGGTGGAGTCTTTTATTGACATGAAGTCTGCAAGATTTATAAACAAAGTAATATCTACTTATTCCCAGCCCATTTGTTGTCTGTGTATGCTCAAACAATCAGGACTACACAGGCTACACTAGATTAAATTTACATTAAATTAGTACCTGTTTTATCTTAACAATCTAATCATTTTGAGGCTTTGAATTCTTCGATATTTTTCCTCCAAATATCTGTTGTTGATCAGCTCCAACCATTGTCAGCATCATACCTTTTTCTTTAAGAATATGAATTGGCCCCTTGACTCTTTCAGTTTTTATTCAACACGATATTAATCGAACATGAGTCAAATTACTTTTGCAAAAACTTTAGTCAGACTGCAGCAGTAAGATCAACTACAAAACTGTATGATATATATTGCTGAAAATGTGTTGCTGGAAAAGCACAGCAGGTCAGGCAGCATCCAGGGAACAGGAGAATCGACGTTTCGGGCATAAGCCCTTCTTCAGGAAGGGCTTATGCCCGAAACGTCGATTCTCCTGTTCCCTTCATGCTGCCTGACCTGCTGCGCTTTTCCAGCAACACATTTTCAGCTCTGATCTCCAGCCTCTGCAGACCTCACTTTCTCCTGTATGATATATATTGCCAACTTTGTCTATACAGAGATAGCAAAGACTAACTAGGATAATGTCCATGCTTGAAAGATTTAAAAAGTTCAAAATGTTGGAACTGAAAAGGTTAAACAGTAAATCTAAGAGATAAAATTCTCAAATGTTTCAAGGGAGTAATGCATTGTTCTGTGAATTAGTAAAAAAAAAGGCAAAGATTCCATGTTAGAATCACACAAAGAAGAAAACTACTCAGTCTATCATCCTTATGCCAGCTCTTCACAAATTCTCTTGTTTTTCCACACAGTATTGTTAATTATTCCTTTATGATTATCATTGGAAATAAGCAAAATCTGTTTTATTTGCAGTATTGTTTGAACAGGGTGGTTTACCACAAGAACTCATGAAATAACCACCAATTCTGGCTAAGAAATAATAAAAGCATTAAAAATTATAGGCAAATGAAAATGGCATATATAGTTTCAGTTATAGAGTAGAATGCCTTTGTGTTGTAAATTCTATACATACAAATTTTTTGAGATTATTAGTTGATATTAGTCGCTGTTTGCAAAGTACAAATGCACAATGGATACAAACCTCTGATAAAATTGTTCTTCATTTAAAGTGGTATTTTGATACACTTCCTTAGTAGGTTGAAGTGTATTGTGCAGAATGGACTGAGTCTGTAGAATAGGAAGGTCAAAGTAATGCATCCTGAATTAAATTACATCCAGGCATTGTGACAGTAGGAAATCTACCTTTGGGTCAGCCTTCCTTTCAGAGTGAAGTAGAAAAAAAAGTTAATTTTCTGCACTTCTTGACCACCATTACTTTTTCTGAAATGCATGTGTGGACATGTATGGACTTCAGTAAGGTGTTTGACAAGGTTCCCCATGGGAGACTGATTAGCAAGGTTAGAACTCATTAATACAGGGAGAACTAGCCATTTGGTTACAGAACTGGCTCAAAGGTAGAAGACAGAGGGTGGTGGTGGAGGGTTGTTTTTCAGACTGGTGGTCTGTGACCAGTGGAAAGTGGAGTCGCAGGTAGATAGGATAGTGAAGGTGGTGTTTGGTATGCTTTCCTTTACTGGTCAAGAGTATTGAGTACAGGGGTTGGGAGGTCATGTTGCGGCTGTACAGAACATTGGTTAGGCCACTGTTGGAATATTGCGGCCAATTCTGGTCTCCTTCCTATCGGAAAGATGTTGTGAAACTTGAAAGGGTTCAGAAAAGATTTACAAGGATGCTGCCAGGGTTGGAGGATCTGAGCTGCAGGGAGAGGCTGAACAGGCTGTGGCTGTTTTCTCTGGAGCGTTGGAGGCTGAGGGGTGACCTTATAGAGGTTTATAAAATTATGAGGGGCATAGATAGGATAAATAGACAAAGTCTTTCCCCTGGGGTTGGGGAGTCCAGAACTAGAGGGCATAGGTTTAGGGTGAGAGAGGAATGATATAAGAGAGACCTCAGGGGCAACGTTTTCACCCAGAGGGTGGTACGTGTATGGAATGAGCTGCCAGAGGATGTGGTGGAGGCTGGGACAATTGCAACATTTAAGAGGCATTTGGATAGGTATATGAAAAGGAAGGGTTTGGAGGGATATGGGCCGGGTGCTGGCAGGTGGGACTAAATTGGGTTGGGATAGCTGGTTGGCATGAACGGGTTGGACCGAAGGGTCTGTTTCCATGCTGTACATCTCTATGATTCTATGACAAGAACTGGAGCAGGCTCAAGTATGATGCTACCCAATGTCATATAACCTGTCAATTTTTTTTATCCATATGCTATGAGCAACACATCAGTAATGTCATTAAAACCTTACATCAGCAGTATTGTTACAATCCTTATGACAGAACCGCTAGGTCAAAATCCTGGAATTTCCTTCCTAACACTACATGAACCTAAGTGTTCAAGAAGATTGTTCAAAACCATCAAGGGCAAATGGTCAATAGAACATAGAACATAGAACAATACAGCACAGAACAGGCCCTTCGGCCCACGATGTTGTGCCGAACTTCTAACCTAGATTAAGTACCCATCCATGTACCTATCCAAATGCCGCTTAAAGGTCGCCAATGATTCCGACTCTACCACTCCCACGGGCAGCGCATTCCATGCCCCCACCACTCTCTGGGTAAAGAACCCACCCCTGACATCTCCCCTATACCTTCCACCCTTCACCTTAAATTTATGTCCCCTTGTAACACTCTGTTGTACCCAGGGAAAAAGTTTCTGACTGTCTACTCTATCTATTCCTCTGATCATCTTATAAACCTCTATCAAGTCACCCCTCATCCTTCGCCGTTCCAACGAGAAAAGGCCGAGAACTCTCAACCTATCCTCGTACGACCTATTCTCCATTCCAGGCAACATCCTGGTAAATCTTCTCTGCACCCTCTCCAAAGCTTCCACATCTTTCCTAAAGTGAGGCGACCAGAACTGCACACAGTACTCCAACTGTGGCCTAACCAAAGTCCTGTACAGCTGCAACATCACTTCACGACTCTTGAATTCAATCCCTCTGCTAATGAACGATAATACTCCATAGGCCTTCTTACAAACTCTATCCACCTGAGTGGCAACCTTCAAAGATCTATGTACATAGACCCCAAGATCCCTCTGTTCCTCCACCTGACTAAGAACCCTACCATTAACCCTGTATTCCGCATTCTTATTTGTTCTTCCAAAATGGACAACCTCACACTTGGCAGGGTTGAACTCCATCTGCCACTCCTCAGCCCAGCTCTGCATCATATCTAAGTCCCTCTGCAGCCGACAACAGCCCTCCTCACTGTCCACAACTCCACCAATAAATGCTAACCAAGCTAGCAAAGGCCTTATCTTGTGAACAAATAAATTCAACTAAATTAACCAAGATGACAATCAGCCACAAATGAAGACATTCTCAACAAGCTTCCAACACAATTCAAAATGGATGCGTTATGATGCAAAGCAGTGGCAACAGCATGGGTTCAATTCCTCCACTATCTGAGGTTACCATGAAGGACTGTCCTTATCAACTTCTCCACTTGCTTGAGGCATAGTGACCCTCAAAGTAAACCACCACCAGTAGTCACTCTCTAGTGACAGAGTAGGCCTATGGTCCTCTGGCAATATGGTGACTTTACCATACTTTTTATTGTAAGGAGTAACTTTCCAGAGTAAGTAGTTAGATAATTAGATTAGGTAATTCAAAATTGGTCTGTGGTTAATGAAAGGAGGATGCAACTGCTGGTGAGGCAAGGGGTTAAAATGGAGGAGCCCCAACCCTGCAACTGCCCAACAATTACAAGGCTCTTGCGAACTGTGTGGACAAGAGCATGGTCTGCAAGGAAGACAAGCAAACTGAACAGGATACCTTGGCAAGGGAGCCATTCAAATGTGGGAAGGAAATTAGAATGTAGCTGTGAGAGGGGACAGTATGCCAAGGGAGATAGGTATTATTCTCTACTTGCCCTGTGTCAGGGTTAAGGTCTTCTTGTGCTTAAGGAGAACTCAGAGAGAGCATGAGATCATAAAACACAGGAGCAGAATTAGGACATTGGACCCATTTGATCCAACAGGGAGAATTGACAGAGTACATGTGGAAAATTTATTTCTTGTAGGAGAGTCTAAGATCAGAGGGCATGATCTTAGAAAAAAGGTTCACATATTTAAGACAGACATAAGGAGGATAAGCGGGCTGTGATCTTTGGAATTCTTTATCCAACTCCAAGTTAAGGCTGATTCATTAAATATATTGAAGACCGAGATAGACAGATTTTTGATTAGTAAGGGAATCAAGGGTTATGGGGAAAAGTGGACTTGAAGAATATCAGATCAGCCACGATCTCATTGAATGGCAGAGCTGACATCATGGGCAGAATTGCCTAATTTTGATCTTGTCTTATGGTCTCAACAGTAAATTAGAGTCAAAAATCCATAAATTATACATGGAATTAGAGGTAGAAGGATAATCTCATGACTGTCCTTATTAGTCCCTGCACAAATGTGACACCATAAGTAGTCTCTCAGTTTTTCCAAGCTGGCCTCCAATATGGGCAATGGTAGCTCCACCTTAAGTTCCATGGAATCAGTTGTGACACAAACTGCACACTCCGAGAGAACCACCTTAAAGTTGCATTAATCTTAATTACACAGACTCCCAGAGACTCCTTTATCCAACTCCAAGTAAATCTTGTTAAATGGTCAGGTCTGCTGTGGCAAAACCGAAGAATAATCTAGACATATCTAATTCACTGTTATTATCCACAGCTCCTTGCTAATGTTACTTCTGTTTTTTCCTGTTGTGGCTCTTCCTTGTCTATGCCCATAGGTCTTCTGTATCTTAACCGCTTTCCTGTTGATATTGCTTCTATATCAAGAGTTACCGGGTCACATGGACGAGTTTTTTTTTGTTCTCTAGGAATATTTCTACTGATCCTATTATATTTGATATAAGCACTATAAAAAAAACTTTTGAATATTCTGAAAAGCAATTACAGACACTGTAGAGCTTTAAAGAGATTATAAGTTTTCCTTACTGTTGTGCTTCTAGTCAAAAATTGTGATAGTATTGTCTCTTCGGGACAAAGGGAAAAAAAGTAGAACTAAAAGCAAAAGTGCTACAGGTGATATATTCAGCTTGTTTCATATTAAAGATTTGCCAGTGATTAAAATTTCTCATTTGAAGTGAGACAAAAACTAAGGCTAATTCTACATTACTACCTCTATTGCCTTTCTTGCCAATACAGTGAATTTGAAATGCTACCCCAGTGTGTAATTCATACATCTCAGGTGATGAGTTGTATTTGGACATAGGAAGGTTTTTCGTCAGTGGCATCAGGACATTATTATTCTAGTCCCAAGTGCCTGTAATGAAAGACAACAAAAAAAACTGGATTTTCAAGGCACTAACCCAATGATAACAAGACCTCCAATTGTTATCATTGTTAAAGCTTTCTTTTTTTCTGGATTCAAACACAATAAGACAAAGATTCAAATTCTAATTGTCCAAGACAATTAAAAGCTCCATTCAGACCCTTACCAAACAGAAGTGGTTTTAGGCTCAGTGTTTTCAGGTAGTGTATTTTGTTAGGGACCAGATCCACCTTTTGCCTGTGGCCAACCTGCAAAGAAAGAAAGGTTACATTATATGGAGTGACAAAAAAATTAACATTAAGAATGTAACTTAGAGCTTCAGAGCAGTGACTGATAACCAAAGTAACAAAATAAATATGCCCTTACACTAAGCAGCATTTTAAAAGGTACAAAAGTGATGAGCTTTTCAATTAGCGACCTTCTCATATCATAGGCCCACTAGGATCCCTCTGATACCTTCCTTACATTCTGACAAAGACAGTAGGGGAAAAGCTCACAAGTGATCCTTCTCTCACAGCAAATTCACAACTTCTTACTCCACCATTTCTTATTTATAACTGCATCAATACTCGTAACTATGGTGATCACTCCTCTGAACTTTCCTTTCATGTTTTGCCTAAACTCCAAATATGCTTTTACAAATTTTTTCTTCATCCTTCTCCCAATAACAAATAGAAATGCAGGCTTCACTGTTCTTTTTCATACTCTAACACAAGATTGCACAACCCTGGAATTTTTCCTATCACTTATGGATGGTACCACTCTGGAACACCTGCTCATCGATCAATGTCACAATATCCTTCCTAAAGTGTGGTGCCACACTGGACACAATGCTCCAACTGGATTTAGCCAATGATTTATAAATCAATAATTAGAGTTAAACCTTCTTGCTCTTGTACTCAATACCTCTATTAATAAAGACAAAAATTCAGCACTTTGTTTTAAACAGGCTTACTAATTTGGCAAGCCACCTGCAAACATCTGCACCTGTCAAATCCTAGCTTGCATCATTTCCCTTTAAGATTGTACCATTTAGTCTATACCTTCTCATTGTTCCTTGTGAAATGCATCACTTCACACCTTTCTGCATTAAATTTCACCTACCACCTGTATGCCCATTTCATGAAGCTGTCTGTTCGCAAAATACCCATACTGTATTATATCATGCATACCCCACTTTCTCTGCTCTCTGCACATCTACAATGCTGTTAGTATTTATTACTACACCTAGTTCAGTGTATTTTACTCTCCGTGGTTTATTTCCCCTGCCAACCGTCTCCAGTCACTTCAAGTTAACCCCACACCGGCAAACTTTTCCAGTCTACATGAACCAGACTCCCTGAGCCAAATCATTTCACGTCCCACTACTCTTCCATAACCTCCACTTCAAAACCACACACCACTGGACCCTTCACATCTCCTTTGACCCAGACACCTCTCTGGGCCTCTCCCCATCTCCACCCGAGCTGCTCCACCTTCTGCTCATTCTCCAAACCTCCCCAACTCTAGCCCCTCCACCTCTCTTTCGACCCCATCATAGTTCCTCTCCCATTCCTCTGCCCATTCAATTCAACTTTCCCAATACTCTAATTAGCCTCTGACCTCTTCTGTTCCATTGTCCCTACACCACAAAAATGCCTCACACATACACCGCATTTATATACTCCTATCCTACCACTTCTATGCAGCTCCCTATTGCATCACCCTGACACTCTTCCACAACTGCCACTTACTCCCCCAACAGCCCAAGTCGCCTCTCTTCTGTCCCTCTCCTCACCCATCCCTTCCACACTCTCTCACTACACACGTCTCGCCACCCCACCCACCCTTTTGTCCCTCCGCCACACTCCTCTCCTCCATCCACATCACCTGTCCTCCCACCATTCCCCTTCTCCCTCCTTCACCAATTCCCCCTTCTCCATCCTGTACCCATCCACCTCTGTCCCCTAACCCCAACCAATCCCAGCTTCTAGCACTGCTCTCTCTGCTCTCCCCCCCCACTCCTCCAAAGTCTGGACCTCCCTCCCCATTTCCACTCCGCACCCTCCCCAATAGACAAGTCCCCTGGGCCGGATGGGGTTTATCCTAGGAACCTCTGGGAAGCCAAGGAGGAGATTGCCGAGCCTTTGGATTGATCTTTAAATCGTCATTGTCTACAGGAATAGTGCCAGAAGACTGGAAGATAGCAAATGTGGTTCCCCTGTTCAAGAAAGGGAGTAGAGACAACCGTGGTATTTATAGACCAGTAAGCCTTACTTCTGTTGTTGGTAAAGTGTTGGAAAACGTTATAAGAGATAGGATTTATAATCATCTAGAAAAGAATAATTTGATTAGTCGGAGTCAGCAAGGTTTTGTGAAGGGTAGGTCGTGCCTCACAAACCTTATTGAGTTCTTTGAGAAGGTGACCAAACAAGTAGATGAGAGTAATCGGTTGATGTAGTGTATATGGATTTCAGCAAGGCGTTCGATGAGGTTCCCCACAGTAGGCTCTTGTACAAAATGCGGAGGAATGGGATTATGGGAGATTTAGCAGTTTGGATCAATAATTGGCTTGCTAAAAGAAGACAGAGGGTGATGGTTGATGGGAAATGTTCATCCTGGAGTCCAGTTACTAGTGGTGTACCGCAAGGGTCGGTGTTGGGTCCACTGCTGTTCGTCATTTTTATAAACGACCTGGATGAGGGCATAGAAGGGTGGGTTAGTAAATTTGCAGACGACACTAAGGTCGGTGGAGTTGTGGATAGTGACGAAGGATGTTGCAGGTCACAGAGAGACAAACATAAGCTGCCGAGCTGGGCTGAGAGGTGACAAATGGAGTTTAATGCGGACAAGTGTGAGGTGATTCACTCTGGTCGGAGTAACCGGAATGCAAAGTACTGGGCTAATGGTAAGATTCTTGGTAGTGTAGATGAGCAGTGAGATCGCGGTGTCCATGTACACAGATCCTTGAAAGCTGCCATCCAGGTTGACAGGGTTGTTAAGAAGGCATAGTGATTTAGCTTTTATTAATAGAGGGATCGAATTCCGGAACCATGAGGTTATGCTACAGCTGTAACAAAGCTCTGGTGCGGCCGCACTTGGAGTATTGTGTACAGTTCTGGTCACCACATTATAAGAAGGACGTGGAAGCTTTGGAAAGGGTGCAGAGGAGATTTACTTGGATGTTGCCTGGTATAGAGGGAAGGTCATACGAGGAAAGGCTGAGGGCCTGGAGGTTGTTTTCATTACAGAGAAGAAGGCTGAGAGGTGACTTAATAGAGACATATAAGATAATCACAGTGGGTTAGATAGGGTGGACAGGGAGAGCCTGTTTCCAAGTATGGTGACGGCGAGCACGAACGGGCATAGCTTTAAAACGAGGGGTGATAGATATAGGACAGATGTCAGAGGTAGTTTCTTTACTCAGTAGTAAGGGCATTCAATGCTTTGCCTACAATGGTAGTAGATTCGCCAACTTTAAGTACATTTAAGTCGTCATTGGACAAGCATATGGACGTACGTGGTATAGCGTAGGCTAGATGGGCTTCAGATTGGTATGACAGGTCGGCGCAACATCGAGGGCCGAAGGGCCTGTACGGCGCCAAAACCCTGGCGCCCTCCTTCTCAAACCACCCCCCCAAAATCCTGGCCCTCCTTCTCAAACCATCCCCCCCACCCTCCCCAAAACCCTGGCCCTCCTTCTCCCACCGCCCCCCCAA
>NC_057727.1:7804804-7830955 GCF_004010195.1 Chiloscyllium plagiosum
GGAAGTGAGATGAGGTTGATGAAGGGGAGTTGGGTTGGGAATGATAGATGAGGATGGGGAGATAAATGGGGAAATGTGAGGATGGGGAGGATAGTTGGGGAACTGGGGTAAGGTTGAGGGGTAGGTTGAGAACTGGGGTGGTGCTGTGGGTGGGATAGGTGGGGTGAAGATGTGGAGAGATAGGTAGGGAAGTGGGTGAGATTGGGGGGCAGCATTAATATGAGAGCAATCTGGTTTATTGAAATGACAAGCAACTGCAAGTCTGGTGTCCTCCCATGTACAAAACTGGTGTCCTACAAAACAATCATCTAGTTTGTGTTTGGTCTCACCAATGCAAAGGAGACTGCACTGTGAGCAGTGAATAGAGTAAACTTGATTAAAGGAAGCACTAATAAAATGCTGTTTCACCTGGAAGGTTTGTGTTGGGGTCTTGCAGAGTGAGGATTAAGGAGATGAGTAGGCTATTCCTACACCTTCTGCAATTGCATTGGAAGATGCCATGGTTGAATTAGAAAATGTTAAGTATAATGGAATAGACCATGATGTCAAAGAGAAAATGGTCTCTGAAATACTGAAAGTGAAGGAGAGGGGAAGATGTGTTTGTTGATGGCATCTTGTTGGAGGTGGCAAAAATTATGGAGGATGATCCTTAGAATGCGGAGGTTAGTGTGGTAGAAAATGAAGTTAACTTGAATGGTATCATTGGGATGGAGGGGAAAGGTGAGGGCTGAAGTGCAGAATATGGTTTGGACACAGCTGAGGGCCCTGTCAACCACCATAAGGGGGAATTTCTCTGTTGAGGAAAAAGGAAAGCATATTGGAAGTACCCTAATGGAAGGTGACATTGAAATAGATCTGACAGATACAGATAAACTGGGAGAATGGGATGGAATTCTTGCCAGCTGTAATGTTTCAATGAAGCCAAACACAAACTCAAGGAGCAACGTCTCATTTTCTGCTTAGGCGCTTTATAGCCTCTAAGGCTCAATGTTGAACTTCGCAACTTCAGAGGCTTACCATATGTTGGTTCAATTTTTCTCTCCCTCCTCTCCATCCACACACATGCATACACACACACACACGACCTTGTTCTGTTTCTGTTTTGATTTACTTTGTTCTTGGTAGAGAAAATCCATTTTTCCCCTTTCACATAATAGTTTACACTCATTTTACAATTCTATTTCTCTTTCACCATGATTAATTCTATTGTCTTTTGTACTGGGCCTCTGTATGTTTCCCTTGCCCTTCCTCCACCTTCATCAAAAGTATACTTTTTAAAAATTTACAACCCTTTCAATTCTGAAGTCATTCCTGACTCAAAATGTTAACTGATACTGCCATACTCACATCCTTCCTGTAGTACGGTGACCAAAAATGCACTCAGTACTGCAGCTTTGGCCTAATTAACATATGTACAATTCCATCATAACTTCTTTGCTCTTCCTTTGAGTATTAAGCCAGTCAATGATTTTTATTCTGTCATCATTCTTTAAATTTATGCGTTTAAGTTCCAAGTGTCCATTATTTTCGACTACATATAGCCAAATTATGTTACTGTGGCAAGCACTCTCCAGTAGCTGGAATTGTTTATGCTGCATTCCCAACTTAGAACACCAGAGAGTGCCAGAGCCATATAAAAGTCTGGGAATGGGACGGATATGCAGGTTATTACTAACAGGTGACAATTTACCAGTATTATCCTAGCAATGTAGGGAGTATACATATCTATGAAGTTTGAGGTCCTTGGTGCTAATCGGCTACATAATGTGTAGCAGAAAGTAGTAGGAGTTAGTATCCTGATTCCTTTCTTAATGTTCATTCCTGCAATTTGAATGGTCAGAGAGGCAAACTAATCAAATCTTGGGCATATAAACAAAGGAGAAAGTGAGGACTGCAGATGCTGGAAAGCAGAATGTTGTGCTGCAGAAGCACAGTAGGTCAGGCCACATCCAATGAGCAGGAGAATCAACATTTTAGGCATAAACCTTTCATCAGGAAGGGCTTACGCCCGAAACATCGATTCTCCTGCTCCTCGGATACTGCTTGACCTACTTTGCCTTTCCAGCACCACACTCGACATATAAGCAAAGGGATTGAACACATACACCAAGAAGTGGCAATAAGCATTGCTGTGGCCTCACCAGGAGTGTAGAATAAAAGCAAAATACTCCAGATATTGGAAATCTGAAGCAAACATATAGATAAGTTGAAGAACATGTCTGTAGAAGAGTCATTCCAAATTCAAAACCTTACTCTGTTTCTCTCTCCACAGATGCTGAGTTTCTTCAGCATTCTCTGTGTTTGATTCTGGAGTAGAGAAGGTGATTAAGGATATGGGATGCATTCTTTCATTTTACTATATAATACAATATATCCCTAGAATAAGTTCAAGCATGAAATTTTAAAACTTAAGGCACAGCTAAAGTACACCATTTGGTCACCTACAGAAGGGATACAATCACACCATAGAAATGATATAGAGGAGATTGACTAGGATGTTGCCAAGACTGGCAAATGTTAGCTATTGTGAAATGCATGTTGAAGAGCAATGGATATTCAATTTAATTTAAAAGGCTGAGGAAACTGGCATTAGATTAGATAGTTTAATCAAGGTGGCTGATTGGCTTCTTCCTGTGCCATAGGTTTCTACTCTGTTCAATTCTGGTCAACTTATGACAGCAGGCCACACAATAAACCATACCTATTGGTCACAGCTCTAATGAAGAGTCATCTAGAGTCGAAACGTTAGCTTGCTCACTTTATGCGAGTTTTAGTTGACCTGCTGTGATTGTCAGAATTTGTTGTCTTCATTATAGGAAGTTGTCGTTGGTCATGTCTCTGTGGCGCAATCGGTTAGCGCGTTCGGCTGTTAACCGAAAGGTTGGTGGTTCGAGCCCACCCAGGGACGACTTATTTTTAAGAGAGGATGACTTGAAAACACTAAGTTTGAGGCAATCTTTCTGTTTCTTTGGTATTTTTTCCTCCCACTGCAATCCATTTCTAGCTATATCTCTAACCAACTGTTTTTAGGCATTTCAACCTTAATTTTGAGGCGAAATATTTATCTTGCAATAGGAAGAGACATAACATTTCCCTCCGACCACGTGAAAGGCAGAACTTATGAAATGGATCGTTTTTAAAGAGATAATTGCTTTCCTTCCGCTACTTAAGGTTATAGCAATTTTGCAATTCATTCGACGGTTTATTTGTAGCTAGGTAAAAACAATGACTGCACGTCGATTTTGCCTGTCCTCGGATGCTGCCTGGTTTATTTATAGCTGTCTGGTCAAAGCACACGTTTTACTACAATTCAATCTTATGCACTTTTTTTAAAAAACGCCATTTTTGTATCAGCTGAAAAGTAATGATTGTATAAGATACATGTCGATCAGGGCACGGGAAATATTAGTGCATTTATTCCAGTATGAGAGGGTTTGTTGCAGTTTCTATTCAGTCTCTTCATGATGTTGCCCTCCTCTGTAAAGAAGAATGTCAGGTCGCGAAAAAAACAGAACGGTTTAGAAAGGAGATCAGGGTTTCTTTGGGTTGGCACATACAAGACGGAGCAAATGGTCCTGTCCTGTGCTGTATCCCTTCTATAGTTCTGTGGAACATTCAAACAAATATCATGTCAATGAGAAGATCTGCATGACCACACTGCTCAGCTTGATTAGATAGTGCGAAAGTAACCGTGTTTGTCAGCCGAAATAGCTCAGTTGGGAGAGCGTTAGACTGAAGATCTAAAGGTCCCTGGTTCAATCCCGGGTTTCGGCAGGTGGCAATCACTTTTGGAGGATGCTAGTTTTCAGTGCTAAAAGGCAATGGTAATATCGTGATGAATAGGAGCAACAGCAGGGCAAATGGTGAAAAAAATTCCAACTGAAAGCTTGTAATGATTTATAATTACGTTATCTTTCATCGAGCGAACTTTTTTCTTTATTAAAGCCATAACAGCACGGAATCAGACCTGTTCTGGAATTCATGTTTGTGTCCATGCTTTCAGTGCAGGCTTCGGGGCATGTTTCAGTCAATGCCGACCATAATCCCAAACTAAACCAGTCCCACCAGCCTGATATTGAGCCATGTCCCTCTTATTCCAATGTCGTTTAAACCTTATAATTATCACATGCATACTGCTTCGGGAAGTTCATTTCACACGCAAACCACCCTTACCTAAACTTTGTTCCTTAAATACCTGTACTTCAAAATGGACTTGGCAAAGAGAAAATGGCAAAAACAAAACAATGGATTGTATCACGACTTCCAGGAGAGAAAAAGCAAAATGCAGAGACGTAACAAAACATGCCGAAACCCGGGATTGAACCAGGGACCTTTAGATCTTCAGTCTAACGCTCTCCCAACTGAGCTATTTCGGCTGACTTGGATGCTATCTTCTCAGGCTTCACTGTGAAGGCTAGATCTACATTAGCACTGAGCTAAAGGAGGTATTTGAAATTTTAGCAGGCCTGAACGTAAATAAATCCCTCAATGTCAACGAGATGCATTCCAGTTTTTTGTGATAGACAAGGGAGTGGATTGTAGGGCCTCTGACATTAATTTTCAAATCCTTTCTAGCCATAGGAGGGGCACCGGAGGTCTGGAGGACAGCTAATGTGGGAGCATTATTCAAAAATAATGTTACAGAGGAACTAGAAAACTAGGAGAAAGTGAGGACCGCAGATGCTGGAGATCAGAGTCAAAACGTGTGGTGCAGACCGACTGTTTTTTTCCAGTGCCATACATTTTGACGTAAACCAGGAAACGAAAGGCCAGCCATCGAGTATAACATTGTGTTAGGGAGTCTGTAGGCAACCATTCTGAGGGATAAAGTTAATCTCCACTTGACCATGCATGGATGAGTTGAGGATAGTCAGCGTGGCTTAGTAAGGGAAATCATGTCCAACAGTTAATTGAATTTTTCAATCAGGTGACCAGATATGTAGATGAGGGGAGTGCAGTTGATCCCTTGGTGTCCAGGGAAATTTGGCAAGTTAGATCATAATTGGCAAAGTGACTGGAAGCCTGCTTCCAGTGGTGTTCCATAGATTTCACTGCTGGGTCCTTTGATGTTTGCTGTGTACAATAGTATTCTTGACATGAATGTATGAGGTATGATCTGTAAGTTCACAGGTGACATGTAATTGGTGATGCGGTATATATCGAGAAAGAAAGCTTTAGGCCAAAGGACAATGTAGATGTACTGATCAGATAGGCTGAGTAGTGTCAAATGGAAGTTAATCCTGAAAAGTCTAAGGGGATGCAATTTGTGTGGAGTACATGTTGAATGGTAAGACCCAAGGAAGTCTCCTTAGGGCAGGCAATGAGGTACATAGATGAAGGGCATAGATGGAGTAGAAAGAAAGAAACCTTTTCCTCTAATAGATAGATGGAATAATGATCAATAACCAAGGGACATAGATTTAAAGGGGATTTGAGGAAAACCAGCTTTGCACCCTGAGGAATGGTGGCTGGGACTCACTGCCCGAAAGTGTGGTAGAGAACCTAAAATGCCATGACATGGAAGATGACACCAAAATTGGCAATGTAGTGAACAGTCAAGAGGGTTACCTGAGGGTACAACGGGACTTTAATCAGATGGGCAGACGGGCCATTGAATGGCAGATGGGGTTAATTTAGATAAATGTGAGTGCTACATTTTGGAAAGGCAAATCAGGACAGAATTTACACACCTAATGGACAGAATAAAGAGACTTTGGACTGCACGTTCAAAGCTCCTTGAAAGTTGAGTCACAGGTAAATAGAATAGTAAAGATGGCATTTAAATGCTTGCCATTATTATGTGACGATGCTGTTACTTTAACAAGGTTGTGTTATCCTTGGCTTTTTCGAGAAGTGTTGTACGAGGCAGAGTTGCCAAGAGGTCTATCTTGGATCAGTTTTAGGACCAGTTTGATTATAGCTAACAGATACTGCCTCAGAAAAAAAGTCTTTCAAGTTTAAAAAAAACTTGTATAATGAAAGAGGAGTGGGCAGTACTTCCAACTCAGATTTTCTCTGGTTTGGATTTGGTTTGGGTTTTAGCAGTCTGGCTGTTCAGAGAAAGCAGTCAGTCAGTTTGGAGGCTGCTCGTCAAAGAAACAGCTCCATGGAAGATGGTGTTCCATCACTGCCTCTCTCCGACATCTCTCCTGTGACAACCTGGGTTTGATATTTCCTTTTTTTTGCCAAGGAGTGTTCATGGAGTTTGCTGCAAATATTTGGAACAGCATCGCTAAGTTGGGATAATCTGTTGGGTTTTCAGATAGGTTAAGTTATTCTGTATTCTGTTCCCTTTTCTTTGTGTTTAATTCAGTATTCTTGTAAATAAATTCTGTTTTGTTTAAAACCAAGTGGTTTGAGAAGCTGCATCAATCCTGGAATATCCACATTTAACCTGCTTAAAACAACTCGTCAAGTTAGGGTCCGGGCTACTTTCTTGAAATGTTTTGAGGGGTCTGGCCTGATCCATAACAAATGGTCAGTACATTGAGTATAGGAGCTGAGAGTTATCATTGCAGCTGTAAAGGATATTAGATAGGCCACTTTTGAAACACTGTGTTCAATTCTGGTCTTCCTGCAACAGAAAACATTTTGTGAAACTTGAAAGGGTTCTGAAAAGATTTACAAGGACATTGCCAGGGTTTCTTCCAAATCTCGCTGTTTTCTCGCCGGACAGGTCGATTCAGCCACTGCCTCTTTACGCCGTCTATGTCTACACTGTCGTTCATTCTGCACAATCATTTCTGTAGTTGACAACTTCGCTCTGGTAAACTCGCTCGTCAAATGCACAGCGAGGAACTGGTCCCTCCAGTCCTCAACATGTTCCACATCATGCACCATTCACTGTCAACATCTCTTGCCAGCTTCACCTCCGTCTCTCCCCAACCTCTCGAAATGCTGCACGTGATGCCAACTGTCTGCAAATTACTGATGCCACTATCTATCGAAGCTGCTTTGCAAGCAACCCAATGCACTGGAACTATTTTAACTAATCGCCTCTACTCCAGCTTCAGTCCACCCACTGTGAAAATCATCAGTTATTACTCTGCAGGCTTGAGGATTCCCAAGTTCTCCGCAACCATCTCCAAAATGGCATGTAAGTCACTGCCTGTTTACACGACTGACTCTGTTTGTGAATACCTTTCCATCGTCATTCTGCACAATCATTTCTGAAGTGACCGCTTGTGTCGAAAACAAGGACAGTGCAAAGCAATTTCTAAAGGCGCAACTCTGGAACGCTCAAATCGGCCTAAAGTCAGGCGGCCATGCGCATGTCAGCATCTCTCCTGCAACTTTTCCATTGCGATCAGGGATCACCAGTCTTTGCAATTTGGAACAGCTGGCCCTCAGCAAGTTTATGATCGAGGGAGTGTTTGATAGAGAGAGTGTAAAGGCTACCATGTAGATGTTGTTGACTCAAAGACTGTTTTGTGCATTCGCAGATGTTGGTCAATGAAGAGTCAGGAGAATTTGAATTGGTGCAGGATTGAGGGTTTGTCGATTTGATTATTTGACTGTTTTGGAATGCTCGCTATACAGCGAATGAGAAGAAATTTGCAAAGAGTCAGGAAGCAAAAGGTGTAGAACGACACACTAATCACTGCAGAGGCATGATGCAGAAGGAGAGATGCAATCAAAATCACTCTTGCAACACAAGGGGCAGATCTTCAGATTAACTCGTCTCTATCACAGATAAAAAAAAAGAGGAAGCACTCCAGCTTTTGCCGAAACCCAGGATTAAACCAGGGACCTTTAGATCTTCAATCTAACACTCTCCCAACTGAGCTATTTTAGCTGTGGAGGGAAATACATCAGATTCAGCACTTTGCTCGCTACCACATTCACTTGGGATTTGCCCTGCATATTTGTTCCAAATTTCCTCACAACATTAACTTCTTCCGGCAAAATTCCCCAACATCATTTATCCTGTTTTCTCGGCGGACAGTTCGCTTCAGCTGCTGCCTCTTTATACCGTCTATATCTACACTGTCGTTCATTCTGCACAATCATTTCTGAAGTTGACAACTTGGGTCTGCTCAACTTGCTCGTCAAATGCACAACGAGGAACTGGTCTCTCCAGTCCTCAACAGGTTCCACGTCGTGCTCCGTTCA
Organism: Chiloscyllium plagiosum; assembly: GCF_004010195.1. Lineage (NCBI taxonomy): Eukaryota > Metazoa > Chordata > Chondrichthyes > Orectolobiformes > Hemiscylliidae > Chiloscyllium > Chiloscyllium plagiosum. The sequence goes on from NC_057727.1 coordinate 7,812,917, forward strand.
CCGTCAACATCTCTCGCCAGCTTCACCTCCATCTCTCCTCTACCTCTCAAAATGCTGCACGTGATGCCATCCGTCTGCAAATGGTCAGTATCAGTCTAAGCTGCTTTGCAAGCAACCCAATGCACTGGAACTATTTTAACTAATCGCCTCTGCTCCAGCTTCAGTCCGCCCACTGTGAAAACCATCAGTTATTACTCTGCAGGCTTGAGGATTCCCAAGTTCTCTGCAACCGTCTCCAAAGCGGCATGCAAGTCACTGACTGTTTACCCGACCGAATCTGTTTGTGAATACTTTTCCATCGTCATTCTGCACAATCATTTCTGAAGTGACCGCTTGTGTCGAAAACAAGGAAAGTCCAAAACGATTTCCTGAGGCGCACCTCTGGAACGCTCAAATCCACCTAAAGTCAGGCAGCCATGCACATGTCAGCATCTCTCCTGCAACTTTTCCATTGCGATCAGGGATCACCAGTTTTTGCAAGTCGGAACAGCTGGCCGGCAGCAAGCTTATGATCGAGGGAGTGTTTGATAGAGAGAGTGCAAAGGCCACCATGTACGCGTTGCTGACTCAAAGACTATTTTGTGCATTCGCAGATGTTGGTCAATAAACAGTCAGAAGAATTTGAGTTGGTGCGGGATTGAGGGTTTATCAATTTGATTATTTGATTATTTTGGAATGCTCGTTACGCAGTGAATATTAAGAAATTTGCCAAGAGTCAGGAAGCAAAATGTGAAGAATGACACACCTATCGCTGCAGGGGCACGATGCAGAAGGAGGGCAGCAAAGGGTGAGATGCAATCAAACCTACCCTCGCAACAGCAAGACGAGGTGCAGAGTTTCCAATTCACTCGCCTCCATCACAGCTAAGCAAAAGATGGAGCACGCAAACAATGCTGCAGTTGCCAAAACCCAGGATTGAACCAGGGACCTTTAGATCTTCAGTCTAACGCCAGACAGGTCACTTCAGCTACTGTGTTGAGAACAATGGCCATCAAAAGTGATTCTATAATTTTGTCACTGTCTGTCTTCTTTCAGCTCACTAATTTCTGATCCAAACTGCTAAATCACCCACAATCCCATGTCTCTATATTTTGTGCAATAGCCTCTCATGGACAACCTTATCAAGTACCTTACTGAAATCCATATACACCACATCAACCACTTCACTCTCATCCGCCTGTTTGGTCACCTTCAGTATGGTGTGTGAGGCGTGCCTTACCCTTCACAAATCTGTGTCAGTATCCCTAATCAACTTTTCCCTCTCTGGATGATTTTCAGTCCTGTCTCTTGTAACCTTTTCCAACATTTTACCCACAACTAAAGGAAGGTTCACTAGTCTACAATTACCAGGGTTATTTCTACTCCATTCTTGAACATGGGGACAACATTTGCTATCCTTCACACTTCTGGCACTATTCCTGTGGACAATGTCAACATATAGGATCAAAGTCAAAGGCTCAGCAATCTCCACCCTGGCTTCCCAGAGAATCCTAAGATAAATCCCATCAGGCTTAGGGGACATCTATTTTCACACTTTACACAATGAACACCTTCTCCTTGTGAACCTCAATCCAGTCTAGTCTAGTAGCCTGTATCTCAGTATGCTCCTGGACAGCATTTTCTTTTTCCAGTATGAATACTGAGGAAAAATATTCATTTAGTGCTTCCCATCTCTGCAGACTCCATGCACATCTTCCCACTACTGTCTTTGATTGGCCCTCATCTTTTTCTAGTCATCCTTTTATTCCTGATATACCAATTGAAAGTGTTAGGATTTTTCGTAATCCCATCTGCCAATGACTTCGCATATCCCCTCCTGGCTCTTCTTAGTTCTCTCTTTAAAACCTTCCTGGATAAGTTGTATCTCTCATGTGCCCTAACTGAGTCTTCACATCTCATCCTTACATAAGCCGTCATAGAATCACAGAGTCATAGAGATGTATAGCACAGAAACAGGCCCTTCGGTTCAACTTGTTCATGTTGACCAGACATCCCAACCTAATCTAGTCCCACCTGCCAGCACCTGGCCCATATCCCTCCAAACCCTTCCTATTCATTTACCCATTCAGATGCCTTTTAAATGTTGCTATCGTACTCGCCTACACCACTTCCTCTGGCAGCTCATTCCATACACGCACCACCCTCTGCATGAAAAAGTGGCCCCTGAGGTCTCTTTTATATCTTTCCCCTCTCACCCTAAATCTATGCCCTCTAGTTCTGGATTCCCCCACCCCAGGGAAAAGACTTTGTCTATTTATCCTATCCATGCTCCTCATGATTTTATAGACCTCTATAAGGTCACCCCCAGGCCTCCGACACTCCAGGGAAAACAGCCCCAGCCTTTTCAACCTCTCCTTATAGCTCAAATCCTCCAACCATGGCAACATGCTTCTAAATCTTTTCTGAACCCTTTCACGTTTCACAACATCCTTCAGATAGGAAGGAGACCAGAATTGCACACAATATTCCAAAAGTGGCCTAACCAGTGTCCTGTGCAGCCGCAACATGACCTCCCAACTCCTAAAGTCAATACTCTGACCAACACACATAGGACAAAAACTGCTCCATCTAAAGTATTCGAACTATAATATTTCTAGTCAGTGTTGCTGAGACTTAGACTGATATGACACAAAGATTTTCATGAATGAACAGTCAATGGAATTTGATTTGGTGCAGGATTGCAGCGAATGAGAAGAACTTTGCAAAGTGACTTGGAGCAAAAGAAGTGAAAGGTCCGGAATGACCCACCAATTGGTGCAGGAGCCTGATGGAGAACGAGGGCAGCAAGCTCGGAGATGCAGTCAAACCAATTGTAAAGCGAGGTAGAGAGCATCTGATTCACCCTCATCCATCAGAGCAAAACAAAAACCTCACACAACGAGGAAACCCTCATTTTGCCAAAATGCAGAATTGAGACAGGGACCTTTGGATCTTCAGTTTAAAACTCTTCCAACTGAACTATTTCAGCTGTGCAAAACACCCATTAAGTCCCACACTTTGCTCACTGCCACATTTACTTGGGAAATGTCCTGCTTATTTGGTGCAAATTTCTTCACAACATTCCCCTCTTTGTTCAATATTCCCTCATATCATTCATCCTCTTTTCTTACCAGACATGTTGCTTCAGCCACTGCCTCTGTCCACTGTGTACTTTGTATATCATTGTTTTTCCACAGTTCATTGTGGGCAAGAGTTTCAGATTCACTGTTCCCCAACGGAGCTGAACCAATACTCAAAAGGAAATGATCTCCTTATTTTACCAAAACCCGGCATTGAATCAATGTGTGATGTTTGTTGTTGCAGAATTTGTTGTCGGTGGAGTTGTGGATAGTGTGGAAGGATGCTGCAAGTTACAGGGACATAGATAAGCTGCAGAGCTGTGCTGAGAGGTGGCAAATGGAGTTTAATACAGAAAAGTGTGAGGCGATTAGCTTTGGAAGGAGTAACAGGAATACAGAGTATTGGACTAATGGTAAGATTCTTGGTAGTGTGGATGAGCAGAGAGATCTCTGTGTTCATGTACCTAGATCCCTGAAAGTTGCCAATCAGATGGATAGGGTTGTTAAGAAGATATACAGTGTGTTCAATTTTATTGGTAGAGGGATTGAGTTTCAGAGCCATGAAGCCATGTTGCAGCTGTACAAAAACCTGGTGCAGCCTCACTTGAAGTATTGCATACAGTTCTGGTCACCGCATAATGGGAAGGATGTGGAAGCATTGGAAAGGGTGCAGAGGAGATTTACCAGGATGTTGCCTGGTATGGAGGCAAGGTCTTATGAGGAAAAGCTGAGAGTGTTGAGGCTGTTTTCTTTAGAGAGAAGAGGTTGAGAGGTGACTTAATTGAGACATATAAGATAATCAGAGGCTTAGATAGGGTGGGCAGTGAGAGCCTTTTTCTTTGGATGATGATGGCTAACACAAGGGGACATAGCTTTAAATTGAAGGGTGATAAATATAGGAGAGATCTCAGAGGTAGTTTCTATACTCGGTGTGTAGTAAGGGCGTGGAATGCCCAACCTGTGACAGTCGTAGCATCGCCAACTTTAAGGGCATTTAAATGGACATTGGATAGGCATATGGATGAGAATGGAATAGTGCAGGTAAGATGGGCTTCAGACTGTTTTCACAGGTTGGTGCAACATCGAGGGCCAAAGGGCCTGTACTGTGCTGTAATGTTCTATGTTCTGTGTATTTAGAATGATGGCATTCTTACTGTACGTAGAATCGTTAGCAATCTCTATTCCATCCTCACCAGTGAAGGTCTACCAGCAATTGGCAAGTTTTAAAGAAGACCTTTGACAACTTATCAACTGGCACAGCAAGGTAACTTGTTGCATTGATTCATGTCAAAGGAGCATTCAACTGTGGCTATTATCGAGTCATAGACTCAGACAGCATGGAATCAGACCCTTCGGTCCAACTAGTCCACATCAAATATATTCCCAAACTATACAAGTCACATTTGCCTGCGTTTGGCCCATATCCCTCCAAATCCTTGCTATTCATGAACTTATCCAAATGTATTTTCAACATTGTATTTTGTACCCGGATCTGTCAGAGAGTCATTGAGATGTACAGCACAGAAACAGACTCTTCAGTCCAACTCGTCCATGCCGGCTAGATATACCAACCTAATCTAGTCCCATTTGCCAGCACTTGGCCGATATCCCTCTTAACCCTTCCTATTCATGTACAAATCCAGATGCCTTTTAAATGTCACAATTGTACTAGCCTCCACCACTTCTTCTGGCAGCTCATTCCAAATACACACCACCCTCTGAGTAAAAACGTTGCCCTTACGTCTCTTTTATATTTTTCCCCTCTTACCCTTAACTCATGGCCTCTAGTTATGGACTCCCCCACCCCAGGGAAAAGACTTTGTCTATTTATCCTATCCATGCGCCTCATGAATTTATATACATCTATTAGGTCACCCCTCAGCCTATGACACTCCAGGGAAAACAGCCACAGCCTATTCAGCCTCTCCCTGTAGCTCAAATCCTCCAATCTTTTCTGAACTCTTTCATGTTTCAAAACATCTTTCCAATAGGAAGGTGACTGGAACTGCATGCAATATGCCATATGTGGCCTAACCAACATCCTGCACAGCCACAACATGCCTCCTCATTCCGGTACTCAATGCTCTGACCAATAAAGGAAAGCATACCAAACACCTTCTTCACTACCCTAACTACCTGCGACTCTACTTTCAAGGTACTATGATCCTGCACTTCAAGGTCTCCTTGTCAGCACCACTCCCCAAGACCCAAGTACTGCTCAGATTTGATTTCCCAAAATGCAGCACCTCGCATTTACTTAAATTAAACTCCATCTGCCACTCCTTAGCCCATTGACCAATCTGATCAAGATCCCATTACAATCTGAGGTAACCTTCTTCGCTGTCCACTACACCTCCAATTTTGGTGACATCTGCAAACTTACTACCTTTTCCTCCTATGTTCATATCCAAATCACTTATGTAAATGACAAAACGTAGTGCACCCAGCACCGATCCTGTGACTCTCCACTGGTCACAGGCCTCCAGTCTGAAAAACAACCCTCCATCACCACCATTTGTCTTCTATCTTCAAGTCAATTCTGTATCCAAATGGCTAGTTCTCCCTGTATTCCATGAGATCTAACCTTGTTAACCAGTCTCCCATGGGCAACCTTATCGAATGCTGTATTGAAGTCCATATAGATCATGTTGACCATTCTGCCCTCATCAATCCTCTTTGTTACTTTTTCAAAATACTAGATCAAGTTATTGAGACATGATTTCCTACGCACAAAGCCATGTTGAGTATCCCTAATCAGGGCTTGCCTTTACTGATACATGTAAATCCTGTCTCTCAGGATTCTCTCCAACAACCTGCCCATCACCAACATCAGCCTCACTGGTCAATAGTTCCCTGGCTTGTCCTTACCACCTTTCTTAAACAGTGGCACCACGTTAGCCAACCTCCAGTCTTCCTGCACCTCACCGTGACTATTGATGATACAAATATCTCAGCAAGGGGCCCAGCAATCATTTCCCTAGCTTCCCACAGAGTTATAGGATACACCCGACCAGGTCCTGGGGATTTATCCACCTTTATGCGTTTCAAGACATTCAGCACTTCCTCCTCTGTAATATGGACATTTTTCAAGATGTCACCATCTATTTCCCCACATTCTATATCTTCCATGTCCTTCTCCACAGTAAACACTGATGCGAAATACTGGTTTTGTATCTCCCCCATCTCCTGGGGCTCAACACAAAGGCTGCCTTGCAGATCTTTGAGGGGCCCTATTCACTCGCTAGTTACCCTTTTGTCCTTAATGTATTTGTAAAAACTCTTTGGATTCTCCTTAACCCTGTTTGTCAAAGCTCTCACAAGTCCCCTTTTTGCCCCCCTGATTTCCCTGTTAAGAATACCTCTACTGCCTTTATACTCTTCAAAGGATGCACTTGATCTCTCCTCTCTATACCGTACATATGCTTCCTTCTTTTTCTTAACCAAACCTTCAATTTCTCTAGTCATCCAGCATTCCCTACACCTACCAGCCTTTCCTTTCACCCTAACAGGAGTATACCGTCTCTGGACTCTCATTGTCTCATTTCTGAAGGCTTCCCATTTTCAGCCGTCCCTTTACCTGTGAACATCTGTACGCAATCAGCTTTTGAAAATTCTTGTCTAATACCATCAAAATTAGCCTCCCTCCAATTTAGAATTTCAACTTTTAGATCTGGTCTCTCCTTTTCCATCACTACTTTAAAACTAATAGAATTATGGTCGCTGGCCCCAAAGTGCCCCCCTACTGACATCTCAGTCACCTGCCCTGCCTTATATCCCAAGAGTAGGTCAAGTTTTGCACCTTCTCTAGTAGGTACATCCACATCCTGACTCAGAACATTTTCTTGTACACTCTTAACAAATTCCTCTCCGCCTAAACCCTTAACACTATGGCAGTCCCAGTTTATGTTGAAAAGTTAAAATCCCCTACCATAACTACCCTATTATTCTTACAGATAACTGAGATTTCCTTACAAATTTGTTTCTCTACCACTTCCTCTGGCAGTTCATTCCACACAGGAACTTTGTGTAAAAGTAGCCACTTCTCACCTTGTTAAAACTTTCTCCTTTCACCTTAAAAATATGTATCCTAGTTTTGAACTCCCCCATCCTAAGTAAAAGACCTTTGCTATTAACCTTATCTATGCTTCTCGTGATTTTATAAACTTCTATAAGGTCAACGCTTAACCTCATACGCTCCAGTGAAAAATGTTCCAGCCTAGCCAGCCTATTTTTATAACTCAAACCCTCCATTCCCAGCAACATCCTGGCAAATCTTATCCAAATCCTCTCCAATTTTATAATATCCCTCCTTTGGCAGGGTGACCACAACCGCGCACAGTACACAGAAGAGGCCTCACCAATGTCCTATATAACCTCTATGTAAATCCTAACTCCTCGACTCAAAGGTCTGAGCAATGAAGGCCAGCATGCTAAATGCCTGCCGACCTGTCATGCAAACTTCAAGGAATTATAGACCTGAACCCCTAGGTGTCTCTGTTGTACAGTACTACCTTGGGGAAATGCAGTAAGAGGGTGGTCCCAATTTGGAGGGTTGGATCTGGAATAAGGTGGAGGGGGGAGGGGAGATCAGGAAACTGGTGAAATCGAAATTGATTCCGTTCGGTGGGTGGGTCCCAAGGTGGAAGATGAGGTATTCTTCCTCCAGTCGTTGGGTGGCTAGGATTTGGCGGTGCAGGAGGCCCAGGAATTATATGTTCTTGACGGAGTGGGAGAGGCAATTGAAGTGTTTGGCCACGGGGCACTAGGGTTGACTGGTGTGTGTGTGCCCCGGAGATGTTCCATAAGTTTACGTCCTGTCTCGCCATTTTAGAGGAGACCACCTCAAGAGCAATAAATGCAGTAGATGAGGTATTTGGATGTGCAGGAAAATCTGTGCTGAACGTGGAAGGCTCCTTTGGGGCCTTGGATGAAGGTGAGGGGGGAGGTGTGGGGGCAAGTTTTACACCTCTTGCAGTGGCAAGGGAAGGTGCTCGGAGTGGAGGGTAGGTTGGTGTGGGGTGTGGACCTATTGAGGGAGTAGTGGAGGGAATGGTCTCTGCAGAATCCTGATTGGGGTGCAGAGGGAAATATATCTCTGGTGGTGGGGTCTGACTGTAGGTGGTGTTAATGGCGGAGGACGATGTTTTGTATCTGGAGGGTGGTGTGGTGGAAAGTGAGGATCACGGGGGTTCTATCCTTGTTGTGGTTGGAGGGGTGGGGTTAAAAGGCGCAGGTGTGGGAAGTGGAGGAGATGCCCTGGAGGACATTGTTGACCACGAGGGAGGGGAAATTGTGGTAATTGAAGTAGTAGGCCATCTGGGATGTTCTGGAGTGGAATTGATCGTCCTGGGAGTATATGTGGCGAGGTGAAGGACAGGGTTGACATGATGTAAACTGTAAAATCCAAAATCTGTGTTCAAATTGTACAGAACTCAACAGGTTCTCCAGAGCTTTCAGGTTTTCTTTTACCCAGGGCTATTTGAGGTGAGCAAATGTTGGTCTTGTCAGTGTTGATCATGTCCCACCTCAGAATTTTTAAAAAATCACCTGCTAAATTCTCCGATTCAAAATGCTCACCTTGCATTTGAATCCCTCTATCGCCTTGTCCCCTCTTTAGTTCTGTAACCCAATTGTTCCACCTTTTGTCAAATCTTGTGCTTCTCTGGTTCTGATCTCTTTTATCCAACCTTCATCATTCGGAGCCACCGTTGATCAATATCCTCCAACATGCACTGCCCCAGAATTCTCTCTCAAAACATCCTAGTCACAGGTGAGGTGTCAGAAGACTGGAGGTTGGTAAACGTGATGCCACTATTTAAAAAAGATGGTAAGGACAAGCTAGGGAACTATAGACTGGTGAGCCTGACATCGGTGGTGGGCAAGCTGTTGGAGGGAATCCTGAGAGACAGGATGTACATGTATTTGGATAGTCAACATGGCTTGGTGCGTGGCAAACCATGTCTCACTAACTTGATTGAGTTTTATGAAGAAGTAGCAAAGAGTTTGGTGAGGGCAGAGCGGTGGACATGATCTATATGAACTTCAGTAAAGTATTCGACAAGCTTTCGCATGGGAGACTGGTTAGCAAGGTTAGATCTCATGCAATACAGGGAGAACTAGTCATTTTGATACAAAACTGGCATGAAGGTAGAAGACAGAGGGTGGTGGTGGAAGATTGATTTTCAGACTGGAGGCCTGTGATCAGTGGTGTGCCACAAGAACCAATGCTGGGTCCACTGCTTTTCATCCATATAAATAATTTTGATGTGAACAATGGGAGGTACAGTTAGTACATTCGCAGATGACACCAAAATTTGAGGTGTAGTAGACAGCAAAGAAGGTTACCTCAGAGTACAATGGGATCTTGATCAGATAGGCCAATGGGCCGATGAGTGGCAGATGGATTTTAATTTAAATAAATGTGAGGTGCTGCATTTTGGAAAAACAAATCAGGACAGGATTTATACACTTAATGTTAAGTCTTAGGGAGTGTTGCTGACAAAGAGACCTTGGAGTACAGGTTCATAGTTCCTTGAAAGTGGAATCGCAGGTAGATAGGATAGTGAAGGCGGTGTTTGGTATGCTTTCCTTTATTGTTCAGAGCATTGAGTACAGGAGTTGGGAGGTCATATTGTGGCTGGACAGTATGTTGGTTAGGCCACATTTGGAATATTGTGTGCAATTCTGATCTCACTCCTGTAGGAAGGCTGTTGTCAAACTTGAAAGGGTTTAGTAAAGATCTACAAGGATTTTGCTAGGTTTGGAGGATTTGAGCTATTGGGAGAGGCTGAATAGACTGAGGCTGTGGTCCCTAGAACTTCAGATGCTGAGGGGTGACATAATTAAAGTTTATAAAATCATGAGGGGCATAGAGAGGGTAAATACACAAGGTCTTTTCCCTGGTTTGGAGGTGTGCAGAACTAGAGGGAATAAGCTTAGGGTGAGAGGGGAATGATTTAGAAGTGACCTAAGGGGCAATTTTTTCACTCAAAGAGTGGTACATCTATGGAATGAGCTGCTAGTGGAAGTGGTGGAGGCTGGTACAGTGACAACATTTAAAAAGCATCTAGATGTGTATATGATTGGAAGGATTTAGAAGAATATGGACCAAGTGCTGGAAAATGTGTCTGGAATAATTGAGGATATCTGGTTGGCATGGACGAGTTGGACCAAAGGGTCTGTTTCTCTGCTGTCAATCTCTCTGACTCTATCATTTATATTTTATGAGAAGAAGTGCTGATTGGTTGGCTAGTGGACTCTAATTTGTCACTGTGTTGCCATGGAGAATGCAGCAATTAATGATGACTGAGTATTTTAGGGCGAGCTAAGTTTGGATTTGAAACCCAGTCAGTTTACTCTAATTGTTTAGGATATTACCCTGAGTAATGATCCAGCAAATAGCTGTCACTTTTTCTACACATGATAAATTAAGACTTGTAAGACAATATCTGAAAAAACCTTGGAAATAGAATCAATAATTCTCTTCAAAAGGAAATTTGACAAATACATCAAGGAATAAAAGAGAAAAAGTTATATTTCATGAACTTGGGACCTCAGTCAATGAAGTGGTTGTGCTGTGTAGTCACAGTGGTAATGTATGAAACATGGCAGTCAATATACAAGAGCAAGATTCCCAGAAACAACAATATAATAACATCCAGATTAATGGACTATTTTTAAGATCACAGGACCAACATTAAGCGTGAATTTGGAGTGAATTCCTCCTCTCTTCTTCAAAACTGGACCATGGGAACTTTTATGTCCAATCAGCAATCAGATGGCCTCAATGGAACATTTTCATCCCGAAGGTGTGATATAAGTCTCCAGAGGACAGACTTGAATACACAGCCTTCTGACTTCAGAGATATGTCCCATAGAATTATAACTAATGTGAATAATGAATGATGGGGAGAAATTAGATGAATTTGATAGCTCTTTCAAAGACGATCAATTGTACTTTGTCATTCCATAAATCTATGACTGAACTGATGAGCAAACTGGTGAGCTTGAAAGTGGGGATATTGGCATGTTTAAGTAAGAGGTTGCTGGTTTCAGTTTCACAAGCTGTAGATGGCAGCAGCTGATCTGAAAACGCAAGTGTGTGTGCAAGCAGGGAGCTGGTTATCAGCTGCCAGTGATGACCGCAGTTATAAATTTGCCTAGTCAGCTCAGCTCTGCTGATAACAGTCTCACAATAAGGTCAGTCTCACAATGAAGTCAAAGTGTAGAGCATAAACTCGAAGCTGACAGTGTAATATGGTACTCTGTTTCAACGCCTGCCTGTTACATTTATTAGCCCCATTCAGCTCATAATATGCTGTGAATGAACAACATTATAGACAATATGTTATACCCACCAGTCCAATGCTATACAGCTCACAATACCACTGCTAAACACAGACACAAATATACCTGCATAAGACATAGGAGCAAGATTAAGCTATTCAGCCCATCAAGTCTACACAATCACTCAATCATGGCTGATATTTTACTCAACTCCATTCTCCTGACTTCTCCCCATAACTCTTGATCCCCCTTTCAATTAAACTGCTCTCAATATTGTGAATAAGGTCTGACCAGAGCTTTATACAGCCTCAGCAGTACATCTGTACGCTTGTATGTCTACGTTCTTAAAAGGAATGCTAACAGTGCATTTGCCTTCCGAACTGCCAACTGAACCTGCATGTTAATCTTCTGAAATCTGAACAAGGACTCCCAACTGCTTTTGTGCTTCAGATTTCTGAAGCCTTTCCTTATTTAGAAAATAGTGTATGCCTCTATTCTTCCTATCGAAGTGCATGACCTTACATTTTCCCACACTATTTTCCATCTGCCACATCTTTGTCCACTCTCCTTGCCTGTCCACATTCTTCTGCACTTTCCCCACTTCCTCAACACTACCAATCCCTCCACCTATCTTTGTGTCATCTGCAAATGTAATAACAATGCCCTCAGTGCCTTTGTCTGGATTGTTAATGTATAACATGAATAATTGTGGTCCCAACATTAACCCCTGCAAAACTGTCCTTGTCATCGGCTGCCATTCTGAAAAGAACCCTTTATCCCTACTCTCTACCTTCTAGCAGTCAGCCAATCCTCTATCCATGTCAGTACTTAGCCCCTAACACTATGGATTTTTATTTTATTTCGCAGCCTTCTGTGCAGTACCGCGTCAAAGGCCGTCTGGAAATCCAAACTGATCATACCCACTGGCACTTCTTTGTTTAACTTGATTGTTATCTCCTCAAACATTTCTAAAATATTTGTCATGCATGAGCTCCCCTTGCCAAAGCCATGCTGACTCCCTTGCATTTTACCATGCACTTCTAAGTACTCCACAAACTCATCTTGAATAATGATTTGGAGGAGCCAGTGTTGGACTGGGGTGTACAAAGTTAAAAATTATACAACACCAGGTTAGAGTCCAACAGGTTTGTTTGGAAGCACTAGCTTCTGGAACACTGCTCCTTCATCAGGTGGCTGTTTACCAGAATTTTTATCTTTAATAATGAATTCTAAAGTCTTACCAATGTGTGCTTGCTAAGTCCTTGCCAGCCTTTCAACCCTCTTAAAGGTACAGTAAACCTACAACTTCATAAGACTTGCTCACTCAGAGTTAAAATCTCTCACAGCTTCAAAGTCTAGTTTGTGGGCCAGAGGCAAACTTAGGCAAAGTCATCCAAAAACAAATCTATGAACCAAGATCTTGACAGGTTTGGAGACAACAATGATTATTTCTCTGACAATTATGGGCAAGATAATAATCCAGTCTGATAGCCAATCATTTCTGCTTTCGCCCTTAGTTAAGCAGCAAATAAACATGTCAAAATCAGTGTAGTATTATGTCATCAGCTATAACTGGACATATCCCTGGAGGATTCATCACATGACTTCCCACTTAAGCTGACTACGCTCCATTCTCTTGTAATTAGTCAACAAACACATCCATCCTCACAACACCCAACTTCCCCACATCCAATTAGAAATGGAAATTAGTCTTTGCTACCAATTAAATGATTCTTGATGATCAGTCAAACAGCTTTTTCTTCCAGTTGTTAAGATGGGAGGAAAGCAGTGCCTTTTCAAGTCACAACATCAATGTAATTGTGTTATCTGATTTTTATCTGTCAACCAGGTTCTTTAATCAACATAAAATTATTGATTTATTCTCAAACTTATTCAATAAGGATGCAAAACATTATCACACTCAGTATATTATATTTAAATATAAATGTTTACCCTTCCAGATATCCCAACATATACAAATATCAGATGAAATAAAACAAAAATGGATTTTTCTTATTTATAGCAAAAACATTTGGCCAATAAGCTTTTGTTCATGAAGGCAAAAAGGATAAGATGCTGGAAACCAGATGCTGGTTTCCAGCATCTGCAATCATTGTTTTTACCTCGTTGATTTTAACCCTACTACGAATCCTCTTGCAAGGATGCCTGCCTTGAAGAAGGTTTCCTCCTCTCTCTACAAGAATCTCAGGGAGTCCCTCTCCCACTGCAACTCCCAGGTCATTTCCTCTGCCCTGAAGCTCTCTATGCTACTTTCTCCCCACCCCCACCCTCCTCTAGCTTATCTCTCCACGCTTCAGGCTCACTGTCTTTATTCCTGATGAAGGGATTTTGCCCAAAACGTCGATTTCGAAGCTCCTTGGATGCTGCCTGAACTGCTGTGCTCTTCCAGCACCACTAATCCAGAAAAAGGATAAGATGTCTAATCAGTTGGCTGTTGGTGTGACATTCTGGCGCACAAAGGCAGATGTCATTGGGCAAGTGCAATTGTCTCTGGGAACCTTTGCCCCATTCAGGAAATTGGAATAAATTCTTTCAGAAGTTCTTACATGCCAGAACAACTGGATCAAGGATTCAGATACACTGAAGCCACAAAAAGAGTTCTTTTTCAGAAACAGGAGTGCTGAGCTGGGAAGCTTCTTTCTTTCACAAGACTACTCCCCATTTACTCCAAACAACATCCAAGGTGGGAATTGAACCTGATAGTTAAACTCAGACAGGTGGTATCCAAGAAACAAGCAGTTGTCACAAGACATGTGACCACAAACAATGCCCAGACAGAAACAAAAATAAGTTATAATGCCCTTTCCATTGGCCTCTTTATAAAAACAAAGAAACCCAGGTAACCACATTCCTTCAAACTCATATCCACAAAATTCTGAAACATGAAGCCTTCCAAACACCTTCTTCAATATTTTTGCAATTAATGACTGAAGTCTTGACAGAAATAATAAAACTAAACATCTTTCCTTCAACGCCTGCATGATTTTCCTCCAGGGCTTTGCTAGCAGCAATGTCTTAAGAGATTCTTATTCAATTTCTGGAGACCAGTCATGAAGGGTTGCCAATCTGACATTATACAGCTATGTTTCCAGTTTGAATTTGACACATACATAACACGGTTAGCTTCTTTGCTAGATCAAGTAGATTATATCAGTATATTTAACTTGGTCTCATGTATATGTAAGGGATTAACAGCCTCTTCTAGAGATTCTTCTGTATCTATAACATGGTTGCAATACTTAAGCATGCTCCACACTGCCTTCTGTGCTCTCTATGACTAACAAATGCTGTAAAATATTTTAGCTGTTGAAATGCAATGAAAATAAATGGGTGCATATTTGAATATTATGCAAATTGTGATAGCAAGGCACTTAGCATTACTCAGCACTGAGCGAAGCTAAGAGGTTGGCTGTAAGCTTTTCTTTAAATAAAGCATTGCTATGGGTTGTAAGCAGGCCATTTCAAAGTGGAAGACTGGAAAGCCTACACAATTGACAAAAATATCTGAGAAAATGTGCTTTCATTTGAAAAAAATATGAAAAATGCAATTCTTTCAAACACCAACTGGAATTTTGCATGAAGATGACCAATGATACAATGAAAATACTGATATGCAAGGTTTAATTGGATAGTTTTTATCAATGTTCTAGCAGAAGCACAATGAAGGCTAGCTTACTGCCACCTTCACAGGGCAACTGGGGAGGTTGGCTAGTGTGTGAAAGCCAAGAATCCCAGACGCCAGTTCTGCCAAGCCAGCAATGTCACAGCATCGGTGTCGGGGTGGGGAGATGTCCCTGCCCACTGTGATGGAAACAACGTCTTCAGAAGCACTAAATTTGGAGTTGAGACCCAACTCATCTTGGGTCATATGCTAAACTTCTGGAGTTGTGAATTCCAACAAAATTATGGTCACTGTGGAGTTATAACAGTCATGCTCCTATGTCTAATAGGTCTTTGTTCTCACTGAGGGGTGAAGACAATTTTGAAACCTTGAAATGGGGGTCACAGTGGGAAAACGTTAAGATGTTTGTCACTGGGCTGTGGCCAAACTGGCTAACAATGGGGCAAAAGCCAAATGGATGGCCATTCCAAAAGGATGTTATTAATGATACTTGTACAGGGAGAACAAAACTTTTTAATAATGTCCTGGAGCAGAGTTGCAACATTTGGTTGTATGAAATCTGACCTATTCCCTAAAGGTTGTTGTACTTCCTTTGGGGATTTGGTCTATGTGGCCTGATCTTGAACATGATAACATGTTCATTGTTGTTGGGGAGTGGTTAGGTCACTGAAGGTCAGCCAACAAAAGTTGACAAGAAATGACTGACTCTATTATTTGAATATTTAATATAGCACAGTGCAGACTGGGGTTCAAATCTGGGCCATTCCAGTCTGTTTGACTAGTGACACTAGTATCATGAAGGAACCTCATGATAATTTAATTAAACTGAGTTTCTTGTCAGGAAGTTAACCCACTGGGAATGTGGATCTGGAATTCAGGTTCACACTTTGCTGGGTTTTAGTTTTACCTCCAGATGCGTTCCTTAGGTTTACTTCCAGAGATAAAAAATGTGAGGATGCTGGAGATCAGAGTCGAGAGTGTGTTGCTAGAAAAGCACAGCAGGTCAGGCAGCAGCTGAGGAGCAGGAGAATCGACGTTTCGGGCATAAGCCCTTCATCATGTCGATGCTCCTGCTCCTCGGATGCTGCCTGACCTGCTGTGCTTTTCCAGTGACACACTCTTAACTCTACTTCTGGAGGTTTCAAGCACTGGTACAATGATAATATCACAAGGCTAGTAATTCAGAACCTGAGGCTGTTGTCCTGGGAACAGGGGTTCAAACCTCACCGCAGCAAAATCAAATGGCCTAATGGCGAAACTTAACAATTGTCATAAAAACTCATCTAGTTCACTAATGCCCATCTTTTATATGAGGACATCTACCATCCTTGTCTGACTGACATGTGTCTCCAGACCTCACAGCAATATGGCTGATGCTTAGCTGCCCTCTGGGCAATAAATGTTGGGCCAGCCCACATCTCATGAGCAAAGGAAGAAACACAACCTCCCAACTCCACCTGCCCTGACCTAGTGATCTTCTGCCATTGATTGCTCAATATAACCATTCTCAAAGGACACTATCATTTTGCAGCCAATCAGAAAACGAGATTCTTTGAAGGGTGATTTCTGAAATTCTGCTAAATGGCTTTTATCATCTCCTCTCGGATACTTTAATGACCATTTGAAGAAAGTGGATAAACCTCCCTTGTCCCTCACAGTAAAATCCGAGACATTAATCTTTAATTCCTGGAGAGTCTAGAATAACCCAGAAGTGTATATAACCATGAGACTCAGGAGCAGAAGTAGGCCATTTGGTCCATCAACTCTGATTTGCAATTCAGTGAAATCTATCTAATTATACAGAATTGATAACCTAATAGGATGACTCTAGTGTTTATGTTCCACAGCTGCTTCCTCCCATGTCTCTTCATCCAACCCCCCGATCTATCCTTCTGCTCCTTTGGCCCTCATGAACCTATCTAGCTTCACCTTAAATGCATCTCTGCTGTTTATCTCAACCACAGTGCACATTCTAATCACTCTCTGAGCAAAGACCTTTATCCGGAATCCTTTATTGGATGTATTGCTCGCTATCTTAAGGAGGATCATAGAAATGAGATAGAAATAGACAGTTGAGTCCAACAGTCCTGATCCATACTTGGGTCAGCATCTACCACTTTGCGACTCTCCCACACTTCCTCCACATCCATTGATGGCAGTAGTCTGCAATCTGTCTTGAATATGCTCAATGGTTGAACATCCACAGCTCTCTGCTGCAGAGCATTCCAAACAGTCACCACTCTCAGAGCGAAGAAATTTCCCGTAAAATATTTTACCACTTATCCAGAGATGATGCCCCATGGTTTGAGACTCATTTAGCAAGTTTGAATGAGGTCACCCCTCAGATTTCAAAACTCTAATGAATACGACCCAATCTCCGGAATCTCCCCTTATAAAACAATCCTGCCATCCTGGAGATAAATCTGATGGGAAAGAAAGAGTGATGGGTGGAGAAACTCAATGAAACTTTGTGCCATCTGCAACATTAGTAATAATGTTCTCAGATAGTTAATCAATAATCTGAGTTAAAAATCACACAACACCAGGTTATAGTCCAACAGGTTTAATTGGAAGCACACTAGCTTTCAGAGCGACGCTCCTTCATCAGGTGATTGTAGAGGGCTCGATCGTAACACAGAATTTATAGCAAAAATTTGCAGTGTGATGTAACTGAAATTATACATTGAAAAATTGACTGTCTTGTTAAGCCTTTCATCCGTTAGAATACAGTGATAGTTTTCACTTCTTTCATGTGTAAATCACAAAACCCTTTTTTTAAAGTTGCATTCTCGGGTTAGCTGTTAACAATGGTGATAGCAAGACAATATGTTGAAGGTGTTAGCCCGCTGTGTTCTCTGTCTATGACCTGATGTTTAGATTGATTCTAATCTAAAAAGTGAGATAACAGAGTTTTACATAAATTCATGCAGTTTTTGAGCTCAGAGTTCTACATGAATGTATGCAGTTTTTGAGCAAAGTGCAATGTAACTCTGAAAGTACCAAAAAAATTCACCACACAAAATATATGTGTGCATGTGGGTCTTTGTCTGT
>NC_057727.1:7831333-7838530 GCF_004010195.1 Chiloscyllium plagiosum
GGTGGGAGGTGTTCCCACGCGTAATAGTGGTATCTATGTCCACAATCTGACACGTCTTGCAGCGTCCACCGTGACAGGGTTGTATGGAGTTGTCCTGAGAGCTGGGCAGTTTGCTACGAACAATGATCTGTTTGAGGTTTAGCGGTTGTTTAAAGACAAGTAGTGGAGGTGTGGGAAAGGTCTTGGTGAGGTGCTCATCCTCATTGATAATGTGTTGCAGGTCACGAAGAACATGGCGTAATTTTTCAGCCCCTACACAGTGACATCAACAAGTTTCATCCCACCATCAAACTCACCATGGACTACTCTCGAATGTCTGTCTCATTCTTGGACACGTGCGTCACCATCAAGGATGGAAACCTCAGCACCACACTCTTCCGCAAACCCACAGACAACTCACAATGCTACACTTCTCAGCTTCCACCCAAAACATATTAAAACAGCCATTCCCTATGGACAAGCCCTACGCATACACTGGATCTGCTCAGATGAGGAGGAACGTGACAGACACCTGGAAGTACTCAAGGATGCCCTCACAAGAACGGGGTACGATGCTCAATTCATCGACCGCCAGTTCCGACGTGCCACAGCAAGGAACCGTAATGACCTCCTCAGGAGACAGACACGTGCTGCAACTGACAGGGTACCCTTCGTTGTTCAGTACATCCCAGGAGCTGAAAAATTACGCCATGTTCTTCATGACCTGCAATACATTATCAATGAGGATGAGAACCTCACCAAGACCTTCCCCACACCTCCACTACTTGCCTTTAAATATCAATGAGGATGAGCACCTCACCAAGACCTTCCCCACACCTTCACTACTTGCCTTTAAACAAATGCCAAACTTCAAACAGATCATTGCCCGGCTCTCAGGACAACTCCATACAACCAACTCTAATTTGGTTTGGGCAGGTTTAGTTTCTCATGGGAGTCCCAGTGTATAAAATAATGAACAGTAGACAGATCGAGGGATGTTGAGGAGACAGAGGGATGAATGAAAAGATTTTCTTTTCTGTTGCATTCCTCATGCACTCAAAGTCTCCCAAAGCAATATCTTTTGACGTGTAGTCAATGCTGTAACATAGAATGTGGTGCAGCCATTTTGCATAGACGTTCTTGCAAACAGGCAATGTGTCGTTGAACAAATAATCTGGCTTTTATGCTGTAAATTAAGGAATAAGTATTGTCAAGGCCATCAAGTACAACTCTTCCACTCTTCTCTTCAGGCAAATCCAACCATTAAATTCCAAGCCATAATGAGGTCTGCTAAGGAATCCTTTTCCCCCACAGAGTCCAGCAGATGTTCCAAACCGGACAACTGGTGCACATCCATCAGGAAATGAAACTCCTTCCTTCCTGTACAGGTGGCAGCTCTCTGAAGGACTGCAAACACAGCGTCAGAGTGGGATTCTTTCGCTGTTGGATACCAAGTGTGTGAGATGGGAGAGCTTGAGAGTGAGGAAAGTAATAGGAGGGAGTTTGAGACGAAGGAGAAGCAAGTGTGTGAGAGGGACAGAGAATTTGTGAGAGAGAGGAAGGGCAAGTGGGAGTGTGCTGAGGGGGGAGTGAAAGCATGTGTGTGGTAGCGGGAGAGGGAGAGACTGTATATAAATCTTGAGACCGAGAGTGATCCAGACACACACCGACCCTTCCCTTCCCCTCCTCCCCTCACAAAAATCGACCCACAAAGCAAGGTGGGAGAGAAGAACCAGACTGAAAAGCACTACACTTCCAACCCCTCATTGTCGGATGAGGAACAGTGACGGCAGCTTTATAATGCATCCCTAAAGGCAATCACACAAGGTCAGTGTCAGCTAAATATAACACCACACTTCATGTCCTAGCATTCACTGGTGACCAGGACTTAGGACCTAAACTATCCCTCTCTAGCTCCACCTCTTTGCCAAGATGCTCTGTTTTATGAGTTAACTTTGCTGCCTAGCTTGTTAAATTACCATTTTTATTGACTACTCTTTCATTTCAATTATTGATTTATTGCCGTAAGTTTTTATTTTGTAAACTACATTTACTGTTGTGGCAAGCCTTGAACTTTCTGAAATGTGCTCACTAGCCAGACCTACATTATTTTTAACTGCCCTCACAAATGACCCAGTAATCCACTCACTTGTACCAAACCACTAAAAAGATTCAAAGGAATGTAAATGGACAGTGATAAATTCAGACCTGTAAAAATTCTCTTTATTAACATCTGGGAATGAATGGCAAAACTGGGGAGAAAAACTTTCTCACTAACTAGTTAACAACAGCCTGAAATAGTCTTACGCACACAATCATTCCTCACACATAATGTCCCAGACAATGCCATCAATATTCCTTGGCGTGTCCTGTCCCATTGGAAGGACAGAGTCAGCAGAGGCTGTAACATAGTGATATACAGTCAGGAGTGAGTTGCCCAGGGACTCATCAACATTGTTGCCAGACTGTCTGAAGTCTCATTGCATCAGGTCAAACATGGGAAAGGAAACCTTCTGTGTTGACTACCAGCTAGTACACACCACTCCATCCCCAACCCCAGCCCCAAGCTATCAGCTGATGAATCCATGCCCCTCCAGCTTGAACACTACTTGGAGGAAGTATTGAGGGTGGCAAGGGCACAGGATGTGCTCTGGATGGGGGACTTCAATGCCCATCATCAGCAGTGGCTTGGCACCACTACTGCTGACCAAGCTGATTAATCCTGAAAGGACATTGCTACCAAATAAGGTCTGTAGCAGGGGATGAGGGAACTAACAAGAGGGAAAACGTACTTGATCTCACCCTCTCTAAATTGCCTGATGCATTTGCATTTGTCCATGAAGGTATTGTGGAGATGAATTTCTGTTTGAGATTTCTCCTTTGAGACTACCTTCCTCATGTTGTGTGGTTCTACCCCTTTGGTAAATGAGATACATTTTGAATAGTTAGATATTCATGAGGCACTGTGGGTCACCAGCAGCAGCAAAATTGTACTCCAGAACAATCTGCAACGTCATGGTCCAGTATATCCCCCAATCTCCCATTACCCCATTGAGCCAGGGGATCAACCCTGGTTCAATGGAGGGTGCAGGAGGGTATGTCAGGAGCAGCACCAGGCATGCCTAAACATGGTGGTGCCAACCTGGTGAAGCTACAACATAGAACTACTTGTGTGCCAAATAGCATAAGCAGCTGGTTATAGAAAGGGATAACTGATCCCACAGCCAACAGATCAGATATAAGCTCTGCAGTCCTGCCACGTCCAGTCATGAATGGAGGAGGAAGCTCCACAAATATCCCCATTCTCAATGTTGGAGGGACCCAGCACATCACTGCAAAAGATTATGGCGAACCATTTGCAACAATCTTCAGCCGTAAGTGCTGAATGGATGATCCATCACTGTCTCTTCCAAAGGTCCCCAACATCAGAGATGTCAGTCATCAGCCAATTCAATTAACTTCATACGAAATGACTGAAGGTACCGGAAACTGCGAATGCTATGGATCGTGACAGCTGGAAGACCATCCAAACTTGTTGTAGCCCTAGTCAAGCTGTTCCAGTATTGCTACAACACTGGCATCTCCCCAAAAATGTAGAAAATTGACCAGGTGTAAGCTGTATATAACAAAGCACGACAAATACAACCTGTCCAATTATCAATCCAGTGGACTACTCTCAATCATCAGTAAAGAGTGTATTGGTGAGCAGTTTACTGCTGAACAAATGCTACTTGATAGTACAGGTACAGAATCCTTTATCCGAAATGCTCAGAACCAGCTGGTTTTTGGAATTCAGAATTTTTCAAATTTCAGAATAAGTGGCAGTTAATGGTGAAATTTAAAAAAATCTTTCCAAAGAATAGACTTACTGTGAGTAAAACAGTGCTGCCCGCCACCCCCCCCCATGTCGCATCTGAATGACACGCATCGAATGGATGTCGATTTGAGTTAACTGTTTGCATGCCAAACAACCTTGTTAATGAGAAAAAAACTTCACAAAAAATACCTTTGGACTTTGGAGCTTTCGGGATTTCGGACAAAGGGTTGTCTACCTGTGCTATTAATGATGCCTTCTATCACTTTACTGATGATTAGGTGTAGTCAAAGACTGAGCTGCTGGAAAAGCATAGCCAGTCGGGCAGCATCCGAGGAGCAGGATAATGAAGATTCATTCCTGATGAAGAGTTTATGCTTGAAGCATCAACTGTCCTGCTCCTCGGATGCTGCCTGGCCGGCTGTGCTTTTCCACTGTCACACTCTTCAACTCTGATCTCCAGCATCTGCAGTGCTTACTGTCCCCCTGATGGTTAGGTGTCGTCTACTGGAGTGTTAATTGGATGGGTTAGACTTGTCCTGGTTTTTGCCAGGGCCACTCAACTCCTGAATTCATTGCAGCTTTGGTTGAAACATAGTCAATAATCTCTCTGCCAGTTATACCTGACACAAAGGGAGCTGGTCATAGTGATTGGAGGTCAGTGATTTAAACTCCAGCATATCTCTGCAGGAGTTCTTCACTCCAAGTTCCCCTCAAAGCCACTCACAATCCTGACTTGGAAATATATCACCGTTCCTTCAGTGTCGCCTGGTCAAAATTCTGGAACTCCCTCCCAAAAAGCATTTGGATGTATCTGCATTAAACGGACTATAGTCATTCAAGAAGGAAGCTCACCCGCACCTTCTCAAGGGTAATTAGGGATGGGCAATGAATGCATTCACAGCCAGTGTTGCCTGTATCCCATGAACGAATTTTCTAAAATCTGTGTCAGAAGGAAGATAAGACTTCAACTTGATATCACATCCAAAATAGAGCAATTCTGGGAGTAAAGAACCCACTCAATTCTATGCCAGGATTGCCAGACTAGATTTTATGCTGCAGCTTTAAAACACGTAACATTTCAACTCGAAAGCAACTGCTAATTGCAACACGCAACTCTTCAGTTGGAAAATTGATAAAACATGGGTGCATTACCAAGGTTATTACAGCACTTTCGGAATTACTTCCCGAACTAAATATATTTCAGACAGCAATCATCAGCTGCCTGTGAGAAACGAGGGTTGTGTACGTGCATGATGACAATAATTCAAACATTCACTCCCAGTTGGAGCTGGGGACCACAATAGGTAGAATAAACATTCCAGAGATTTTCCTGAATGCCTCTGGGAGATGTTGTACTAACATCAGGCAATGGTTCAAGTGCTCTGAGCCATAATGCAAGGAACCTGTGAGTCCTTGAGTTTAAGAAGAAAGTGATTTGATGATTTTAAAGCAAGTGTTTACACTGAAGACACTACGTAAAGTCATGGTTGTTTCTCAAATTATTGATCAGGTTGAAGAATACATCTGAAAGGAAACTTTATGAGTTTCTCCATGTAGGGTTCAGTCAGCTGTCATGAGGGGCAGTAAATTGACATGTTGTCAAATTCATTGTCAGTCATGCTTTTAAAATATCCACTGCAAGCAACATCGTGACTTTGGAATCCGCCCCACTCCACCTCTCTCTCTGCAGGGTGACGTTTAACTCTGCATGATAGTGTAAAATTGACGAAATTTAATTGTACAATTCTTCTCATGGGCTTCCCTGTTTTTAACTTAATCTTGGTGGGGGCAGGAAGCTGGGCTCACATTGCCACCTGGTATCTGATTCCCAACATACAAACAAGGAATAAGAGTAGGCCACTCAGCCCTTCGAGCCTGCTCCACTACTCAATACCATCATGGCTGATCTGAAATTAACCTCAACTCTACACTTCTAATTACCCTCCAATTACCTTTCATCCCTTGGCCATCAAGAATCTATCTACCTTTGCCTTAAAAATATTTAAATATCCTGTATCCACTGCCTGTTGAGGAAGAAAATTCCAAAGACTTACAATCCTCTGAGAAATGTTTTCTCATCTCTGTTTTGAATGAATGAAATCATTAATTTTTAAATGGTGACCCCTAGTTCTAGACTCTCCCAGAAGAGGAAACATCATTTTTGATTTCCAACTGAATAAGTCCCCTCAGGATCTTAAACATTCCAATTAAGTTACCCCGACTCTTCTAAACTTGAATAAACAATGAATACCAGCTGAGCCTGTCCAGCCTTCCCTCATAGGGCAATCCACTTATTCCAGGTATTAGTCCAGTAAATAGTCGTGTGGTTATGAGGTCAGCCAGATGGACCTCATAGAGTATGTATTCCCTGATTGGGGCTGTTAGCTTGGTTCAATCAGGAAGCCCTGGCTAACAGATATAAGCAGGAGTGTCACTCCTCATCTTTGGGAACCTGGTGCGGAGGGGAAAGGGCAGGTCTGAGGACCTCCTCGTGGGTCTGCTCCTGGGCCTGGCCAAACTGGCCATCAACAGGTCCAGGCAGCGGGCCGTGGAGGGGGTCGTTAAGGCCGACTGCCTGCCCCTCTTCCGCGGTTATGTTAGAGCCCGAGTGTCCTTGGAGAAGGAGCACGCGGTGTCCACCAACACCCTGGAGTTGTTCAGGGAGAGGTGGGCGCCGCAGGGAGCGGAGTGCATCATTTCTCCCTCCAACTCTATTTTGATTTAGTCCCTACCCTCCCCTTCACTGTTTTGATCACACAGCACTGCCCTTTGATGTGAAGGGCAGTGTTTGTCACTGGCCACCCGGGTGTTTTCCTATCTTCCTGGTGGTGGACATTGAATAAAGATTGGTGCACTTTGTGTCTTCCACTGTGTCTCACACCTGCACACACACACTGCATGGATGCTGTGGAAAAAATAAGCACTACCGCAGTTAGGCGGTAGTGTGGAAAAAAAACAAAAAAAAAGGGGTGTCAAACATCCTGTTCACTCTGACAAAAAAAAATAAACAGAAGTGTCACTCCTGATCTTTGGGAATCTGGTGCGGAGAGGGGAGGGCAGGTCTGAGGACCTCCTCGTGGGTCTGCTGCTGGGCAATCCTTGATCCCCTTCACTGTCAGGACCGACCATCTGAAGGTGCTGGGTATTTGGTTCGGGGGAGCTGGGGCGTGTGCCAAGTCTTGGGAGGAGCGTATCAGCAAAGTGAGGCAGAAACTGGGCAGATGGAAGCTACGGTCGCTCTCCTTCGCGGGAAAAAACCTGGTCATCAGGTGTGAGGCACTGTCATTGCTATTATACGTGGCACAAGTCTGGCCTATTCCCAGAACCTGTGCCGCTGCAGTCAACCGGGCCATCTTCCAGTTTATGTGGAGGTCAAAGATGGACTGGGTCCGAAGGGACTC
>NC_057727.1:7839073-7864998 GCF_004010195.1 Chiloscyllium plagiosum
GGTCCGAAACCTGTTGATCTTCCAGCTGAAGGAGTTGACCCCGAGTGAGTGTTGCAGTCTGGCACATTCCAAGGTCCAGGACTACGTGTTAAGGGACGCAGTGAAGCTTGGGGCAGCTGCCGCCAAGGCGCTGTGGGGAAAGACTACCGTGTAACGTCTGCCTGCCTAAAGAAGAACAGGCGGCCCGCGCAATCATTTGGGCTCTGCTGACTCCTCAGCTAAAAATGTAATCGTACAGACCTGTAAATAGGAATGATTACTCTGTTTTCGGTATGCAAACAAATGGAATGTTAACATATGTATGGCATGTCCAGTTGTACAGATCATCAAAGTATTTTATGAATAAAGTATATTTTTGAAATAAAAAAAAAGTCTGCTGCTGGGCCTGGCCATAAACAGATCCAGGCAGCAGGCCGTGGAGAGGGTCTTTAGGGCCGACTGCCTGCCCCTCTTCCGCGGTTACGTTAGAGCCCGGGTGTCTCTGAAAAAGGAGCATGCAGTGTCCACCAACACCCTGGAGTTGTTCAGGGAGAGGTGGGCACCGCAGAGAGTGGAGTGTATTGTTTCCCCCTTCAATACTATTTTGATTTAATCCCTGCCCTCCCCTTCACTGTTTGATCATGCAGCATTGCCCTTTGATGTGAAGGGCATTGCTTGTCACTGGCCATTCGGGTGTTTTTCTTTGTTCGGGTGGAAATTGAATAAAGATTTGTGCACCTTGTATCTTTCACTGTGCCTCACACCTGCACACACACACACACAATATCGGGTGGGGGAAAAATAAGTAAAAAAAAAAGAAAAGATGAGCCAAAAATAAAATAAACAGGAGTGTCACTCCTGATCTTTGGGCACCCGGTATGGAGGGGGGGAGGGAGGTCTGAGGACCTCCTCGTGGGTCTGCTCCTGGGCCTGACCAAACTGGCCATAAACAGGTCCAGGCAGGGGGCCGTGGAGGGGGTCGTTAGGGCCGACTGCCTGCCCCCCTTCTGCGGGTATGTCAGAACCTGGGTGTCTCTGAAGAGGGAGCACGCGGTGTCCACCAACACCCTCGGGATTTTCAGGGAGAGTTGGGCGCCGCAGGGAGGGGAGTGTATTATTTCCCCCTCCACCTCTATTTTGATTTAATCCCTTCCCTCCCCTTCACTGTTTGATCACGCAGCATTGTCCTTTGAGAAGGGAACTGCTTGTCACTGGCCACTCAGGTGTTTCCTTTCTTCACGATGGTGGAATATAAATAAAGATTTACAAACTTGTTGTTTTTCACTGTGTCTGACAGCTGCACACACACGCGACATGGGTGCGGAAGGTGTGGAAAGTAAATAAATATATAAATAAATAGACAGGCGTGTCAGAGTTTCTGCTCACTCTAGGAGCTGGCTCTGATGAGACTGGATCAGTGTCAAGTATTATACACATGTGAATAAAGAGTGATTTTATTGGTGATGCTCCTTGGATGCTGCCTGACAGGCCGTGCTTTTCCAGGATCACACTTTTTGACTCCGTATGTTTCGATGACTCTATCATACCATGTTAGCCAGCCAATCTTCTATCCATGCCAGTATGTTATCCCCTATAATGTGAGCTTTTATTTTCCATAAGAACCTTTAATGTGACACCTTATCAAGTGCCTCCTGGAAATCTATGAACGATACATTGGTTCATTACTCTTTATCTGCTGCACAAATTTCTGTGAGTAAGCAAACCCACCCACTCAAAATACCCTGGAAGGGGGCATTAGATTCCATATGTTAGCTGCATTCTGCCTACAAGTGCTGCCTGTTCTGCTGAATATTTTCAGCATTTTCAATGATTTTGATTTGGGATTTAAGCCAACCTTCAATATCCCCATTTATTAGAATGAATAATCAGTAAATGGTAATGTCTCTATTTGAGCCTCTTGGGTTCACTGCTGGACGGTTGCCTACAATTATATCTCAGCATGGTGTAGAAAACAATAACAGCAACTGTTTGCATTTGTATAGCTGTCTTCCAGGTTTATGGGATGTAATTGGAGCATGTACAGTTCCCATTACATCATACTAAATCCAAATCAGGCTGTAACGAGAAACGCAGTTAACAAACAACACTGACCCACTGCACACTGTAACACCATCTACAAATGGACACATTCTGAAGTATAACTAACCCAGCTCCAAATTCCTCTGACCCCGATGAACTCAATCACCAGGGTGACGCAGAAACAGAGAAAGAGCAACAGCAAACAATTTTCCAAAGAATTTATATCTCAAATATTAACTCTCAATGGCTTCACCAGATGGCTTATGCTGAGGCCTTTAGCATGACACTAATCCTCTCACGCACTCAAAAGCATGTACTTACTGGAACCAAAACTCAGGTGAGACAGCTTTACCGTAACTCTTTGGTGGCTGCACTCTGATTTTTCTATGTTTCCTCTCAGTTTCTGTTTCATTCTTTTCTCTGTGATCTCACCTAACCCCATCCCTATCTCACTTACCTTCTACTGAAACCTTCATCTAAGCCTTGCTTGCCTCCAGTCTTGAATATTTCTATGCTTTCCTGGCAGAACTCCATTAATTTGAGCTCATGCAAAACATTAATCATCCAAATCATTAATCTCCTGATTTACAAGACACTAATCTGGGAAATATACATTACATGGTTGGAATAGGATTATAAAACAAATCTTTTAAACACAGGTTCACAGAATTGGGGCAATGCGGAATATGGCCATTCAGGACACTGCGTCAGCACTGACTCTCCAAATGAGCAGCTCACCTAGTACTATCCTCCTTGTCACTCCTTTTCAGATTCGCTTCTGAATGCTCCAATTGAACTTGCCTCCACCGCACTCTCAGTCCCTCTCAACTATAAGAATATTGAAGACAGTCAAACAAAGGTGGGGAACCCACTGAAAGCCCATTAGTCTGCTCTGTGGTTGTGTTGCAACAAAAGACCCTAAGAACATAGAACCAGGTAGATGGTTGGCAGGGTTTCATTTGACTAAGAAAACACAGATCATAGGACAACACGATGAGCATTTAGGACTGAGATATTGATTTCAAACTTTTCATCCTTGTCTTAAAATACCTCTAGCATGCATCAATCCCCATCGCTACAATCTCTTCCAGTTTCAGTCATAGAGATGTACAGCATGGAAACAGGCCCTTCGGTCCAACTCGTCCATGCCGGCCAGATATCCCAACTCAATCTAGTCCCACCTGCCAGCACCCGGCCCATATCCCTCCAAACCCTTCCTATTCATATACCCATCCAGATGCCTTTTAAATGTTGCAATTGTACCAGCCTCCACCACTTCTGGCAGTTCATTCCATACATGTACCAGCCTCTGAGTGAAAATATTGCCCCTTAGGTCCTTTTTATATCTTTCCCCTCTCACCCTAAACCTATGCCCTCTAGTTCTGGACTCCCCTCACCCCAGGGAAGAGAATTTGTCTATTTATCCTATTCATGCCCCTCATGATTTTATAATCTTCTATAAGGTCACCCCTCAGCCTTCGATGCTCCAAGGAAAACAGCCTCAGCCTATTCAACCTCTCCCTATAGCTCAAATCGTCCAACCCTGGCAACAGACCTTTTGTAATGTTTTTCTGAACCCTTTCAGGTTTCACAACATCTTTCCGATAGGAAGGAGACCAGAATTGCACGCAGTATTCCAACAGTGGCCTAACTAATGTCCTGTATAGCCTCAACATGACCTCCCAACTCCAGTACTCAATACTCTGACCAATAAAGGAAAGCATACCAAACGCCTTCTTCACTATCCTATCTACCTGCGACTCCACTTTCAAGGAGCTATGAACCTGCACTCCAAAATCTGTTTATACAGCAACACTCCTGAGGACCTTACCATTAAGTGTATAAGTCCTGCTAAGATTTGCTTTCCCAAAATGCAGCACCTCACATTTATCTAAATTAAACCCCATCTGCCACTTCTCAGCCCATTGGTCTATCTAATAAAGATCCTGTTGTAATCTGAGGTAACCTTCTTCGCTGTCAACTATACCTCCAATTTTGGTGTAATCTGCAAACTTACTAACTATACCTCTTATACTCACATCCAAATCATTTATATAAATGATGAAAAGTAGTGGACCCAGCACCGATTCTTGTGGCACTCCACTAGTCACAGGCCTCCAGTCTGAAAAACAACCCTCCACCACTATCCACTGTCTACTACCTTTGAGCTTAATC
The DNA here is from genome assembly GCF_004010195.1 of Chiloscyllium plagiosum. Taxonomy (NCBI): domain Eukaryota; kingdom Metazoa; phylum Chordata; class Chondrichthyes; order Orectolobiformes; family Hemiscylliidae; genus Chiloscyllium; species Chiloscyllium plagiosum. Next base: position 7,843,268 of record NC_057727.1, read on the forward strand.
TAATTTGAACCCATTGGTCAGTCCTGTTGTTGATTGCTCTACCAGAGGTGGCTATGCTTTCAGCTGCCAAGGTTCAATTCTCTGGAATCCATTCCCTAACTCTGTCTGACTCTTTACATCCTTTACATCTTTTAACACTTATGGCTGAGTTTTCCCTTTTTATTTCTAAGTGCAAGGGATGTACATGTTAGGTAGTGCCCACCACGGCGATAGCTCACCAGATCACCTGCCAACCAGCTCACTGAGAGAGTGAGTGTCTCACCCTATCACAAGCTTCAACATCTGGCTTGCAGGGTTGCCAGAAGCTGCCAGTCAATCAGAAGACCTAAAGGCCGCTTATTGAGGCCTACCCTGCAGGGGATTCATTAGCTAGAAGATAAGTCCTTTTCTTCCTCTCATGGGTTGGAGTCATGGAGAGATGGTTTAGAGGCTTTTGGACGGCTGCTCCCTTACCCACCATCCATGTCTTTGATTGACCTAAGAATGGGGCAAGTTGCTCTGATTTCCCTGATAGAACACTAGTCACCTTTCCTGCTCACCAAGGTGGCTGGTGATTGGGTGGTCGTGGGCTGGGGATGTTAAGTGGCCATTAGTTGACCATTTGAGGACCTTAATTGGTGGTAAGTTGAAAAAGGTGCGTACAGAACCTCTCACTCAGAATTTAATTGCAATGGTGATACGACATGTCAACTCAACCATTTAGCTCCCCTTCTTGCTACCTCCCTCATCATCTCCAGGGAGGAGAATGTCTGGCCTATGTTTTTGTCCATCTTTTTGGACCATGTAGTCTAGCATCGCCTTGTGTGGATGACTTTGCTTTATAATGCTCCAATGATATGCTGTTAGGAATTACACTACATTACAAATACATTATTGTTGTGGTAAGAAACCTGTTTTATTGAGTGAGGCCTACTCCCGCTCCTGTTTCTAATGATCTTTTTAAAAATGCCCTGCTGGCAACTTTCAAGCAATGTGGTGACTACATTGAACTTGCAACAGGAGCAGAGTGTTTTACAAGCCTGCAATGTAGCAATAAAGTCTAATTAAACAGTCATGGGATAAAGAGTGAACTCCTTATATGGGATGGTCAGCTAATTAGTCTGCGTCAGCCTGAAGGCATTTTTGCAATGATTCGGTATTTACTGCTTTCTCTCCCAGAAGCCAGGAGCAAGAGCCAACTACATTTCTGCAATTCTCAGGCTAATTATAGTGACATAACCCCTCAACAGCTAACCTGCTGTGCAGGCAGCAAACTCTACTCTACTCACCCTTCCTACTGATTTGTTTTGAGAAATGACTGAAAATTTCCTTTCAATGTCATGACCCATTCCATCCTTTGAAAGTGATTCTTATCATCTGACCCTATTAGGACCTCATATTCTCAACCTCATCTTTAGAATATTACACTTAGCCTGGTCTTACTAGATAATGGGGAGAGAACTGAAGCGATTGCGTAGGAGCTTATAACTAGGAGCCCCTCATGCCAGCTCAGACATTTGATAAGGTCGTGGCAGAACTGACTCCGCATGACCACTCAGTAGCCATTGATTCCCTTGTTCATGATTAATCTATTTATCTTTTCTGAGGAGGTATATATTTGTATTGAAAGCAGTCTAGAGAAGGTTCTGAGTTTGTTCCTGGGTATAGACTATATGGACCATCCACAAGGTTATGGAATTTTCCCCACTTGCCTGGGTGAGTGTGGCTCCAACAACACTCAAGAAGCTTGACACCATCCTGGACAAACAGCCCACTTGAATGGCATCACATCCACAAGCATCTCCTCCCTCCACCACCGACGCTCAGTAGCAGCAATGTGTCCTAACTACAAGATGCACTGCAGAAATTCACCAAAGATCCTCAGACAGCACCTTCCAAACCCATGACCACTTCCATCTAGAAGGACAAGGGCAGCAGATATATAGGAACACCACCACCTTCATGTTCCCCTCCAAGCCATTCACCATCTTGACTTGGAAGTATATCTCTGTTTCTTCACTGTTGCTGGATCAAAATCCTGGAATTCCCTCCTTAATGACATTGTGGGTCAACCCACAGCAGGTGGACTGCAGCAGTTCAAGAAGGCAGCTCACCATCATCTTCTCAAGGGGCAACTAGGGACGGACAATAAATGCTGGCCCAGCCAGCGACACCCACATCCCACAAATGAGTTTAAAAAATTGAGAAATTTTCTTATGAGGAGCGATGTACCAGTCTAAACTTATAGGCTTTGGACTCTAGAAGAATGAAAGACACCCTTATTGAAACAATCAAGATTCTTGGGGAACTTGACAATGTAGGTTCAGATTAGTTATTTCTCCTTGTGGGAGAATCTAGGACCAAAGGGCCCAATCTCAAAAATAGAGGTCGCACATTTAAGACAGAGCTAAATTGGAATTTCTTCCCTCAATCTGTGGATTTCTTTTCCACAGAGGTCTGTCTAGACTGCTTCATTGAGTATATTCAAGGCTGAAATAGACTTTTAATCAGAAGGGAAATCAGAGATTATAGGGAAAAGGCAAAAAAAAGAAGTTGAGGACCATCAGATAATCAATTATCTCATTGAATGGTAGAGCAGACTTGACAGGCTGAATGGCCTAATTCTGTTCTGATGTCTTATGAGCTAGCCGGAATCTTAAATGTATTCAATTAGTATACCACCTTGTTCTCTGAAGAAGAGAATTCCACAGATTCAAAACCATCTGAGAGAAAAAGAATCCCTGCATCCCTTTATTAAATATATTTAAAACTGTGTCTCCTTGTTCTGGTCTCCCTCAAAGGGGAAATATCTTTTAGGCATCCACCCTGTCAAGTTTACCCAAGGTCATTGATGTTTCCAAAATACCAGCTCTCTTCCTTCTAAACTCCAAAGGATACAAGCCAAAACTTTCTTCATAAGATGACTCTTTCATCCCAGGAATTAGTGGTGAGAGCCTTACATGATGAATGTGAAGAATATTTATGTTATCTATCTGAACTTCAAGAAGGTAATTGACAAGGTACCACACAGGAGGCTACTGAGTAAGACAAGGGCCCATGGTGTCAGAGGCAAGGTGCTAACATGGATAGAAGCTTGGCTGTCTGGCAGAAAGCAGAGAGTGGGGATAAAAGGGTCCTTCTCAGGATGGCAGCTGGTGACAAGCCATGTTCCAAAAAGCTCAGTCTTGAGACCAAAACTTTTCACTTTATACATTAGGGATCTAGATGACGTATCAAGAACCTATCTATCTCGAAATATCTTAAATATACTCAAGATATATTTATGATGATACAAGGATAGGTAGAGGGACAGGGAGCATTGAGGAGGTAGGGAGCTGGAGAAGGATTTGGACAGGTTAGGGCAAAGAAGTGGCAGATGGAGTACAACGTGGGAAAGTGTGAGGTCATGCACCTTGGTTGGAAGATTAGACTAGTTTCTAAATATGGATAAAATTTAGAAGTCTGAAGTGCAAAGAGACTTGGGAGTCCTAGTCCAGGATTCTCTCAAGGTAAACTTGCAAGTTGAGTCAGTAGTTAGGAAGGCAAATACAATGATGGCATTTATTTTGAGAGAACTTAAATATAAAAGCAGGGATGTACTTCTGAGACTCTATAAGGGTCTAGTCAGACCACATTTGGAGTATTGTGCCCCAGTGTTGGGCCCTATATCTCAGGAAGTATGTACTGATCTGGAGTGTGTTCAGAGGAGGTTCACGAGAATGGTGCCAGGAATGAACAGCTTAACGTATGAGGAATATTTGAGGACTGTGGGTCTATACAGGAGTTTAGAAGTTTGACAGGGGATCTAACTGAAACTTAAAGAATATTGAATGGCCTGGACAGAGTGGATGTTGGGAAGATGTTTCCATTGGTAGGAGAGACTAGGACCCGAGGGCACAGCCTTAGAGTAAAGGGAAGACCTTTTAGAACAGAGATAAGGAGAAACTTCTTCAGGCAGAGAGTGGGGAATCTATGGAATTCATTGCCATGGAACGCTGTGGAGGCCAGGTCATTGAGTATATTTAAGATATTTCGAGATAGATAGGTTCTTGATTCTAAAGGGGATCAAGGGTAATGGGTGAAAGCAAGAGAAGGAATTGAGAAACTTATCAGCTATGATTGAATGGCAGTGGGCTGAACTACCTGGTCAGGTAGGTCAGATTCAATGGGCTGAACTACCTGGTCAGGTCCATGCCCCCCAACAACCCACCCTCCCATCCTGGCACCCTCCCCTGCCACCGCAGGAATTGCAAAACCTGCGCCCACACCTCCTCCCTCACCTCCATCCAAGGCTCCAAAGGAGCCTTCCACATCCATCAAAGTTTCATCTGCACATCCACCAATCTCATTTATTGTATCCGTTGCTCCCGATGCAGTCTCCTCTACATTGGGGAGACTGGACGCCTCCTCGCAGAGCGCGTCAGGGAACATCCCCGGGACACCCGCACCAATCAACCCCACCGCCCTGTGGCCCAACATTTCAACTCCCCCTCCCACTCAGCCGAGGACATGCAGGTCCTGGGCCTCCTCCACCACCGCACCTCACCATCTGACGCCTGGAGGAAGAATGCCTCATCTTCCGCCTCGGAACACTTCAACCCCAGGGCATCAATGTGGACTTCACCAGTTTCCTCATTTCCCCTGCCCCCACCTTGCCCCAGGTCCAGTCTTCCAGCTCAGCACTGTCCTCATGACCTGTCCTACCTGCCAATCTCCCTTCCCACCTATCTGCTCCACCCTCCTCCCTGATCTATCACTTCCATTGGTTTCCAGCATCTGCAGTCCTCAGTTTTGCCTAATTTCTGCTCCTATGTCTTAGGGTCTTACATTGATTCTGTAGTTTGGGTTGCAGTGACAGGGTTCCTGGAGAAGAAGATTGAAAAGACATTCTAAGTGATGCCAAGCTATTGGCTGGGGAACAAAACAGTTGTACACAACATTAATTTATTAGATCAACTTTGGCAGTGCTCAATGAACAAAATGAGAACATGCATTTCAGTTCTACATGAACCCACATGGCTCTTATGGAAAAATCAAGGAGGTTACGATAAACCTCTATAAGATATTGGTTCAGCCTCAACTGGAGTGTTGTGCCCAATTCTGGATTGCATTCTTGATGGCTCAGTGGTTAACACTGCTACATTACACTGTCCATGACCTGGGCTCAATTCCACACTCAGATTACTCTCTCTGTGGTTCCCAGAGGTTCCCACATTCTCCCAGTGGTTGCGTGGGTTTCTTCTGGGTACTCCGGTTTCCTCCCTCAGTCCAAAGATGTCAGGTTAGATGGATTGACCATGCTAAATTACCCATAGTGTCCAGAGATATGCAGGCTAGGTGGGCTATCCATGGGAAATGCAGGATTATAGGAATAGGGTGGAGGCGTGGGTCTGGGAGGGATGCTGTTTGGAGAGTCAGTGTGAGACTCAATTGGCCGAATAGCCTGTTTCCACACTGTGGGAATTCTCTGACTCAAGGAGAATTTGAACACAGGGTGCAGGAAAGATTCATGGGATTGGCTCCAGGGATGAAGAACTTGTAGAGAAATTGGCAAAGCTAGTACTGTTCTTCCTGGGCAGGACAATATTAAAAAGAAATTTGTTAAGGAGATTTGATTGAGGTTTTCAAAATCATGAAATGTCAGAACAGAGTCAATAGATGGAACCATTGAGAATCTGAGGACATTGGCTTAAGCTGATTGATGAAAACAATAATTCAAACATGACGAAAAGCTACCATATACACTTGAGTAATAGAGCTGAAAATGTGTTGCTGGAAAAGCGCAGCAGGTCAGGCAGCATCCAAGGAACAGGAGAATCGATGTTTCGGGCATAAGCCCTCCTGAAGAAGGGCTTATGCCCGAAACGTCGATTCTCCTGTTCCCTGGATGCTGCCTGACCTGCTGCGCTTTTCCAGCAACACATTTTCAGCTCTGATCTCCAGCATCTGCAGCCCTCACTTTCTCCACACTTGAGTAATAGTCAATCTCATGTAAAAATCGACCCCTATTTGTGGCCAAATAATCTGGAATTTTCCACATATCTCATGTAAAAGTTGGCCCTCGTTCTTCACAGATAACAGATTAACGTTTATGAGTCAGTGTGCCAGCTGTCACATATTGCTCCAACTTTCCAGTCTGCCAGGTGTTCCGCTCCTGGTTTTCAGAATTACCATAATTTTCTTTTCTCTCTTTATTTGTTGAGAGATCAATTAGACTTCTGCTAATGATACGGTATGAGTTTTGACTGGCATGAATTTCAACCCCTCAAATGTAGTATCCATGTAATAGTTGACCCCATAAATTTAACCTTAAAAAGCGGTAAAACAAATTTAGACCATTATTCGAGCATATACAGGATTTTAGGTGGTGAGTGATGGGGATCTGGATTGCATTCAGGTGATTGTGGTGGAGGCAGATTCGAATGCAGGTTTCAAAAAGGGAATTGATAATTCTTTGAAGAGAAAAAAATTACAGGGCAACTGGAAATGGCAGGTGAGTAGGAGTGAAGAATGATGATGACGAAGCATAGCTATATCTCTACCAATCAGAATCCACGTACCAAGCAATCAGCACACCCTTCTCATCCAATAAAGGAGCAATTGTGAAGTGAGAAGCAACTTCTGTCACATGGCAAGTAATTAAGATATGGACTACACTACCTGCAAAAATAGTGGAGGCAATTCCATTTTTTTTCTTTTTTGTTCTTTTTTTCCCCTAAACTGAAGAGACGCTAAATCTCCTGGGGTTTTTTTTCTGTTTTTCTCTTCTTTTAACTCTTTTGTTTCTTTTTTTCCCTACACTCTCGCCTAACTGCTGTAGTGCTTATATTTTCCCCAGCACACATGTTGTGTGTGTAGGTGTGAGACACAGTGAAAGACAACAGGTGTACAAATCTTTATTCAGGAAGAAAGGAAAGGCCTCGCCTAACTGCTGTAGTGCTTATATTTTCCCCAGCACACATGTTGTGTGTGAGTGTGTGTAGGTGTGAGACACAGTGAAAGACAACAGGTGTACAAATCTTTATTCAGGAAGAAAGGAAAGGCCAGTGACAAGCAGTTCCCTTCTCATCAAAGGGCAATGCTGCGTGATCAAAAAAAGTGAAGAGGAGGGCAGGGATTAAATCAAAATAGAGTTGGAGGGGGAAATGAAACACTCCACTCCCTGTGGTGCCCACCTCTCCCTGAACAGCTCAAGGGAGTTGGAGGCAATTTCAATTGAGACAATCAAGAGGGTGCTGGATAATTATTTAGATAAAACTGTACAAAGGAGGTTGAAATGAGGTAATGATGCTCATTTAATGAGCTGGTGCACACATGACGGGCCAAATGGCCTCCTTCGGTCCTATAAAACAATTCTGTGATAAAACTGTTTCCTTTTACACTGGCATTTCTCAAATTGTCTGGGTGAGTTCAAGAGAAAAAAAAACAGAATTTCTCTTTTTCAGCAATACTCAAATTCTGAAATACTAAATAGAGTTGTAGAGATATACAGCACAGATACAGACTTTCGGTTCTACTCATCCATGCCGACCAGATACCCTAAAGAAATCTAGACTCATTTTGCAGCAGTTGGCCCATATCCCTCTCACCTTTTCTATTCATGTACCCATCCAAATGCCTCTTAAATGTAATTGTACCAGCCTCCACCACTTCCTCTGGCAGTTTATTTCATACATGTAACCCTCTTTGAATGAAAATATTGCCCCTCAGGTCCCTTTGAAATCTTTCCCCTCTCACCTTAAACCTATGCCTATCTAGTTTTGGACTCTCCCACCCCAGGGAAAAGACCTTCTCTATTTACCCTATCTATGCCCATCATGATTTTACAAATCTTAATAAGGTCACCTCTCAGCCTCCGACACTCCAGGAAAAATAGTTTGCCTATTCAGCCTCTCCCTCTAGCTCAAACCATCCAACTCTGGCAACATACTTGTTAATCTTTTCTGAAGCCTTTCATGCTTCCTGGGGAGCGTTGCTGAACAAAGAGACCTTGGAATGTATCTTTCCTATAGCAGGGAGACCAAAAAGCCAGTCAGTATTCCAAAAGTGGTCTAACCAACGTCCTGTACAGTTGCAACATGACATCCCAATTCAAAGGCAATGTCTTCTTCACTATCCTATCTACCTGAGTCTCCACTTTCAAGCAACTATGAACCTGCACCCCAAGGTCTCTTTGTTCAGGAGCTCTCCCGATGACCTTACCATTAAGAGTATAAGTCCTGCCCTGATTTGCCTTTTCAAAATGCAGCACTTTGCATTTATCTAAATTAAACTCCATCTGCCACTCCTCAGTCCATTGGCCCATCTGATCAAGATCCTGTTGTACCCTGAGCCGAAAGTGTGTTGCTGGAAAAACGCAGCAGGTCAGACAGCATCCAAGGAGCAGGAGAATCATCTGCAGTCCTCACTTTCTCCTGTTGTACCCTGAGGTAACCTTCTTCACTGTCCACTACACCTCCAATTTTAGTGTCATCTGCAAATGCACTAACCATACCTCCGTTGTTCACATCCAAGTCGTTTATGTAAATGATAAAAAGTAGTGGACCCTGCAACGATCCTTGTAGCACACCACTGGTCACAGGCCTCCAGGCTGAAAAGCAACCCTCCACCACACCCTTCTACCTTCAAGCCAGTTCTGTATCCAAATAGCTAGTTCTCCCTCTATTCTATGCGACCTAACCTTGTTAACCAATCTCCCATGAAGAACCTTGCTGAATGCCATACTGAAGTCCACATAGGTCATATCCATCACTTTGCCCTCATCAATCCTCTTTGACATTTCTTCAAAAAGGTCAATCAAGTTCATGAGACATGATTTCCCACGCACAAAGCCATGTTGACTATCCATAATCAGTCCTTGCCTTGCCAAATAGATGCAAATCTTATCCCTCAGGATTCCCAGCAACAACTTGCCCACCATCGATGTCAAACTCACTAGTCTATAGTTACCTGGATTTTCCTTACCACCTTTCTAAAATAGTGGCACCACGTTTGCCAACCTCCAGTATTCTGGCACCTTACCTCTGCCTAACAATGATACAAATATCTAGCAAGGGGCCCAGCAATCTCTTCCAAGATTCCACAAAGTTTAAGGGTACACCTAGAACATAGGAACCAGGAGCAGGAGTTGGCCATCTGGCCCTTCGAGCTTGCTCCACCATTCCTGATTTCCCTTTTAACTAAACTCCTACTGCCTTTATAATCTTTTCAAGAATCAGTTGATTATACTACAGTCTGTATGTGTTCAGAAGAATCATTAAAGTTTTGTAATCAGAAACACACTCTTTACCATTTATCTCTCTCACTCTCACACACATGCATGCAAATACACACATCCCAACCTCTGTGTTTTTCTCTCTCTCTCGTAAAGTCTTAGAGATGTACAGCACGGAAACAGATCCTTCGGTCCAACCCGTCCATGTCCACCAGATATCCCAACCCAATCTAGTCCCACCTGCCAGCACCCGGCCCATATCCCTCCAAACCCTTCCTAGTCATATACCCATCCAAATGCCTCTTAAATGTTGCAATTGTATCAGACTCCACCACTTCCTCTGGCAGCTCATTCCATACCCATACCATGCTCTGTGTGAAAAAGTTGCCCCTTACGTCTCTTCTATAGCTTTCCCCTCTCACCCTAAACCTATGCCCTCTAGTTCTATGCTCCCCCACCCCAGGGAAAAGACTTTGCCAATTTACCCTATCCATGCCCCTCATAATTTTGTAAACCTCTATAAGGTCACCCCTCAGCCTCCGACACTCCAGGGAAAACAGCCCCAGCCTATTCAGCCTCTCCCTATAGCTCAAATCCTCCAACCCTGGCAACATCCTTGTAAATCCTTTCTGAACCCTTTCAAGTTTCACAACATCCTTCCGATAGAAAGGAGACCAGAGAGGGCTCTCTACGCGGGAGTCCTCCCCCTTTCTCTCGGGGATCTGGGGTGGAGGGTGCTGCACGCAGCAGTCCCCTGCAACCGCAGATTGCGGTGGTTCACGGACTCCCAGCCCAACTGCTTGTTCTGTGGCGCCGTGGAGTCCGTGGACCACGTGTATATTGGGTGTGGGCGTTTGCACTCACTTTTTGATTTTCTGAAAAACCTCCTCCTCTGCTTTTGGTTGCACTTCAGTCCCACGCTCCTGATCTTTGGGCACCCGGTACGGAGGAAGGAGGGCAGGTCTGAAGACCTCCTCGTGGGTCTGCTCCTGGGCCTGGCCAAACTGGCCACCAACAGGTCCAGGCAGCGGGCCGTGGAGGGGGTCGTTAAGTCCAAATCATTTATATAAATGACAAAAAGTAGAGGGCCCAGCACCGATCCCTGTGGCACTCCACTGGTCACAGGCTTCCAGTCTGAAAAACAACCCTACACCACCACCCTCTGTCTTCTACCTTTGAGCCAGTTCTGTATCCAAATGGCTAGTTCTCCCTGTATTCCATGAGATCTAACCTTGCTAATCAGTCTCCCATGGGGAATCTTGTCGAACGCCTTACTGAAGTCCATATAGATCACATCTACCGCTCTGCCCTCATCTATCTACTCTTTGTTACTTCTTCAAAAAAACTCAATCAAGTCTGTGAGACATGATTTCCCATGCACAAAGCCGTGTTGACTGTCCCTAATCGGTCCTTGCCTTTCCAAATACATGTACATCCTGTCCCTCAGGATTCCCTCCAACAACTTGCCCACCCCACCACTGAGGTCAGGCTCACTGGTCTATAGTTCCCTGGCCTGTCCTTATCACCCTTCTTAAACAGTGGCACCACGTTTGCCAACCTCCAGTCTTCCTGCACCTCACCTGTGATTATCGATGATACAAATATCTCAGCAAGAGGCCCAGCAATGACTTCCCTAACTTCCTACAGAGTTCTTGGGTACACCTGATCAGGTCCTGGGGATTTATCCACCTTTACCCGTTTCAAGACATCCATCTCTCAACACACACACACACACACCAGGAAATTAAAACCGAAAGTCTAGATATTAATCCACTTGAATGTCAGAGAACAATGAGGAAATTGAGTCAGGAGTTAAACATTCATGTGACTCCTGATAGCTAAAGGGCAAAGTTGCAGATTTTTTTCAAAGTTAGTGATGATATGCCAAGATTATCTTTAATGATTGAGACCTAGTCTACCCAACCTCTTGACACAATTCCTGCATACCCTCGATCAAAATAGCAAACTTCTCTGAACTGACTCCAATTATATTTTCCCTTGGATAAGGAGACCAAAACCGTTTACAGTATTCCACTAGGAGTCTGACTAGTGTCTTGTATAGTTTCATAAGGTTCTCTACTGTTATATGCCACTCCCTTTGAAATAAAGGCCAACATTTCCATTTGCTTTCTCTATTATGAGTTGAATATGTGCTAGCTTTTATGAATGAGGGACTTCAATCCTTCTGTGCTGTAGCTTTCTGCAATCTTATTCCATTGAAGTAATATTCTGATCCTTTATTTTCCTGCCAACGTACAGCGGTGAGGTGAGAGTGACAGCCCTTGGCATCAAGGCCACATTTGACCAAGTGTGGCATCAAGGAACCCTAATAAAACTGGAATCAATATCTGCTTAGCAACAGAGGTAAGATTTCATTACTTTTGTTTTATCTCTACAGTTACTGCCAGACCTGCTGAGTTTCTCCAGCAATTTCTTTTTGTTTGTGTATGTGTTTCAGACCTCCAGCATCTGCAATTCTTTTTTTTATTATATACATAAAAATTAAAGTCACCTATGCCTAATGTACTGTCTTTTTTACATAACCTCATTTCTGCTGATTTATTCTCTGTCCTACAGTCACTTTTACAGGGCTTATATGGGACACTGCCACCAGTGTGTGCTTCCTCTTGTCATTTCATAAACTCAGTTCGCAATCATGGAATCATTAAAGAGCAGAAGGAGGCCAAACAGCCCACCAGCTCTCTGTTAGAACTGTCTTGGTCAGTTATTTTGGAGTATAGGCGCAGGCACAATGCTGCCTGGACATGGGAACAGGAAGCCTATCTCAGTGAAGTTGAAGCTCTGGGATGTGACACTGATGACTAAAGAAATAATACAGGATCTCAGCTGTAGGAAATGACCACACTCTTATCCACAAGCCAAGAGAAATGCTTTGTTCTCAGCAAAACAAAAGCTGCAAAGTAACTGAACCTTAACTGGCCAGCGACGAGAATGTTTCAGTTCTGCTGTAAAATGATCATCGCCAAGATGGACAGATGGGTGGTGGAAATATAGAGGGAGAGGCATTCAGCAGAGACAGTCAGGGCCTGGCATATTCAGAAAGTGATAGTGGGGTAAAGAAGGAGAGGTAATGGGGTGGTGAAGTAGCAGTGGAAAATAAAGGGAGAAGTAATAGGATAGAAGGAGTGACAGAGTACAGGGAGAGTGACTGAGATATAGCGAGAGTGGTTGTGTGATATAGAGAGTGTCTGACATATAGAAGTAGTGGCAGTGAGATGTACAGACAGTGAATGAAGTATAAAGTGTGTGGCAGTGCGATATAGAGAGGGCAACAGAGATACAGAGAGGAGCAACAGGATATAGAGAGGAAATAGGATATATAGAGAGTTCTGATATATAGAGAAAGTGTAAGTGGAATATAGAAGAAGTGCTATTGGGATATATAAAGGAAAGCACAATGGATTAAAATGGACCAGGCAGTAGGAGTTAGTTTGGTTGAGTTCACAATCATACACATCAAATACATGACAGTGCCATTTACTACTCTGTATTTTTGTTACCAAAATGCTGAACCAATAAATTTCTGCCACAAATAGCTACTGCACTTGCAATCTGAAGTGAATACTATGACACTATGAATCATCAGGTGTTTGCAAACACTTCTAAAGTTAAACCATTAAAATAATGGCATTTGTGCAAATTCACACTTATGACCATACTTGCACTTGTTGTACATGTACACACCATTGATTGTACGGCAGTCAGCTCTCTCACCCCCTGCTCCCAATCAAAACAAACGTCTGTTTCTAAAAATTCATTGCCAATTTAAGTTTCTAAGAGGCCTATTAATTGACACAAGATCAATGCATAACAACAGTGTCTATGGCCAATTTTCTCCTGATAGCACAACCTGGGTTTCAGATCCTTTTAACATGGGGAACAACATGAGAGAATCGAGAAGAGAGTTCAGCTGAATTTTTCAAGGAATAGAAAACTTCAGTCAAACTGATCAAACTTCTCTGTATGGAAGTTAAGTATCAGCTTAGTTCATTGGTAGGACTCTCTTTTGAAGACGTTAAAGGTTCTCTCCAGAACATAAGCCACTGAGATGTCTGAATAGGGTATTGGGTCAATGAAAAGGGATCCCATGCACTATAGCCAAAGTGGAGAAGGAAGTTTCTCCTGTTGTCCAGATGAAAAAGAACACACTGTCACTTGACATTCATTTCATATGAGAGCTCTTGCTGTGTGCAACTGGCTGTTGTACTCATTGACACCAATATCAACTAGTTGACTGGGAGATTGCCTGGGCTATTTTGAGTATGTGGTAAGCTTCTATTCTAATTGCAACGTATTTTCTTCGAACTGAATTGCAAATTGCTTATCAGATTGCATTAGGATAGTATTGGTGAAATCATGCCTGAAATTTAACTGAACAAAAATCCCCAATTTTAGCCTTGAGTTTCAATGAGGCTTTTGTTGCTTCTAAATTATTTGATGACAACAGACGCATTTCCTGTAACTCTTGCTTTATTCACAGTACGCTGATAGTGTTGGCTTTTGATGTCATTAGGAAATGATGACTTCCTTCCCTTATTTCTCAAGGAAACAGAGCGCAGGGGAACAGCGTCAGAAATGTATCTACCATCTAGATGCTCAACAACCTCCTGTCTCTGGGCCTGCTGTTTTCTGAATGGTTCCTGAGAGATTGCCTTGGTGTTACTCACATGTTGGAAACTCCTTTTGCCAATATCTGTTTCCTTTGATTCTCACAGAATCATACTCTCCTCTCCCAACCTGCGCTTACAAATCAAAATAATATCAAGAGATTTCAGTTCTGGTCACCTTGTCACCCTGACTGTCAGGTCATAGAGTCATAGAGTCATAGAGTCATAGAGATGTACAGCATTGAAACAGACCCTTTGGTCTAACCCATCCATGCCAACCAGATATCCCAACCCAATCTTGTCCCACCTGCCAGCACCCAGCCCATATCCCTCCAAACCCTTCCTAGTCATATACCCATCCAAATGCCTCTTAAATGTTGCAATTGTACCAGCTTCCACCACTTCCTTTGGCAGCTCATTCCATACCCGTACCATCCTCTGTGTGGTACCATGCCCCTTACGTCTCTTCTATATCTTTCCCCTCTCACCCTAAACCTATGCCCTCTAGTTCTATATTCCCCGACCCCAGGGGAAAGACTTTGCCTATTTACCCTATCCATGCCCCTCATAATTTTGTAAACCTCCATAAGGTCACCCCTCAGCCTCCGACGCTCCAGGGAAAACAGCCTCAGTCAGTTCAGCCTCTCCCTATAGCTCAAATCCTCCAACCCTGGCAACATCCTTGTAAATCTTTTCTGAACCCTTTCAAGTTTCATAACATCTTTCCGATAGGAAGGAGACCAGAATTGCACGCAATATTCCAACAGTGGCCTAAGTCTCTTAACCTTGTTGAAAATTCTATGAAGTAAAGACTCAACCAAGTGTCACAGGGCATGAATAAATTTATTAGAGAGATTTCAGAGCCTGCTCTTCAGTTTCAGAATCTTTTGGCTTTGCTGAGTAAAATACTTGTCGAAGCAACTCGTTTCACATTCATCAGGATAGTTTGCAAGAAGACCAATGTAAGGGAAGACAGCATTCTTACTGTACAAGAGAGTGCTGGTTGACAATCAGCAATCTCCTCCCATACAATTTCAATGTTGATTCCCTATTCAAACGGCATTCTTACAATTTGTCTTAATGAATGCAGATGAAAATCTTCAACAAAATGCCTTTCCAGCAACACTGATATTCTGTACGACCAAATGAATGTTTAGGTTCTTTCAGAATATCCAAATCTCTGATCTGATGTGAAATACATCTGTTTCCAGTTCCATGAAGTACTTGTTATTAAATGTGTTGAAGACAACACAAATCAAATTGTTGTGAAGATATAGTGCCAGTATGAGATTGAAAACTGATGAAATAATTCCAAGCAAAGATTTCGCCTTTGAAGTACGAATTTGTTGAAAAGTCAATAGTGCTGGGTATTTCATAGAAAATTGGTAACAACTTTATGAAAATTAAAAATTTGAGCTTATCCCGGCACAGGTATAAATTTGGGTTATTGTCTATTTGTGCCAAATTTGAAGCTGAAACTGAAATTACAAAAAGAAAAACATGTGTAACCATTTAGAGCTTGACATGAGCATCCATGAAAATATCTCACAACACCAGGTTATAGTCCAACAGGTTTAATTGGAAGCACTAGCTTTCAGAGCAGCGCTTTTTTGCTTCCAGTTAAATCTGTTGGACTATAACCTGGTGTGGTGTGATTTTTAACTTTGTATACCCCAGTCCAATACCTGCATCTCCAAATCATGAAAATATCAGATTCATTCATCTTAAAGTACAAAAGAACTCTGAATGCTTCAGGATTTGGGAATCTAAACAATTGAGTTCTCAGAACATGATTGAAATAGAAAACAAGTGCACAACATGTTACAAAGGAAATATTACGGTAACTGGAAAGGTAAAGAGGCAGGGAGTGGATAATAGATAAGATACTCGCAATGATGACAGAAAGAAGAAAGAAAAGAAATACACCTGAATATGGAAGCATGGTTAGCACTGCTGTCTCACAGCGCCAGGGACCCGGTTTCAATTCCCACCATGGGCAACTGTCTGTGTGGAGTTTGCACATTCTCCCTGTGTGTACGTGGGTTTCCTCTGGTTTTCTCCCACAGTCCAAAGATATGCAAGTTAGGGTGGATTGGCCATGCTACATTGCCCATAGTGTTAGGTGCATTAGTCAGTGGTAAATGTATGGGAATGGTTCTGGGTGGGTTGCTCTTCAGAGGGTCGGTGTGGACTTGGGCTGAAGGGCCTGTTTCCACACTGTATGCGGCAACTGCAACATTTAAGAGGCATTTGGATGGGTATATGAATTGGAAGGGTTGGAGGGATATAGGCCGGGTGCTGGCAGGTGGGACTAGATTGGGTTCGGATATCTGGTCGGCATGGACGGGTTGGACCGGAGGGTCTGTTTCCATGCTGTACATTTCTATGACTCTAATCTAATCTAAATTCTGAAGAAACTAAAGAACACATGGAGGCAGGCTACAGAAAAACACTGCGTTGTGATGTGTGATAAAGTATTGGAGAAATCACCAAAGGTGAGAGTTAGTGTCCAGAAGGTGAAATTCTTGACCAGATGGAGAGAAAGGGTTAACAACATAGAGTTGGCTCATTAAAAGATAGAGATGATGACAAAATATTGTTTGAACAGAGAGACAAAAAGATGGGCACAATCAAGCCAGAGATGGTAAAATATTGTTTCAAAGGATGACAGTAGCAAAAGGATGGATTGAAAATATATGAACAATGCAGTGACTCAAATTGAGTGAGTCCTTCAGATATAATGGCATCAAAAGAGGAAAAATTATGGTATCATATGTAAAGAATGCTTTGAAGTCGAAGAGTATAGGAAAAGCTCTGGGTGTAGAGGAAGTAACAAAGGTTGTCTAAAATCCCTTGAGAAACAAAAATTGAAGTAATAAGACCAATTTATGATTAAAGATATAACAAATGTACATTCCAAGCGACTTGACACATTCATTGTTTAATTTATCTAAGAAACTTAAAGCAGCGGAGTGCAATGAATTTAGAACTATAAACTTAATAAATCATCTCATTAAGTGACCTTGAAAGTCATAGAAAGAATAACACATTTGAAGTAGAAATCAGTGGAACACAATCTGAATTTAGACCTGAACTAGAAACAACAGAGGGAGTATTTAGCCAAGAACAATCTTGGATAAATATCTAGAGGTAATAAACCATACTTACTCAAGTATCAGAGACTATAAAGCGTTTGATCATCTTTATCATCAAAAGTTAATAGACATATTGCTAAAATATCAAAATTAAAGGTTAAAATGCAAAAATAGACATAAAGATATATGCTTTAACCAGAACCTATATCGGAACCAAACAGTGAGTGTTAGACTAGAAGAGGACCATTCAGATATGTTTCTATCAAAGAGAGGAGTCCAACAAGGCCACATGCTGTCACCAAATTGTTCAATTTGTTGTACATCCAGGGGTAAAAGTTGGAGGCAAGGACAGAACAGACTTGCCGCATGCAAATAGCATCACCATAACTGCAGAAGAGTTAAGGCCCTTTTCCATACAAAATATTTAGGCTAAATAGAAGAAGCAAGAGTGAAGGTTGAATTGGACGATGTCACACTGGAGCAAGTGGGTCAGAAACATAGAAAATAGAAGACGGCCATTGGCCTTCAAGCCTTCTCTGCCATTCAGTATGGCCATGGCTGGTCATCGAACTCAATACCCTGTTATTCCCCATATCCTTTGATACCTTTCTCCCTAAAAGGTATATCTACTTCATTCTTGAAAACATGCAATATTATGCCCTCAACTACTTTCTGTGGCGGAGAATTCCACAGGTTCGCCACTGTCTGGGTGAAGAAATTTCTCCTCACTTTAGTCCTGTATGGATTATCCAGTATCCTTAGATAGTGAATCCTGGTTCTGAGCTTCCAGTTATCGGAGCATATTTCCTGTGTCTATCCTGTCTAGTCCAGCTGGAATTTTATATGTTTCTACAAAATCTCCCATATTCTTCTAAACTCCAATGAATATAGTTCAGTCTCTCTTCATTCTTCATGTTAGAACCCTCATTGATTATTCATTATTTTCACTTTTATTCTTTTATTAGTTTTAGTTTGGAGCTGAAAATGACACGTTAACTTTGGGAGAGCTATTGGTGAAAGGAGAAGAACAAACAAAAGGAGCTTGAGTTCACTTGTGAGGCCAGGTCTGGAGACTAATTGTAGACTGAATTTTGATTAAAAGGGTTCCAACAGACACTGCAACCTCTGGGAAGATCATTGTGCTTAAACAGAATGCAGGAGTTGGCTATTAATGAAGTCGGTACCTGAGAATTGGTTCCTGCAAGTCTGGAAGAGACCCTATGTTCAAGCAGATGGCAGCTGTTGAATGGCAATTGATGCCTAAGAAGGTTACAATCAGTCTATCAAGGCAGAACCAGAACTGAAGCTTTGTTTGAACTACTTTTTCTGGGAGATGGATTTGACTGTGACAAGACAGCATACAAATTTGAAACCTCTCTGTCTAATCTGCTACACCAGCTTCCAGAAATCCACAATAACAGAGAGTTGAGTTAGAGGTATTGCTTTTTATAATGGAATGAACTGAGAAGGTGACTCTAACTGGCATTTCCAGAAAAGCAACCAGGGAATCCACATTTATGCCTGTGAAACAACACAACGTGAAAACTAAATAAGTAATCTGGCCAGTTTAATTATTTTGTTTTATTTGTCCCTTACTAGTGTTTGTTTGTGTGTGTGTCCTTTGTGTGAATGGGAGTTGAAAACAAATGTTTCAGGCTTGAAGCATAAACATTAATCAGCTTAACTTGTTTTTTCCCTCTGCTAAAGTTATTATGTATTTAATAAACAAATAAATCTTTTGCTTGAGATACAAACTCAGTGTCCAAATTAATTATTATTCAAAAGTTTGTATTGGCATAATTATTTGGGATCTTTGATGGATTAATTTTAATACATTGTGAATACAGAGGTAGAAAGGCTGATTTGGTTCCGTTATCTGTCTCAATGGTAGAACAGTCAGTGCTGCCTATGTTGGTCTATTTAGGGCAAATTAAGACAGAACACGACAGATGCGATGCAGAAGTCAGAAGGATAATAGAGATAGCCAGAAGCAATTTTACCAAAAACATGTTAACAACAAGAAAACACAAGCTGGTAGTAGCAAAAGAAAAAAATACACATAAGAGTTTATCCATTTTCTAATTTGTTTTAGAAACGTGGATAATAAGCAAAGACCTACGCAAGAAAATGAAGTCTTTGAATTGTAAATGTTAAGAACTATGTCAAAATCCCATATAGAGTCTACAAGTAAATGAAAAAACATTGAAATTACAGGACAAAATAAAATTCTAACAACTGTAATCTTTTCTGAAGAGGAACCACTACTGTCACATAGGAAATCTAGTGGTCAATTCCTGCATAGTAACTCTCATTACCAACAATCAGATAGATGATTTCTTTATCTTGGTTGAAGGATTGCTTTTTGCACAGGACACAATGGGAGAATGCCCCAGTTATTCTCGCAAACAGTTTTTTTCAGGATCTTTATCTCAAGCAGACAGGATATAACCTTGGTTCAGTATCTCAGTGGAAAGACAGGTCTGATAGGATAGTTCTCCTTCAGTACTGCATTAAATTGTCAGCTTATACTGCGTTCAGGCCCCTGCGATTGCAGGTTGTTGCCAGCTGGAGGATCTAATAGCTGAGATTTTGCAGAACTGTGGCCTTTCAAGTTGGACTGTGTCAGTTAAGCCTTCTCCTGAACAAAAATGTTTAATGACTTGCTAAAAGTTCAAGTTGATAGCTTTGCTGTGAGGGCAGTGGGGAAGCTGCAACCCCAGGAAGAGCAATAATTAAGTGAAGAAAAGAAAAACTGAATTAAGAGGGAGAAATAAAATCGGTGAACAAATTAAGTCATTTCACTCAGGTTTGGAGAAACATTCCTGAAGAAGGGCTTATGCCCGAAACGTTGATTCTCCTGTTCCCTGGATGCTGCCTGACCTGCTGCGCTTTTCCAGCAACACATTTTCAGCTTTGGAGAAACAAGGCTTATGTTCAATTGAGAAACAGGAGGCTGGAAGAACACAGCAAGCCATGAAGCATCAGGAGGTGGAGAAATCACCGTTTTGGGTGTAACCTTTCTTCAGCCACCTGGCTTCCAGCCACCTGCTCACCTACCTTGGATTCCAGCGGTTTTTTTGTCTCTAATTATGTTCACTTGAGGCTTGAATCGCTACATGAAATTACCTAAATGTAACATGTAGGGATAAGATAAGAAATATGATGAAGACCTCCAGTAAAATAAAAAGAAATAAGATGAGAAAAAAAAGAGTAGAAAGAGGCAGAAGATTATGGTCTAAAGTCGTTGGGCTCTATATTTGGATGAGAACCAGAAAGACATTCGGTCAGAGCAAATTACTGCAGAAGCTGGGATCTGTACTGAAAGCAAAAATATGCTGGCGATCACAGCAGATCGGGAAGCATCCATGGAGATAGAGAAAGCTAACACTTTTGACTTTCGTCAGAGTTGTCGTGAAGTGTGGAAGGGGGCAGCAGTTACACAATAATGGGGGGGGCATGATTAGGAGATGCCGGTGTTGGACTGGGGTATTCAAAGTTAAAGATCACATGACACCAGGTTATAGTCCAACAGGTTTATTTGGAAGCACTAGCTTTCAGGGCACTGCTCCTTCATAGGTGGTTGTGGAGAATCAGATCGTAAGACACAGAATTTAGAGCATAAGTTTACAGTGTGATGTAACTGAAATTATATATTGAAAAAAACCTGGATTGTTTGTTAAGTCTCTCATCTTTTAGAATGACCGTGTTGGTTTCAGTTCTTTCATAAGTAAATCGCAAAACTTTTTTAAAAGTTACATTCTCAAGTGAACTTTAACAATAGTGGGGGGAGGGGGGGGCTGGAGTGCTGGTGGAGAAAGAATGCTGATAGTGCAGACCACGTGATTGGAATGTGAGAATGGCAGAAGAGTGTTGTGTCTAACTGCCAAATGGGAAAGAACAGATAGTCCCCACTGGAGTGGGTGGAGGGGACGGCCATGGTGACAGAAAATGCAATGAGTAAAACTAAAAGACAGGGAAGAAATGGGACTGTATTCACAATCTGAAGGTGTTGAACTTTAAAAAATACCATCAGTTTCAGGTGAGGTGAGGTCTGTATTGTGCTGGGATTGTGCTGCTATCTGCGACTGAAGAAAGGTTACAGCCAAAACGCCAACTTCTCCACCTCTTGATGCTGCCTAACTTGTTGTGCTCTTCCAGCTTCCTGCCTGTCTACCTGAGATTCCAGCATCTGCAGTTTTTTTTGTCTCTAACACTTATAATGGAGGAAGGGATTGAGGGCCTGTGACGGTGGAATTTTATTTCCCAGTGTGAGGAAAAGGAAGAATGAAAATCAGAAGTGCTGGACAAACGCAGAAACTGATAACAATCTAATGGAGTATGTAGCAGAAAAATAAATATTTTTGCACAATGTTTGCATACTTAGGATATTTTGCATTTCAAAATGCATCCAGGATCCTGCACTGCAATGAGAGTTGGTGCCTTTTATTTGTGTACTGGATCATGTCTGTTATAGAGTCACAGAGACATTGAGCCATACAGCACAGAAACTGCCCCTTCAGTCCAATTCATCCATGCTCAACAGATATCCTAACCTAATCTAGTCCTATTTACCAGCACCCGGCCCATATCCCTCTAAACCATTCCTATTTGTATACCTATCCTCGTATTGTAATTAGCTGAAAATGTGTTGCTGGAAAAGCGCAGCAGGTCAGGCAGCATCCAAGGAACAGGAGAATCGATGTTTCGGGCATAAGCCCTTCTTCAGAAAGGGCTTATGCCCGAAACGTCAATTCTCCTGTTCCTTGGATGCTGCCTGACCTGCTGCGCTTTTCCAGCAACACATTTTCAGCCTTT
>NC_057727.1:7865515-7867986 GCF_004010195.1 Chiloscyllium plagiosum
CTAACTAATGTTCTGTACAGCCGCAGCATGACCTCCCAACTCCTGTACTCAATACTCTGACCAATAAAGGAAAGCATACCAAACGCCTTCTTCACTATTCTATCTACCTGCGACTCTACTTTGAAGGAGCTATGAACCTGCACTCCAAGGTCTCTTTGTTCAGCAACACTCCTGAGGACCTCACCATTAAGTGTATACGTCCTGCTAAGATTTGCTTTCCCAAAATGCAGCACCTCACATTTATCTAAATTAAACTCCATCTGCCACTCCTCAGCCCATTGGCCAATCTGATCAAAATCCCATTGTAATCTAAAGTAACCTTCTTCACTGTCCAATACAACTCCAATTTTGATGTCATCTACAAACTTACTAACTATACCTCCTAGGTTCATATCCAAATCATTTTATATAAATGATGAGAAGTAGTGGACCCAGCACCGATCCTTGTGGCACTGCACTGGTCACAAGCCTCCAGTCTGAAAAACAACCCTCCACCATCACCCTCTGTCTTCTACCTTTGAGCCAATTCTGTATCCAAATGGCTAGTTCTCCCTGTATTCCTTGAGATCTAATCTTGCTCACCAGTCTCCCATGGGGAACCTTGTTGAACGCCTTACTGATGTACACATTAGATTATATTATATTTGATTCCTTACAGTGTAGAAACAGGCCCTTTGGCCCAACCAGTCCACACCAACCCTCGCAAGGAGTAACCCACCCAGCCCCATTTCCCTCTGACTAATGCACTTAACACTATGGGCAATTTAGCATGGCTTCCACATCTTTGCATTGTGGGAGGAAACTGGAGCAAACCCACGTGAACATTCACCCGAGGCTGAAATTGAACCTGGGACCCTGGTGCTGTGAGGCAACAGTGCTAACCACTGAGCCACCATGCCACCCCAAAGATCATGATTTTATAAACCTCTGTAAGGTCACCCCTCAGCCTCTGACACTCCAGGGACAACAGCCCTTGGCTTTTGGATGGAGATTAATGGAGGATAAGCAACAAAATCCCGTCAGTGTGCTGCTGTGTTGTTATAATAGAAACACATGCATTTCTGTGTGTCTCTGTCTATAAACTGAGTTCTCAAAGAACTTTTCATTCATTGAATAGCTGCAGCAAAGAAGGAGATCATTTGACCTGTCTCATTTGTGGCTTCTGCCTGCAAGGGCTACTTGCTTAGATTCACTCACCAAACCTTTCCATGTAACCCTACAATATATTTCCTTTCTGATTCCCTATTGAACGTCACACTTGAATCTGCCTCCACAACACTGTCAGGTAGTGTTGTCCAGACCCTAACTACACATTCCATAAATTTATTTTCCCTCATGTCATTCTTTTACAGATCATCTTCAGGTGGCATAGTGTTAATGGCTACTTGATGAGTAATCTAGAAGCCCAGGCTAATGTTGTGGGGATGCGGGTTCAAATCCCACCACAGCAGCTGGTGAGATTTCAAATCGTAAAATCTGGAATTAAATACAAGTCTCAGTATTGATTACCATGAAGCTATCATCAATTGCTGAAATTACCTAAATAACTTGCTGGGAAGGTGATGCCCGAAGGGTACTATTGCTAGACCTATTAACCCAGAGTGTTCAAATCTGCCTCCCCAGCTCCACAGCAGATGGTGGAATTTGACTTCAGTAAAAATCTGGAACTAAAGGTCTGATGATCACCATTCTTGATTGTTGGAGAAAACCCATCTGGTTCACAAATGTCCTTCAGGGAAGGCAACTCAGTCTGGCCTGCATGTCCTCCAGACCCGCAGCAATGTGACTCTTCAGTGTTAACGGTGGGCTATAAATGCTGGCCTGGCCAGTGATGCCCACACCTTGTAAATGAATAAACAAAAATAAAGCCCTTTAGGGAAGGTGATTTTTCATCTTTATCCTGACTGACCTGCATGTGACTCGAAACCCGCTGAAGTTGAGAGTGTGGTGCTGGAAAAGCACAGCAGGTCAGGCAGTATCCAAGGAGCAGGAGAAGCGACATTTTGGGCATAAGCCCTTCATCAGCAACGTCAATTCACCTGCTCATCGGATGCTGCCTAACTGGCTGTGCTTTTCCAGCACCACACTCTCAACTCTGATTTCCAGCATGTGCCGTCCTCACTTTTTCCCTCGAAACCCACTGAAACATGATAGAAGCAATTAGCAGTGAACAACAAATATTGACCTTCCAGTATTGCCTTTATCTGATGAAAGAATTTTTTAAAATTCTCTCTTTCAATACCTGTCTGACCTCTCCAAATTCCATTGATTCTAACTTGCAGCCTAGCATCTGTCATACATATTCTTTCTCAGTTCCTGGATCAGTGCTGCTGGAAGAGCACAGCAATCAGGCAGTATCTGACGAGCAGCAAAATCGACGTTTCGGGCAAAAGCCCTTCATCAGGAATAAAGGCAGAGAGCCTGAAGCGTGGAGAGATGAGCTAGAGGAGGGTGGGGGTTGGGAGAAAGTA
>NC_057727.1:7868255-7922442 GCF_004010195.1 Chiloscyllium plagiosum
CAGGTTTTACAGTTCCTGCGGTGGCAGGGGAAAGTGCCAGGATGGGAGGGTGGGTCGTAGGGGGGCGTTGACCTGAGCAGTAGTCACGGAGGGAACGGTCTTTGCGGAAGGCGGAAAGGGGTGGGGAGGAAAACATATCCCTGGTGGTGGGGTCTTTTTGGAGGTGGCGGAAATGTCGGCAGATGATTTGGTTTATGCAGAGGTTTGTAGGGTGGAAGGTGAGCACCAGGGGCATTCTGTCCTTGTTACGGTTGGAGGGCTGAAGGTGTTGAACTCAATATTAAGTCCAGAATGTTGTAAAATGTCTCGTCTGAAGATGCAAAATGTTGTTCCTCCAGTTTATCCTATGGTTCACTGTATCACTGCAACATGCTGAGGATAGACACGTGGGCATGCGAGCGGGACACTGGGTTAAAATGACCGACTATGGAAAGGTCAGGGTCCTGCTTGCACACCGACCAGAGGTGTACTGCAAAGCAGTCACAATACACAAGATTGAAGGAGGTGCAGGTGAAACATTGCTTCACTTGGAAAGACTGTTTTGGCCCTTGGATGGTGAGCAGGGAGGAGTTGATGGGTCAGGTGTTATACTTTCTGTGGTTACATGGGAAGTTGCCGTGGGGAGGGGCTGTGGTGTTTGTGGAATGGACTTGGATGTCCTGGAGGGAACGATCCTTGCAAATGCAGACAGGGGGAGTGAGGGGAAGATGTGTTTGGTGGTGGCATTCTGCTGGAGGTGTCTCAAACGATGGAGAATGCAGAAGCTGGTGGGATGAAAGGTGAGGACAAGGGGAATCTGATCACACTGTTGTGAGTGACGAGAAGGGGCAAAGGCAGAATCACGAATGATAGGTTGGATGTGGTTGAGGGCCCTGTCAACCACAGTGGGAGGGAAACCACGGTCATGGAAGAAGGAAGTCATGTCAGCAGCGCTGTTTTGGAAGGTGGCATCATCCAAACAGATGTGACATAGATAAAGGAATTGGGAGAATAGGATGGAGTCCTTGCAGGACATGGGGTGTGATGAACCATAGTGAAGATAGATATGGGAATCAGTGGCTTTGTAGTAGATGACAATGGACAGTTTATTCATTGAAATGGAGATAGAGAGGTTAATGAAAGGGAAGGGAAGTTTCGGAAATGAACAATGTGAAAGTTATAGAGAGGTGGAAATTGGAGGCAAAATAAACAAATTTTCAAGGTCCTGGTGGGGACATGAAGCAACATCAAAACAGTCGTCAATGTACCGAAAAATGAATTGTTGTGTGAGGGGGCCAGTATAAGACTGGAACAAGGATCTTTCTGCATACCCCAAAAAGAGGTAGGCGTAACCTGATCCCATAGCCACTTCTTTGACTTGGCTGAAGTGAGATGAATTAAAGGAGAAATTGTTTGGTGAGAGAACAAGTTCAGCCAGGCAACGGAGAGTGGTGGTGGAGGATGGGGATTGTTCAGGCCTCTGGTTAAGGAAGAAGCCTAGTGTTCTCAGGTCATTCCAGTAGGGAATGGAGATTTCGAGGGATTGGACATTCATGGTGAACAGGAGGAGGTTAGGGCCAGGGAACTGGAAATTGTCAATATGGCAGAGGGCATCAGAGGATTCGTGGGTATAGATGGGCAGGGTCTGCACAAGTGGAGAGAGGATGGACTGAATGTAGGAGGAAATGAGCTCAATGGGGCAGGAACAGGCTGATACAATGGGCCTACTGGGGCGGTCTGGTTTGTGGAGTTTGGGAAGGAGGTAGAAGGGGGCTGTCCGAGGTTGGGAGACTACCAGGTTAGGGGCAGTGAGGGATAGATCTCTGGAGGTAATGAGGTTGGTGACAGTCTTGGCAACAATGGCTTGATGTTCAGATGTGGGGCCACCTATGTCGAGATGGCAGTAGGAAGAATATCTGAGGGCTGGTATTGAGCCTTTGCAAGGTAAAGGTCAGTGTACCAGATTACAACAGCAGCACCTTTGTTGGCCAGTTTGATAGCGAAGTTAACCTCTTTAAATACAATCCTTTGTTACTGCATAGCTCCCCTCAACCCATTGGCTGTATGGGCAGATCTACAATGTGGAACCCCTCAGCATAAATCAGGAGAGCTACCATGATCTTGGGTCCAAGCTAGTGTCAGTGCAGGGCAAAACTGTCCAGGTTTAAGATTAACCTAGTTGAATAAACAAGTCTTTGCAATTATGATTAGGAGAATAAACACAGTAATTGGTGCTTTAAGGATCCTTACATGTGTACATTATGAGATTGTCAGTTTAGAGACGCACACTGGTTGCCAAGAAACACGTTCTATTGTATCTGATGCATTTCACCTGCAACTTTCGTGCTTCACAAGATGTACAAGAGAATGTTCTTGCTGCGTCTAAATCCAGTGTAATTTACAGTGACAGGGAGAAGATAATCATTGGAAAGTTGCGTGTTAGCAAAGTTGCAGAAGGTTTTACGCAGGATTGTTGACCATTCAGTAAACAGATCAGTAAATGGGGTCTTGTGGCATGGTGGTTGAATCTCTTCCTCTGGGCCAAAACTTTGGCCTGCCTCAGAACTGAGTCACAGCGTTTCTGAGCAGGTTGATTAAAACAACTTGATCCAGTCAATGTTATCAGGAAAGTGAATGGTGTGTAAATAATTGAAACGTCATACTGGCGTTTTAATGTGTGTGAAAGCAAGTTTTTTTAATCTCTGTATAAATAAGGACAATTACAAATTGTTCAGCCAGGTTAATCTTAAACCTGTTGTAATGATGCACTGGCTCTAACTTTGAGGATAGCCTACACCCAGTATTTTCAAAGCTGGAACATGAGTTGACATTGAGTGCAGGCTAAAAGGAGAAACCTGGGGACAGAAAATTTTGTCTTGGCACAGAGATCACAATTTGTACCCTCACCTTGTCGGTTCTGATTGAGGGGGGTCAACACAAATTTAACATTCAGACACTCTACCTTACCCTCCCACATCAATCAATTCTGCCAGCCTCACACCTATTACTCACTGGCACATAATCACTGATGCCTTGCCTTCTCTTGCAGGTCAGTGTACCACAAAATAAAATAGAAAGGGACTGAGGAGAACCAGCAGTAGATAACAATGACCAGGGAGGAAACTGTGCAAAGCATCTTGGGGCCTGATGTTATGGGCTCACAGTATCGGTTTTGCTTACATAATTCAGGACAATGACATGTTTTTGTCTTGGGCCCTTTCTGAATTCTATCTGATCCTGACCATAGTTGAGGGAAAGAAGGGAAACGAATCATGCCAAGAATCATGCTAAGCAGTGAAGAGAGCAGCAGCGAAGAGTGGCAAGAAGACGAAGAAGTCCAGAAAACAAAGTTCCACTATCTTCTTCTACAAAGTTATGGAGCAGGTTCAACCCAACACCAGCATCTCCTCCAAGGCCATGAACATCACAAACCTGTTTGTCAATGATATTTTCGAGCTTCCCGCCTGGGCCATTCCAACAACTGCACCATCAGCTCCTGGGAGATCCCTATCATCATGTGCCTACTGTTGCTTAGGGAGCTGGCCAAACACACCATGTCAGAGGGCATAAAAGTGATGATCAGATACACCAGCTCCAAGTGAAAAAAAAAACCTTATTTTACTGATAAACACATCCAATACACCTTCCGCTAATGTGAGGCAAGCTGTAGATGGTATGACCTGATTCCAACCCCAAGCTTCTTTCCCTCATCCCAGCCTTCCCCTACCATGTTCCCCCTCTCAGACAGTTCAAGAATCACTGCTTGCCCATCCACAGAGACCAAGGTAGTAGAGAAAAAATAACAACACAGCCCCAATGGAAAGCCCTTGCCATTTGACCTGACAGTGGCAGCCAATAGCTCAGTCACTGACACTGATGTTGCCTTGATGACTACAGTAGAATTTGTACAGCACATAGAGCATCCCACAGGCACAAGTGGGCATAGCCAGGCCAGAGGGCAAAGGCTTTGTTTGCCAGTCTCTCAGAGGGTGTAGTTGCAGGTGAGCTCTGTAGAGGAATCAAATGAGAACCCTGATGGGCCACACATAGAGGAGATCCCTGAATGGGCACATGTAGCAAAACACTGGGTGTATTGGCTGGCCTGACAGACAACTGCCTGTCACAGTCTAGGAGCTTGGAGCATCCCAGCCCCAAAGTGGTAGTGAGCACCATGAAGGAACATAGGGTTAGGCTTGGATTAGGTTAAGGTTAGCCCAGACTGTGCTCCATCATTCCTGCAATTTTGCAGACCTAGAGGCGCCTGCCCTGTCACCTACAAATGTGCTGCAGCTTCTATGTACATAGTCTGTCCATTCATCTACATCAATGCTCTGCCAAATCCAGGAATCCATCACAGTACCTCTAAAACCATGCCAGATTACTTCCAGATATTTGTTGTTATAATAAAGTCTGAAATATTACCAGTGGCCCTAACTTTGGTGGTCATGAAGTGCTTTCAAAGGCTGGTCATGGCATTAATCAACTCCAGCTTCCCCACTACTTTTGACCCACTCCAATTTGCCTATCAGACCAACAGATCCACATCAGATGTCATGTCACTTGCCTTTCACTTCTCCCCAGAACATCTTGACACCAAGAACAATTACTTAAGAATTCTACTCATTGACTACAGTTCAGCCTTCAACACTATTATCCCCTCGAGACTGATTAATAAACTTAGCGATCTCGGACTAAGCCCCACTCTTTGCAACTGGATCCTCAGTTTCCCGATCCACAGGCCACAATCAGTGAAGACTGGGGAAAATATTTCATCCTCACTAACACTCAGCACTGGATCCACACAGGGGTGCGTACTCTGCCCCCTACTGTACTCACTGTTCTCCCATGACTGCATTGCCAAATACCAGACTAATGCCATTTACAAGTTCACTGATGACACCACCATAGTCCGTCGACTTTCAGATGGTGCTGAAACAGACTACAGACGGGAGGTGGAAGACCTAGGAAAATGATGCACTGTGAACAACCTAGCTCTCAATGCCAGCAAAACCAAGGAACTCATTATTGACTTTCGATGGGATGTTACTCATGCCCCCCCTTCCCCCCCTACACATTAACAGCACAGAGGTGGAACGAGTGGAGAGGGTCAAGCTCCTGGGAGTGGTCATCCACAACAAGCTTTCTTAGATTCTTCATGTGGACGCACTGGTTACAAAGGCCCAACAACATCTCTTCTTCCTTAGGCAGTTGAGGAAATTTGGCACGATGGTGAATACCCTTGCCAACTTTTATAGGTGCGCCATTGAAAGCATTCTGTCTGGATGTATCACTACCTGGTATGGCAACTGTACCATTCAAGATCGGAGGTGATTACAGAGAGTGGTGAACTCGGCCCAGACGATCACAAAGCCCAATCTCCCATCTATAGAATCCATCTACCAGGCCCGCTGTCAAGGAAAGGCTGCCAGCATTTTCAAAGATCCATCTCATTTTGGCAATGCTTTTCTACAAACTCTACCATCGGGGAGAAGGTACAGAAGCCTGAACACACACACCAGCCGGTTTCAGAATAGTTTCTACCCCACTGTTGTTAGAATACTGAATGGACTCAGAAACTCTTAACATTCGCCTGTACCTGTGTTTTTGTTTTTGCCGCTGTTTACCTATTATTTACTTATCTATGCTACTTAACTCTGTGAGCTGACTGTATTGCTCGCAAGACAAAGCTTTTCACTGTTTCTGGATTAGTGGCGCTGGAAGAGCACAGCAGTTCAGGCAGCATCCAAGGAGCTTCGAAATCGACGTTTCGGGCAAAAGCCCTTCATCAGGAATAAAGGCAGTGAGCCTGGAGCGTGGAGAGATAAGCTTCACTGTGCCTCAGTACACATGATAATGAATTCAATTCAATTCAATTCAAATGGGGCGCACAGGGTTTTAAGGAATATCAGTTCATCGTTTTTAATTCATTTACAGGATGTGGATATTGCTGGCTAGGCCATTGTTTATTGCCCATCACTAATCGCTCTGTGGGCATTTAAAGGTTAACCACTTTGATTCGATTTATTATTATTGTCACATGTACCGAGGTGCAGTGAAAACATTTTGTTTTGCATGCAGTTTAAGCAGACCATACCATACAACGTGTATTAGGTGTAACAGGTGTAATAGGTGTAACCTAATACAACGTGTATTAGGTGTAACATACAACGTGTAACAGAACAGAGGGAGGAATGCAATGTTATGGCTGCAGAGAAGGTGCTCAAAAGGCGAGATCAAGATTAAATACTTTGCTGTGATTAAAGATTGCAAATTTCTTTCCCGAAAGGACATTGGGGAACCAAATGAGTTTTTAACACAATTGACAGCGGCTACGTAGTAATTTTTGTCGAGCTAGGGTTGATAGGGTGGGTGTGGAAGGACATTTTCTCTCTTGAGCGAGAATTGGAGGGGCACTATTTAATAATAAAAAGTACTCCTTTTAGGATGGAGATGACGAGAAATACTTTCTCTTAGGGGGTCATTAATCTGTGGAATTCTCTTTTCAAGAAAACAATGGAGGCTGGGTCTTTAAATGTCCCCAAGGCTGAGTTAGACAAATTTATGATTAATAAAAGTGTCAAAGGTTGGGAGCGGGGAGGAGGGGGGGAGGTCATACAGGGAAGTGGAACTAAGATCACAAACAGAGTAGCCATGATCGCATTGAAGAATGGAGCAGACGTGAAGGGCAGAATGGCCTAGTCCAAAGTGACATGTTCCCCGATTGTTAGAAGGGAACAGGGTTCTGAAGATGAAGGATGGATCAGCGTGAACATTATTTGTAATTTTAACTCAGTATCTCTTTCCACAGATGTTGTATGATCAGCTGAACATTTCCAGCATTTTATGCCAGATTTTCAGCAGTGTTTTGCTTTATTTAATTTTTCAGGTCTTCACCCTTTCCTTGTACTGGAAAGATACTGGGATTTAACAGATTTTAACCAAATATAGAAATGGAGATAGGATAAAAACCTGCTGTTTGAGAAAAAGGGAGCAATAGCAGTTATGATCTCCACAAAGATATCTCAAGTTTAAAGAATACAAGGTTAATAAACTGGTGTACAAAACACCTTTTATCGAAACACACAGGCAATAGACAGTGGTTACATATTTGCCTTTTGCCTAAGATAGAGGTTGCCTTGGGATCTCTCTTTCACCATCTGACAAGGTGCCATCAGCCCACTGCATGAAAGGGAGGTGATGAGAGTATAGTGACAATGTCATTGGACTAGTAAACCATTGGACTAGTAATCCAGAACCATAGGCTAATGTCCAAGACAGGTGATTAAAATTTGGATTCAATAAGAGTTGGCCTAAAGGTGACTACTGCCAGTTGTCATTAATCTGCTATCCTTTTGTGATCTCCAGAACAACAGCCACAGCCATGTGCTTGACTCTTTGCTGTTCTCGGACAATCGGAGATAAGCAGTAAATGCTGGTCTGACCGGTAATGCCCACATCCTGTGAACGATTTAAAAAGAAGAATGAAAATCTCACATTAGAACTTCTGTGCCTGATCTAGCTAATTGCAGCCAGAGAGTTCCCTTCCAAGACACATCTGATTGCTTGGCCAAAACTTTGGAACTCCTTCCCTACCAGATATTGTGGACTGCAGTAGTTCAAGAAGATGTCACCCTAGCACCTTCTCAAGGACTGGTGATAAATACTGGCCTCACCAGTGATGACCACATCCTGTGAATGAATAAAGGGAAAAAAGTCTCTTCCTGCCAGTTAAAACAGGTATAATGCATGTACAACTTATTTCTGCCTACAGACAATAGGACCCTGTGTATTAATATATATAGCTTCCAAAACACACTGTGAGGTTAACTGACAACCCCAAATTAGTTGTTAGCATAATTCCTTTCAGGATTGTCTATCAAGTGTTGCCCAATTGCAGATCACATCTGATGTTAGACATTGTGTTGGGAGTTTTACAAGCATGGGCTGCTTGGGTGCAATCAGTACCTTGTTGTGAACAGTGAGAAAGTGCTTGCTGTTGAAGACAATCAACCACTCTTACAGCCTATGAACCTGTCAACAATTCAGCACTGAAATTTGTATACCACGATCATTTGTGTGATAGGCATAGTGTCATTTTGGCTTGATGGCATCACGTGTGAGTAATTGATGAAATACAGTTTGAAGTTGTGTTTGCGATTTTCAGTCCTAGGTTATTATGTACATACTTGTGCATCTGATGGATTATTTTATAGCAGCTATCATAATTGTATGGAGACGGTAGTGTGTTGTAATGTCACTGAATTTAGAAATTCTGTGTGCATGAGTTCAAATGCAAGGGAGGCATGGTGGCTCAGTGGTTAGCACTGCTGCCTCACAGTGTCAGATCCCTGGGTTTGACTCCACCCAAGGATGACTGTGTGGAATTTGTATGTTCACCCCACATCTGCAGGGGCTTCTTCCCATTTCCTCCCACAGCCCAAAGAAAGGCAGGTTAGCGTGGACTGGCCATGCTAAATTGCCCATAGTATCCAAGGATGTGCAGGCTGGGTGGATTAGAAATGAAAAATGCCGGGAAAGGGTAGAGGATTGTGTCCGGATGGGATGATCTTTGGTGGGTCAATGTGGACCTGATAGGCTGAATGGCCTGTTTCCATACTGTAGAGATTCTATGAAATCCCACCAAACTAGCTGGTGAATTTAAGTTCAATGAATTGATAAATCTGGAATTAAAAGCTAGTCTCAGTAATAGATTGTGAGTTCAAAAAACATCTGGGTTGCTCGTGCCATTCTTACCCAGTCTGACCTACATATGATTTCACACCCACAGCTACATGGTTGATTCTTAACTGCCCTCGGGAATGAAATGGCAAGTCAATAAATTCTAGAAACAAAAACAGAAATAGTTGGAAAATCTCAGCAGACATTTAACTCAGTTAACATTTCGGGTTCAGTCATAGAACATAGAAGAATACAGCGCAGTACAGGCCCTTTGGCCCTCGATGTTGCGCCGATCCAAGCCCACCTAACCTATACTAACCCACTATCCTCCATACTCTGGTCGTCGTCACTTCCCCTGGAAGTCATCCGTACTCAGAATTCAGAACCACTCCTGAAGAAGGGTCACTGGGCTGAAAGGTTGACTCTGCTTTCTCTCCACAGGTGCTGCCAGACCTGCTGAGCTTCTCTAGCAATTTCTGTTTTTTTCTTCTTACTTCCAGCAACCTTAGACTTTTTGTTTTATTTTTGTCCAATAAATTCTAGGGGTGGGCAACAAATGCTGGTGTTACCAGTGATGCCCATATTTCGTGAAAGAAATTTTTAAAAAGTTGTTCTGTTATTATTTGAAAAGGATTCTGAATGAAAGAACTGGAGAAGTTCTGGACTCAGACTTGGGCGGCACGGTGGCTCAGTGGTTAGCACTGCTGCCTCACAGCGCCAGAGCCTGAGGTTCAATTCCAGCCTGGGGGCAACTGTCTGTGTAGAGTTTGCACATTCTCCCTGTGTCTGCGTGGGTTTCCTCCCACAATCCAAAGATGCATAGGTTAGGTGAATTGACTATGCTAAATTGCCAGTAACGTTAGGTGAAGGGGTAAATGTAGCAGAATGGGTCTGGGGGGGGTTGCTCTTCAGAGGGTCGGTGTGGACTTGTTGTGCTGAAGGGCCTGTTTCCATACTGTAGGAAATCTAATCTAACCTAAAAGGAAGAAATGAAAGCCAGATGGTGAAGAAGTTTTTCAACAGTTGGAAATACAGGCTGATGTCAAAGGACTGGACTGATTACACATTGAAAGTTTATAGGTATTCAATTATGTTGTAAGGCTATTGTTGACTAGAGTGGCTAACCACATCAGAGATCTGACTCATGAAGAGGATAATTAACTTTCCCACAGGAACATCTTTATACTTAATAAAAGCATTGCCATCAGATCCCAAATGTTGGTTGGTTGGAGCCTATCCCATTAACTCCTATTATGCAACATGTTTGCTATTTATTAGTTTGCTGTTTGTAACATTCTGTAGGCATGCATGCCCCCACAAGCTGTGGGACTTTATTGTGCTGAAAGGTTAAAGGATGAAAAGAATTTGTCCAAGAAGTAAACATATTCCTCGCTAGTTTTTCATAAAAGCAATTCTCAGAATTGGTAATCTCCCAGCCACGTAACCATAGCACCTCCACTCTACAGCACAGCTTTGTTCCTCCTATTGTACTTAATATCAACTGCATCTAAAAATAGATTGCCTAACATAGTTGCCTTGAATATAAATTAAAACATTTCAAAATTTATTGGCACCAGATTTCTTAGTAAGTTACATATTTCAGATTTAACTTGGGACTGAAGCATACTTAATAAGTTACCATCGCTACAAAGACATGAGGTACACTCATAGAGATTTACAGCACAGAATCAGACCCTTCGGTCCAACTTGGCCACGCCGACCAGATATCCTATCCTAAGCTAGTCCCATTTGCCAGCACTTGGCCCATATCCCTCTAAAACCTTCCTATTCATATACTCATCCCAATGTTGTAATTGTACCAGCCTCCACCACTTCCTCTGGTAGCTCATTCCATAAATGTACCACCTTCTGTATGAAACAGTTGCCCCTTATGTCGCTTTTAAATTTCATCCCTCTCACCCTAAGCCTCTAGTTCTGGACTCCCCCACCTCAGGGAAAAGACCTTGTCTATGTATCCAATTTATGCTCTTCATGATTTTATAAACCTCTATAAGGTCACCCCCCAGCCTCTGACGTTCCAGAGAAAACAGCCCCACCCTATTCAGCCTCTCCCTGTAGCTCAAATCCTCCCACCCTGGCAACATCTTGTAAATCTTTTCTGAGCCCTGTCAAGTTTCACAATATCCTTCCGATATGAGGAGACCAGAATTACATGCAATATTCCAAAAGTGGCCTAATCAATGTCCTGCATAGCTACAACATGACCTCCCAACTCCTACACTCAATGCTCTGACCAGTAAAGGAAAGCATACCAAACGCCTTCTTCACTATCCTATCTACCTGCGACTCCACTTTCAACGAACTATGAACCTGTACTCCAAGGTATCTTTGTTCAGCAACACAGTTGATGTATTGTCCTCTGAAATGTCTGAGAAAGCCATTCAGTTCAAAGGGTTTCAGGGACAGCTTGCCAACTTGATATAAAATTGGCTTCACAGGTGACAGAGAGTGGTAGTGGAAGGTGGTTTTTCGGACTGGAAGCCTGTAACCAGAGGTGTTCTGCAGGGATCAGTGCTGGATTGACTTTGGTTTGTCATTTATGTAAATGATTGGATGAGAATTTACGAAGCATGGTTAGCAAATTTGCAGAGACACCTAAATGGTGATATTATCAACAGTGAAGAAGGTTATCTAAAGTTAGAAAGGGATCTTAATCAATTGGGCCAATGGGCTGAGGACTGGCAGGTGGAGTTTAAACTGGATAAATGTGAGGTGTTGCATTTTCATAAGATGAACAAGGGCAGGACTTACACAGATAATGGTAGAGCCCTGGGTAGTGTTGACGAACAGAAAGACCTAGGGGTTCAGGTATATAGTTGTTTGAAAGCTGTGTGATAGGTAGTCAGGGTGGTTAAGAAGGCACTTAGTGCTCTTGCCTTCAATTCCATATTTGAATCTGGAATTGGGACGTCATGTTGAGGTTGTACAGGACACTGATGAGGCCACATTTGGAGTTCTATACAGTTCTGGTTGTCTTGCTATGGGAATGTTATTATGAAACTGGAGAGGGTTCAGAAAAGGTTTTCAAGGATGTTGCCAGGATTGGACAGTTTAAGTTATAAGGAGAGGTGGATAGTCTGGGATTGTTTTCGCTGCAGCATATGTTGAGGGTGACTTTATACAGGTTTATAATGGTGTGGTGAATGGCAACAGTCTTTTCCCTAGGATAGAGGAGTCCAAAGCTGGAGGCCATGTTTTTAAGGTGACAAGCGAAAGATTGAAAAGGGACCCAAGGGGCACCGTTTTAACACAGAGGCTGGTTCATATGTGGTACATGTGGGTACAGTTATAATATTTAAAAGACATTTGAATAAGTAATGAATAGGAATGGGTTAGACGGATATGAGCCAATGCAGGCAAAAGGGATTAGTTTAGTTTGGGAAACTTAGTCGGCAAGGATGGGTTGGACTGAAAGGTATGTTTCTGTGCTGTATGATTGTATGGCAATTAGAATTAGACACCATGAAAGGACAAAAAGAAAATACCTAACATTGGATTTGAGATCAACAACATTCCCAGTTGCAGTGTCTGGTAAATATCTGCCCAGAACAGTAACATCTCTAATACAGAATGAGGTCTGGAAGTAATTACAGCTGCAGTATCTCACAGGAAACATTCAATTTGATCTTGGCATAAACACAGCAATTTCTCTTGTTTACATAGAGCTGTTTTACCTCAGCTATTCCAACTCCAGCTATTCTCAGAAATTTCAATTCCTGTTTATTGCACATTTCCAACTTCATCTCACTTCCCCCGCAAATTCCTCTTCCCAAATGAAGTGCTTTTGTTCTGTGTGCCTTTTTGATGGGCATAAACCAGCCTCATGTCCTGCACACACTCTTGAGCTCGTTATTTTTAAACCCACTCTGAATAATAGGTCAGTTAAAAATAGGAGATACAATAGAAGCATGAAAGCCAGTTCGTATTTATTCTAATGGGGCCAGCCTTGTGTTTAAAATCGTTGGTGGACTAGACCATGCAGAGACTCACAATCTAGATAGTGCCAAGCTGAAGGGGGACTGCCCAGCCTGAGATATCATCTTTCCAATGAGACATTAAACACTGCTCTCACAGGTGAACATTAGGTTAGATTCCTACAGTGTGGAAACAGATCCTTCGGCCCAACATGTCCACACCGACCCTCCAAAAAGTAACCTACTCAGACCCATTTCCCTCTAAATTATGCACCTAACAGTGTGGGCAATTTAGCATGGCCAATTCACCTGACCTGCACATCTTTGGACTGTGGGAGGAAACCCATGCACATGCTGGGAGAATGTGCAAACTCCACGCAGATAGTCGCTCAAGACTGGAATCAAACCTGGTCCCTGGAGCTGTGAGGTAGTAGTGCTATCCACTGGTCCACTGTGCTGCCCATTAATGATGGTGTAGTCCATACTTCAACCGGGGAGTTCTCTCAGTGAACCGGGAACAATGTTTATGCTTTTTACAATGCTAATAATTAAACCTAAAGTGCAGACACCACTGAGGGCCTCAAACTAGCTGGTACCCTATTGCAGTAACTACAGTTTGGAAAATTTCAGCATTGGCTGTAATGTGCTTTGCAACATCCTGAGGTTGTGAAAGATGCTACATAAATACAGTATATCTATCCATTCTCTTGGATATGTAGCGACAGGCTTTGTAATGAGAGCTTAACTTCCCATCTGTCCTTTATTTACTTCCCAGTTCTGAGCCCCTGAAGGTTCTTTCAATCATTCTTGGACAAGTCATTTCGATTTGAGCTAACTTTTCCTCATTATCCCTCAGTTTAATTGAAACCTCACTATTTCTATCAGATGTTCCACCCTCTCCCACTCTAACAGTATCTTGATCATTTGGACAAAAGTTTAGTGACCTCTGTGGTTGACTCAGAGTCAAAAAATCTTGCCTTTTCCTCCTTAAGGAAGTTGAAAATGGTGTAAATACTCAGGCAGTGTCTGCAGAGAGAGAAAAACATTGATGTGTCGGGTCAGCGAACTTTCATCAGAAATCATGAAAGTTATGTTCAAACCCATGCTGAAGCTGGAGACAGTTGCTGAGGAAGGAGGTGTGACTGTGAAAGTGAGTTTTAATTGATATGTAATCAAACAGAAGAAAATTTACAGAAAGCAATGAAGATAAAAAAGACAAATGGAAACCCTATTGGAAAAACAAGCAGAACTCCTTAAAGGGTAGATCTTCCTAGAGGAGAGATGACAGTCAATCAAACAGTGACATAAAGTGAATACACTGTGGATGCTAGAAATCTGATAAATAAACTGGAAATTTCTCAGAAGTCGGGCAGACTCTGTGGAGAGAAAATCAGAGTTGACATTTCAAATCAATGCTTTTCAATCCAAGTTTCCTTTTGTAATGTTGCATCAGCCTAGGTCACTTGAACCCAGATGTGTGTTGGTGCCCTTTGAGCCTCATCTGGAGTAACATTGTACCTGAAACATGGACTTTGAGAAGATTCAGAAATGTATGCTGGTACTCTGGTTCTATGTTTCTAGCTGTATCTGTATCTCCCCAAATGTGCCTCTTCTGCCTATTCCTGCATCTTCTCTAGAAGATCTAAAATACTGTATAAAGCCAGGCAAGCAGAGAGAAAAGGAGTCTGGATAGCTGAATGCATTTCTGCAAGTTATTGTATTTATAAGACAGCCAATAAGCCATTTGGCCCAACAATTTCATGCTGGTGTTATATGCTCCCCAGGAGAGACAAGTAGATTTAATTGCTGCTCTAAGAACACCAAATGTGACAACAATAATGTGCATTAATTTAGCATCTCGAATGTGACAATGTAACTCAAGGTGCCTTCACAGGAGCATCATCAAATGGAACTTGACTACATCAGATTTTAGGAGAGGTGGCTAAATGCTTAGTTAAAGTGAAAGCTTTTAAAGGGCGTTTGAAAGGAAGAGAGTGTGACCAAGTGGCAGAAAAGTTGGGAGTAGGAATTCTAGAACTCTGGGCCAAGGACGTGGAGGAGGAAAGGAAATCAGGCTGTGCAAATGCCAAACTTTGAGCAATGCTGGGATCTTGGAAGATTGTAGGACTGGAGGAAATAGCAAACATAGATTGGGAGAGGCCACAGAGGGATCTGAATATAAAGATGAGAATTTTAAAATCAGGGCAATGACAGACCAGGATCCAGTGAATGGGAGTGAGCACAGCATTGACTTGATGCAAGTCAATACACTTACCTAATAAACTTGAATAAGTTTAACTTCAGGGAAGAAGAAAACTGAAATGTTGACAAGAAGAACTTTGGGATAGTAAAACTCACGATGAAAAAAAATCAAGGAAGATTTCAGCAGCAGATGACCTGAGGCAGGACAGAGACAGGTGATCGTACAAGGAGCCAAGAATTGGTAAAAATGATCCTAGGGTATTTGCAGTGTCATATTAGAACTACAAACTTAAAATAGCCAAACCGGAGGATTGTTTACATTCAGTCATCAGAGTTAAAATCAGATTTTTTTCCAAAAGATTTATTGCGCTTTCATGGTTTGCATTGGTGAAGGACAGGCTCAGAATCCTTCAGGAAAATACTAACATTCAGAAAAGAAGAGAAAATTGGATAAAGAGAAGTGATGATCAAAGAACAACTTGGATTTTAGGTGGTAGAGAAAGGTAACTAATACTGCAACAACAAATTATATTCCTATATCCACCTTTACTATTGATTCACAAAAGTGGCTTCATAACACAGAATTACTTGGAACCTAAAATACAGGAATAGGTTATTTGATTCAATCAAATATTTAAAAAAAAATACCAACAGGAAGTTATTTTTAAAAAATTGTTGAAAAATTGAAATGGTGTAAAGAATTCTCAATATGTTTGAAACTCCGGGCACGTAAAATTGTTGAACAGTCTTAAAAGTCAGCCTCCAGTTTATGTCTACCAAGAAGGCAAAGTTCAAAAGGCCTGACTTAACCATATAATGATTGAGCAATGCATCTTCTGAACATAGCGCAATATAATTTTAATTATTCTCAGTTAATCATTGACCTGAAACTACAGAGCAAATGCGCTTTAACAAATGATTAGATTCCCGACAATATGGAAACAGGCCCAACAAGTCCACACCAACCCAGTCCCCTGCATTTATCCCTGACTAATGCACCTAACACTATGGGCAATTTAGCACAGCCAATTCACCTAATCTGCACATCTTTAGATTGTGGGAGGAAACCGGAGCATCTGGAGAAAACCCACGCACACACGGGAAGAATGTACAAACTCCACACAGTCAGTCGCCTAAGGCAGGGATTGAACCCGGGTCCCTGATACTGTGAGGCAATAGTGCTAACCACTGAGCCACCGTGCCACCCATCTTATTCAAAATTTTCATGCTGTTGAGTGTGTCAATCAGTTTCCTCCTTAAACTAGAACAATTCCAACTCCTGCAGTTTCCTCACATAATCTAAGTCTTTTAACTCTGCTGCATCCTATCTAAGGCTTTGACATAGATTCTAGATAAACACAATCCAGGCTGGGACCTAACCAGTGGTTTATTATTGTTTAGCCTAACTTCCTTGTTTTTGTGCTCTAAATTTCTCCTTATAAAGTCAGAAATCCTGTCTGAATGATCAGATAGTGATCAAGAGCAAGAACCCTAAATGGCTGTTTTCTGTCCCCTCCTTAGCCCAGTGGTACTATAGTGCTCTGATCCCAGCAACGAATGAGATCAGCCAAGCTTAGTAGACTTTGCAATCGAACTTCAGACGTTCAACTCTGCTATAAATCAATATCATACTCCCTAGACTGTCAGGGAAAATACATTAATGGCTAATACTTGAAAATACCACATGGTTGTAAATGCTTCTGATTCACTAGCAACCAAATGAATTTATTTGGCAATCCTTGACCGATCTATTTGACACAATATTGGTTTCAGTTGGCTGTGTGCTGAACTTAAGTTCGCAGAATTACAGGATCATGTCTCCACTGGATTTTTGATCAAGCGTTATGATGTAGTGTCACTTTTCTCATAACCCTGCTCATTGATTCTCTTCAAATAATCATCTGGTGCCCTCTTGAATGCCTCGATTGAACCTGCCTTCACCACACTTTACTGTCATTGGACTAATAATCTATAACCCCAGGCTAATGTTTTGGGGACATGGGTTTGAATTCCAGCATGGAAGATATGAATTCAATAAAACTCTGGAGAGGGGGTGGCTCAGCGGTTAGCACTGCTGCCTCACAGCACCAGGGTCCCAGGTACAATTCCAACCTCAGGAGACTGTCTGTGTGGAGTTTGCACATTCTCCCCGTGTCTGTGTGGGTTTTCTCCGGGTGTTCCGGTTTCCTCCCACAGTCATAAGATGTGCAGGCGAGGTGGATTGGCCACGCTAAATTGCCTGTAGTGTTCGGTGCATCATTCAGAGAGAAATGGGTCTGGATGGGTTACTCTTCGGAGGGTCAGTGTGGACTGGCTGGGCCGAAGGGCCTGTTTCCACACTGTGGGGAATCTAATCTATATAAAAAAAAACAAGAAAACTATTCTTGTGGCCAAATATTCTGTTGTAGTAACGAACCAATCACTAGTGCCCCACGGGGAAGGAAGTTGCCATCTTTACCTCATCTGGTCAAATTTGACTCAAGACTCTCAGCAATGTTGTTGACTCTTAACAGCCCCTCTGGGTAATTAGGGATGAGCAATAAATGTTGGCCTATCCAGTAACATCACCTTCATGAAAGAATAAAAAGAAACTTGTGAGCAATGTGTTTCAGATCCCAGAAACATGAGATTTTTTTTCTCTCACATCCCATGCTTAGTTTTCAAATTATTTTAAACCTGTGCTAGCTCATTCTCGATCCTTTTACAAATGGGAACAGTTTCTCTCCATCTTCTCGGTCTAGACCATTCATGAGTTTGAAAATCTTTATCAAATGTCCTCTTAACCTTCTCCTCTCCAAAGAAAACAGCCCCAATTTTTCCAATCTAACCTCATAACTGAAGTTTCTCATTCCTAGAACCATTCTCATAAACCTCGTTTGTACTTTCCCAATGCACCCAGCATTGAACACAACCTCTAGCTATAATCTAACTAGCGTCTTGTAAAAGGTCCCCTTGCTCTTGTACTCTATGTCCCTAATAATAAAGCAGCATGGCTTATTAATTTCTCTCTCTATAAGTCCTGCCAACTTTAAGTCTTCAAGCCTGTTCTGCCAACTCAGTGAGAACATAAATGATTGCTATCTTAACTCGCTTGCTTTTCCATAGTCCATTATAACCTTGACTCGCAAGATGAAATCTTCCTGGCTGCAAACATTTCTGCAAAATAAAGATAATGAGAAGAATAGCCCTCAGTAATTAAAGAGAAAATTACAACTATAGAAAGGGAGATTTTCATTGGCTTTTATGTGAAGCCATTATGAAGGCATCTGTAGCCACATTAGGGGCACTTGAGGGGTATAGAGAAACACTGGCAGGTAAACAATAATCCAAAGGCAATTTATAGCTATATTAGGGGAAAATAGATAGCCAGGGAAAGAGTGGGGCACATTAGGGACCAAAGGCATATGAGACATTGGTCAAAATGCTGGAAAATAGGATTTGAATAATCAGGTCTGAAGGGCTCTATGGTTCTAAGACTCTAAAGTGGCAAACTATGTATGGAGCTGGAAAACGCAGGTGAGATTTTAAATGTTTACTTCATACCTGTATACACGAACACGAAGAAATATGTAGATATAGAAATCAGGGAGGATTGTGAAAGAAACTTGAATAAAATTAGCATCAAGAAGGAGGAGGTTTAATGAGTTTTTAAAAGCAGGTTTAAAATTGGATTATCCTCAGGCTCAGGTGAGATGTATCCTAGACTGCATTGGGAAGCAAGGGTCTGATATTAATTTTCCAATTGTCTCTGACCACAGGAAGGCTACCTGGAGGATACTAATCTAGATTAGATTAGATTACTTTACAGTGTGGAAACAGGCCCTTCGGCCCAACAAGTCCACACTGACCTGCCGAAGCGCAACCCACCCATACTCCTACATTTACCCCTTACCTAACACTACGGACAATTTAGTATGGCCAATTCACCTAACCTGCACATCTTTGGACTGTGGGAGGAAACCGGAGCACCCGGAGGAAACCCACGCAGACACGGGGAGAATGTGCAAACTCCACACAGTCAGTCGCCTGAGGCGGGAATTGAACCCGGGTCTCTGGCGCTGTGAGGCAGCAGTGCTAACCACTGTGCCACCCACTATCTAGTACCATTTTCAAGAAGGGTGGCAGGGATAAGCCAGGAATTTACAGGCCACTGAGTCTAACATTTGTGGCAGGGAAACCATTGGAAACAAAGTGAGGAACAGAACTTGAAGAGGCAACAATTATTCATGAATAGTCAGCATAGCTTCATCAGGGGGAAACGTTGTCTAACAAATTGGATTTTTTTTCTGTAATTGGTATAGTCTGCATGGAATTCAGGGAGTGTTTTGGCAAAGTCTCACATGGCAGACTGATTAAGAAGCTAAGGCCCCACAGGATCCAGGACCATTTGGCAAGTTAGATCCAAAATCGGCTTAGTGGCAGGAAGGAAACGGTGATGATCAAAAGGTGTTTCTGTGACTAGAAACCTGTGTCCAGTGGTATGCCACAATGTTCAGTTCCTTGCTGTTTGTAGTGTAGATTAATCAGGTAAATATAGGGTGTTATCAGTAAGATCACAGATGATGCAAAAAAAATGGTGTGTTAAATAGCAAAGAGAAAAGCTTTAGGCTACACAACAATACAGACAGACTGCTCAGATGGACATAACAGTGACATATGGAGTTTAATCCAGAAAAATGTGAAGTAATGCATTTTGGGAAGTCTACCAAGTCAAGGGAAAACCTGAAGAATGGTAGGTCCCTGTGTAGTTCTGAGGATCAGCAAGACCTTAGTACAAATGTCCTTGAAAGCACAGGATAAGCTGGTGAAGAAAGCATCTGGGATTTTTTGCCTTTATTGATTAAGGCATTGAGTTTAGGAGCCGGGAGGTCATGATGGAGCTGTAAATAATGCTAGTTAGGCCACAGCTGGAGGATTATGTATAGCTCTATTCACCACACCATGGGAAGAATATGTTTGCACTGACGAGAGGGCAGAAGAGATACACCAGGATGTTACCTGGACTGGATTATGTTCAGCTATGAAGAGAGACTACAGAGGCTAGGATTGTTTTCCTTGGAGCAGAGAAGGTTGAGGGGGGACATGACTGAGGTGTGCAAAATTAGAGAGGCATAGGCAGGATGAAAGGACTAAATGATGAAGGGCTTTTGCCCGAACATCGTTTCTCCTGCTCCTCGGATGCTGCCTGACCTGCTGTGCTTTTCCAGCACCACAGTCTTGACTGAAAGGACTAAGTGAGGTAAAAACAATGACTGCAGATGCTGGAAACCAGATTCTGGATCAGTGGTGCTGGAAGAGCACAGCAATTCGGGCAGCATCCGAGGACAGGCAAAATCGACGTTTCGGGCAAAAGCCCTTCATCGGGCTTTTGCCCGAAACGTCGATTTTGCCTGTCCTCGGATGCTGCCTGAATTGCTGTGCTCTTCCAGCACCACTGAAAGGACTAAGTGTTTGCTCTAATTAGAGCAGTCAATTACCAGATATGTAAGGGGCAGGATGTTTAGAGGGCATTTAAGGAAATCTTTTATTACATAGAGCTGGTGGTTGTGTAGAACTCACTGCCTGAAAAGGCAGTGGAGAACAGGAACCATTACAACATTTAAGTAGTATTTTGATGGAATGTTTGAAATGCCATAGAATAGAGAGCTGTGGGCCAAGTGCAGGGAAAGGGAATTAAAGTAAATAGGTGCTTGATGACGAACACAGACACAATGGGCCAAAGGGTCTTTTTCCATGCTGCAACACATCTTGACTCTAAGATTAAGGATCATGCCAATGAATTTGGATGGGTTCAGTGTGGTAAACAGATGTGAAATGATTAATACTTGATTGAACAAATAATCACCATCCACAGGGAATATGCCTTTTGGTAGAGTAAGGGAGGAACCTTTCAAAGGAAGACCTAAGGCTATTGTGCCCCAGCAGTCTCTGAAATAATGTGGGTCATATTCAAGTATTCCACA
Organism: Chiloscyllium plagiosum; assembly: GCF_004010195.1. Taxonomy (NCBI): domain Eukaryota; kingdom Metazoa; phylum Chordata; class Chondrichthyes; order Orectolobiformes; family Hemiscylliidae; genus Chiloscyllium; species Chiloscyllium plagiosum. The sequence continues at coordinate 7,889,014 of NC_057727.1, forward strand.
AATAGTTTCTGCAATGCAATATAATTCACATTGTATACTCATCAATTCAACTCTTCTCAGACCAGAAGCATGGCTATCCTCATTCACACAAGACCACTTTGAGCTTGTAGCAACCCACACGATGAACGGTAGAGCAGGCTCGATGATCTCTTCCAGTTCCTATGCAATACTCAGCACCCCAGAGAAACATTTGGAGTTAGAATATAACCGGACACAGATATGCAGTTCCACAACTTTCCTTTGCTCCTACTTTCACCTGGCATTTTCATTGCAGTGTGCACACTCCTACTGAAAACAGTTAAACTGGAATGCGTTCTGGATTGCTTTCTGCGACTGCTTGTCAAATAAAGAAGAACTCAACACTCGATCTAAATTTGGATAATGAAGTAGGCTAAGTGAGTGATAAGAGGGCACATGGGAAACAGTGATCTCATTAGCTTTGTATGAAAATAGACAAAAATATTAGATTGGGAATTAATTAATTTCACCTTCAAAAGCAGAGTGCTCCCCTCATACTAGCACCAAAGTGCCAATACATGATTTTCTTCCTTTAAGATGTAAAACTTATATCTTTAACCAAATTGTTGGTCATGTGCCTTAATCTGTGTGGATTAGAGTCACAATTTGTTTCATAACACTGGTGTGAAATGCATTTTACAATGTTAAGAGCAGTATACAATAAGTTATTGTCATTGTTGATAGCCCAATAATCTTATTTAATCAGAAAGCATATCACTGTTCTCACTTTACTGCTGAATAATATTTAAGAGCCCATAATAGGATTTTTAGACTTGTTAAACCAAGAAAACGCAGATTACAAGAATACATTTGTGCATTGCTCCAAATTTTGCATTTTAATGATAAAGTTGAGCAAGATGACTGTGCCTTTTGCGATAGTATCTCGATCAGAGAATCGTTCAGGGCAGCAAAAAAAGAGGCAAAGAAACAGAAAAAAAAATTTGTTAAATTATTTTCCCAGCTGACCGTTGTCATTAATTCTTAGAATTATGCGAATTCCATATACATTTTTTTCAAATTGTTACAGCATTTCTGCAATTCTGCAGACTCAGCAAGTGGAGAGAAAGACACTGTCCAGAGACAGATGTCTTACCGGACACGATTACAACATCATAAACAGAATGAGTCACACTCTGGTCAGGTATTAACATGCAGCAATTTCTGTCAGCAGTGAAGCATATTTCCTGGATGTTGTGACAACCCACTGAAATGCAGTTGGTCAGAAAGATTTAAAAAACACCAGTTTCCTGGCAGTTGCACGTCTCATGGTCCTAATACTGAATGACTCACTGACAGAAATACCTTGTCTATCAAGTGCATATGATAAAATCACAAGCACGGGGACGAAGATATCGCCATATCCAGGTGGTCCCTGATTTACAAACTCTCATTCTTACGAATAAGATTCCATATTACTGTTAATTATAAGGATGCTGCATGCGATCTTTTACTCATTCATACGAACGGATATGACATGATCAGATAATTTGAGATAGTGATGTTGGTTAAGTCCAGAGTAGAGAACATCATAGAACACCAAACTACACTAATCCTATTTATCTACACTTCATCCATAGCCTATTTTACCCTAGCATTTTAAGTGTTCATCCAAATGTTTCTTAAATGTTGCAAGAGTATCTGCCTCCACCACCCTCTCAATCAGCGCACTCCATATTTCTACCACCCTCTGGGCGAATATTTTTTCAGCTCTCCTCTAAACCACTTGTTCTTCACCTTAAACTTATACACTCTGGTCTGAGACATTTTTTAGATTAGATTCTCTACAGTGTGGAAACAGGCCCTTCGGCCCAACCAGTCCACACCGACCCTCCGAAGAGTAACTTTCATTTCCCTCTGACTAATGCACCTATGGGCAATTTAACATGGTCAGTTCATCTGATCTGCACATCTTTGGACTGTGGGAGGAAATGGGAGCACCCAGAGGAAACCCACGCACACACGAGGAGAATGTGCAAACTCCACATAGACAGTCACCCAAGATGGGAATCGCACCTGGGACCCTGGTGCTGTGAGGCAGCAGTGCTAACCACTGTGCTGCCCTAAATTGCAGTGGGAAAAAGATTTTCATGATCTACTCTGTCTTTGCCTTTCGTTATTTTGCAAATCTCAATCAGATCCAACCATCGACAATCTCTGCTCCAAGGAAAACAAACCCAGCCTATCCAATCTCTCTTCATAACTGAGAATGATTTTCCACCCCAGGCAAATCCTAGTAACTTTCTTTTGCACCCTCTCCAGTGCAGTCATGTCTTTCTGATTGTGTGCAGCTCTGGTCAGCACACTGTAATCCGTCTGTGGCCTAACCAAAGTTGTAACAAAATTTCCTTGCTCTTATATTCTATGCTGAAAATGTGTTGCTGGAAAAGCGCTTTTTAGGTCAGGCAGCATCCAAGGAGCTGGAGAATCGACGTTTCGGGCATGAGCCATTCTTCAGGAATGAGGAAAGTGAGCGCTTTTCCAGCAACACATTTTCAGCTCTGATCTCCAGCATCTGCAGTCCTCACTTTCTCCTCTTATATTCTATGCCCTGACTCATGAAGGGAAATACGTGTATGTCTTCTTCACCTCCCTATCCACTTATACTGACACTTTCAGGGATCTATGGACTTGTCCCTGAACAACAGGGTCCTTTTGTTCTCCACTACACCCTAGGAACCCTCCCTTCATTATATATATCCTTCCCTTGTTAGACCTACCAAAATGCATCACCCTACACTTTTTGGGATTAAATTCCATCTGCTGTTGCTCTACCCAAATTACCAGCTAATCAAATCAGATAACATTCTCCCCACTATCAACAATACTCCCAGTTTTCATGATTTGGCGATGCCGGTGTTGGACTGGGGTGTACAAAGTTAAAAATCACACAACACCAGGTTATAGTCCAACAGGTTTAATTGGAAGCACACTAGTTTTAGGAACAACACTCCTTCACCAGGTGATTGTGGATGGCTCAATCCTAACACAGAATTTATAGCAAAAATTTGCAGTGTGATGTAACTGAAATAATACTTTGAAAAATTGATTGTCTGTTAAGCCTTTCATCCGTTAGAATACAGTGATAGTTTCATTTCTTTCATGTGTAAATCACAAAACCCTTTCTTTTAAAGTTGCATTCTCGGGTTAGCTGTTAACAATGGTGATAGCAAGACAATATGTTGAAGGTGTTAGCCCGCTGTGTTCTCTGTCTATGACCTGATGTTTAGTTTGATTCTAATCTAAAAAGTGAGATAACAGAGTTTTACATAAATTCCTGCAGTTTTTGAGCTCACAGTTCTACATGAATGTATGCAGTTTTTGAGCAAAGTGCAATGTAACTCTGCAAGTACAAATTCACCACACAAAATATATGTGTGCATGTGGGTCTTTGTCTGTCTGTATGTGTCTGTCTGTCTGGGGGGGGTTGTGAGTGTGAGAAAGTGTGTGTAGTGAGTGCAGAGTGTCTTAAGCCTGTGAGGGGGTGCAAGAGTGTCTTAAGTCTGTAAGGGGGTGCACGTGAGAGTGTGGGAGTGTGTGTGGGTATCTGCGTGCATGTCTGTGTGTACCTGTGTCTATGTGTATGCGTGAGTGTGTGTGTGTAGGAATATCTGTGTGTGTGTGTGTAGTGCAATGGTGATCACCTGTAATGTGACATGAACCCAAGGTCCCAGTTGAGGCCCTCCCTATGGGTACCAAACTTAGCTATCAGCCTCTGCTCGGCCACTTTCCTCTGCTGCCTGTCCCGAAGTCCACCTTGGAGGATGGTCACCCGAAGGTCTGAAGCTGAATGTCCTGGACCACTGAAGTGTTCCCCAACTGGGAGGGAACCCTCCTGTCTGTTGATTGTTGTGCGGTGCCCATTCACCCGTTGTCGTAGCCTTTGCTCGGTTTCCCCAATGTACCATGCCTCCGGGCATCCTTGCCTGCAACGTATAAGATAGACAACGTTGACTGAGTCACATGAGTACCTGCCATGTACAAGGTGGGAGGCGTTCCCAGGCGTAATAGTGGTATCTATGTCTACAATCTGACATGTCTTGCAGCATCCACCGTGGCAGGGTTGTATGGAGTTGTCCTGAGAGCTGGGCAGTTTGCTACAAACAATGATCGGTTTGAGATTTGGCGGTTGTTTAAAGGCAAGTAGTGGAGGTGTGGGAAAGGTCTTGGTGAGGTGCGTGAGGTGCTCATCCTCATTGATAATGTGTTGCAGGTCACGAAGAACATGGCGTAATTCTTCAGCCCCTGGAAAGTACTGAACAACGAAGGGTACCCTGTCAGTTGCAGCACGTGTCTGTCTCCTGAGGAGGTCATTACGGTTCCTTGCTGTGGCACGTCGGAACTAGTGGTCGATGAGTTGAGCATCGTACACCATTCTTGTGAGGGCATCCTTGAGTACTTCCAGGTGTCTGTCACGTTCCTCCTCATCTGAGCAGATCCGGTGTTTGCGTAGGGCTTGTCCATAGGGAATGGCTGTTTTAATATGTTTTGGGTGGAAGCTGGAGAAGTGTAGCATTGTGAGGTTGTCTGTGGGTTTGTGGTAGGGTGTGGTGCTGAGGTGTCCGTCCTTAACAGACACTCAATTTTTCCAATGTAGAATTTCAGTTACATCACACTGCAAATTTTTGCTATAAATTCTGTGTTACGATTGAGCCCTCCACAATCACCTGATAAAGGAGCGTCGCTCTGAAAGCTAGTGTGCTTCCAATTAAACCTGTTGGACTATAACCTGGTGTTGTGAGATTTTTAACCCAGTTTTCATGTCGTCATCATCATGCAAACTTATTAATTAAATCTTCTACATTCATATCCAAGTCATTAAAATATATAACAAACAGCATCTTATCAGTCAAGCTCCTTGCATTAAAATAGATATAATTTACCTGTCTGGACGTTCCATGAGCTATCCTGCCCATGTGTGTGATAAATATCAGCTAAGTCAATTTATGCTATTCAAAGTCATCAAATAACGGAATGCTCTAACTTGATAATTTTCAGAGAAAACCAACAGCACATACTTAAATCATGCTGAGAAAATTATTACCTTATATAGTTATCGCAAGGTCTCCCTATTTTTATACTTCACTCCTTTTGAAATAAAGGTCAACATTCGAGTTACATTTATTACAACCTGTTGAACATGTATGGATGTTTTTTGCAACCAATGCAGAATGACCCCCCCAAACTCATCCATGCTGTAGGTTTTCTTTTTAAAAATACAGCCTCTGTGCAAATTAAATTCAGCTACTTTATTCTTCATAGCAAAATGCATTACCTCACATTTTCCCACATTATATTTACCAAATATTTGCCTACTCAGAACTTGCCAAATCCCTCTCCAGACTGTGCCATCTTCAGCACTTGCCTTCCCACCTGTTTAGGTCATCTGTAAACTTGGTTACAATAGTCACATCCTTCAGTAATATGTCCTTATTAAACAAACCAATAAATGTTGTAAATAAATATAGAGCAAGTAATTGTGGCTCAGCATTGCTTTCCCCATCCACTGCAGGTATCTCTACCCTCATCTCTTTGTAATTGCTCTCAAGTTCAGCACAGTCGTTTCCAAGCTAAGGTGCTCACTCTCTGCTTCCCAGCAAATCATTATTCTAAGATCATTTATTAACCTTCCAATTTACATTAACATATCCAAAACCGCTCAATTCCTGGCTGGATCCATAAAATGCTGCTCTGGAAAATTATGAACTCTTTCTCACAGCTGTCTCTTCAGATTTGATTTTCACAATTTACATCAAGTTACAAGTCATCTGTTATTAACGTACTGCCTTCGCCTTTTATTCCCCCCCCACGTCCTCTACCTCCTAGCTTATTGTCTTATAGTAAAGCCTTCAGCAAGCCTATAGACTACTCCCACCAGTGTCTTTTTCCTCATGTATTTCTTTCTCCATCCATACGGATTCTACATCAGCCGATTCAAGATCATATTTTGCTATTGCACATATTCCATCCTGTAGGAATAAAGCTACCCTATTAGTGTTCCTTCTCGTCTTTTCAAAAGTCACACGCCCTTGTTTATTTAATGCCCAGCTTTGATATCCTTGTAAATCTGCCTGTGCAATGACATTAACTCATACCCATTCATCTCTATTTGTGCCATTAATCCACTTATTTTATTCCAAATACTATGTACATCCAAGTAAAGAAGCATTCATTTTGACATTTATTCTTTTCTCTCCCATTTGACTCTGCATATTTGTATACTCTGGGCAGTATTATCCAAAAACCTGCCCTGCAACGCTGAGATATCCTTTTACTTTGTAAGCTTACATTTCTCCTATCTAAACCCTCTCTCCAGCCAAGGTAATCACTTCAACAGGGCACTGGTCACAGCATGCTTTAAGTAAGTCTGTCCCATTGGAACAGCTCCCTTTTGCCACTTACTGGTGCTAGTGCCCTATCAACTGAAACTCATTCAACCCATACCAATATTTGAGCTACACATTTAATTCCTTGATTTTATTTACCCTATGCTTTTTCTCAGGTAATAATCCAGAGGTTGAATATTCAATTTAGCTCCTAAATGTTCAAATTCTTTCAGCAGAACTTTTCTAGTGGTTTCAATGTCATTAGTACAGACATGGATGATGACAACTGGATCCCACTCCAAGGTCCTCTCCAGCTCCCCTCTCCATCCCAAAAAATCCAAAATTATAGTAATCATGTAGGAAACAACTTGTACATGGAAAGATCTCTCAAACAATAATGAGGTAATAATCAGATAATCGGTGTTCGTTATAATCAGTTGAGAAATAAGTATTAATCAGGAATCTGGGAGAACCCGCCTGGAATGATTTAAGTTGGACAGAGTTCTTCCACTGCCATGGGATCTATTAAGCTCACCTGTAAATTTATGAGGCTTTGGTTCAACAACTGATTCAGAATAATACTGAAACAATCAAGTGTCAACATAACTGTTTATTCAAATTTGGCTTCCAACAATGTCTTGGCTGAGTTACCTTCCACACATCATTTCTTATGAGGTTAAATATAACATCGTCCCAAACAGCAAATGCAGTTAGTGTTTTGCAGAGAGTTGGCACAAAGAATTGGTTAAATCCTTTAATCAGTTGCAATTGTATAAGGCGCCTTTCCTTAATTTATTTCATGTGCTATGCGGGCAGTGGCATCCCATAGCTACATTTCTCTCCAACAGACAGAGATGCCTATGGTCCCTCAGAATATGAGTACTTAATTATTTTCAGTGTCAGTATATTGAGACAAACTTTCTTCAAAGGTCATCAGGGTATCTTTTATGTCCAACTGAAACAGGCAGATTAAATTATCTTTATTTTAAAAAAAAACAAGAGCTTTATTTAAAAAAAGCATAGTGCTTCCTCAGTAATGCATTGAAATTTCAACCTACATTAATGTAATCCAGAATGCCAAACAAGCTTGCACATTTGGAACACATACCCAAAAATTTCCCTATAAAAATGACTCAATTCTATATAAACATGCTGGGAAACAAATGTGTTACCAAGATTCAGAAAAGGATAGAAGGGTACAAAGTTATCGCTTTACCTTTATGAGCCACCTATCATTAGAAACCTTGGCTTCTAACCTCTTTTAGCCAAAAAAGTTAAGGTCTGCAAAAATGACAAATGCTGAAAAACCTCAGCAGTTTGGGTTCATTTATAGCATTTTGTTCCCAAAGTTGATTCTGGGCCCATCAGAGACATCTACACAAAAATCTAAGTCAATATCCTGTACTGTTAAATGTCAATGAATGTGCTGCCAACACAACAGATACGATTTGCTGGCTTTGGTGAGAGTTAGGACATAAGTGAAGCAATGACTTTAAACAGAATTACATTTCAAATCATTTGTAAAAGTCTAAGGAGCCAATGGAAGTAACTAATTTGGTTATTCATCTCTGATAAGCTACTTTTATATTGATTAGGAAGCTAGATTGCTGGCTCCTGGTTTTGCACTGTAGAAACACTAACCACCATCCAGTTTCCCCCACAACTAACTCTTCTTTGATAAGGAAAAAACCCAGACATTCCTGACAACTTTGGATTCGTCATGAGTTGTAGGACAGCCTTACATAGAATCATACAATCCCTATAATGCAAAGAGGCCATTTAGTTCATCAAGACTGCATGGGCCCTCCAAACAGCATCGCATCCAGACACACTGTCCTTCTCCTCTCTCCCCCCAGCCCCCTGGCCAATCCACCTAACCTTTACATTTTTGGAGGAAACCAGAGCACCTGGAGGTAATGCAGACACAGAGAATGCACTAACTTCACAGTCACCCAAGGTTGGAATTGCACCCAGTGCTGGGAGGTAGCTGTGGTCACTACTGTTGTCCCACATCAGAACCATGGGACATAAACAACTGCAAACAAACTCAGGCTGAATAATCATATCTGCACTAACTGGTTGCCAAGAGATGGACGTCAGTATGCCCAGCAACTGAGACACCCGTTGATGCAAAAAAGGATTACAAATGATAGTTCTTTGTAATTAGCAAATTGGGAAACCACGGGGAGGAGGATTCTCACACATCAGTCTAGATACTAGGGCTTGTTAATACACCCATTAGCAGCAGAACCCACCCATAAATTACAGTTCTAAAAACTGCCAATGAAAACAAAGGCATGAGAGATTTTTTACCACAAAACAAGATTTTATTTATGAACAGTAACACACAGAAATACAGAGGTATTTGACATCTCAAATAATATGGAATGTTCATGAAATATTTAAAATAAATAGATATCTGTAAGTGCCTTTTTCCAGCACCGACGTAGGAAATGCCCATTCTTTTAAGTCTCCTGCCGATGAATGTCAACCACCAGGTCCACGAATATCAAGACCTTGAGATTGGTCAGTCGATAATCTGACTACAAATAAAACCCATTCACAATAGTGTTATGCTTTTCTAGTTTATTCATTGTTGTCATCTCTTATTTCTTTAATAATAGTTATTAAATTTTGAAGTCCAAAGATATAGCCAGTGTCCTGTCCTTCATGGACCACGCTGTCTTCACCAAAATACTTGCACGTTGTGTGAGCAAAGTCAATCACACGGACATCAACCATGCTGCTGCTGGAGTTGGAGTAGGCATATGCTCCTGCAGATTCATCAGCTGACTCTTCAGAAAGGTCTTCAGAATATTCTGAATCTGAATCTGAAGTGGACTCTTTGCCATCATAAATTATGAGCAGGGAACTGGAGTAAAAACGGTACGACTCCTGTTTCTCCAAAACAGATTTTAGTTCAGACAGTTTCTTAAGAACAGGTTCAAAAAGGTCCCTGCGTAAATACTTTCCATTATTTAAAAACTGGTAAAGTGCTTCTTTAAACCCTTGTACAGAAAGCTTCCTTCCATGATATTTATTCATGAACATGAGTTGGCCAGAGTCTACTTGATATACCTAGGAGAGAAAATATAACATTAAAATCAAAATATTGTACAAGCTGGTCTACATTTGACAGAAATAGCATCAAGTTTATCAGTCATCATGCTGTATGTCAAATCAGCAACTGCCACTGAACAGCTGAAAATTCTACTTTTAAAGAAAGCAGAACTGTTGGGACATTACTGTCTGTCTGTCTGTCTATCTCTTCAAATATGTGCATAATCAACCCAAACGTTGCTACTTAAAAGTGGCAAAGTGAGTACTGCACAAAGATCCCTAGTCCAGAATGCTGAACAAGAATATTCAACACTGAATACAACAGGATCATTAGAAACACTGAAGCGAGGAGGCGGCGGTCATTCAGCCCTTCGAACCTACCCCACTGGTCATCACTATCATTGCTCAATCACTGATCCAACTCAAGAGCCCAGTGCTGCTTTCTCCCCTTAACGTTCGGTCCCATTTATCCCAAGTGCTATATCTAGCTGCCTCTTCAATGTTTTGGAATCAACTACTTCCTGCGGCAATGAATTCTACAGGCCCACCACTCATTAGATGAAAAAAATGTCTCATCTCCATCCTTAAAGGAATACCCTGAATCCTCAGACTGTGACCCCTGGCCGTAGACACGCTCAGCATGGGAACATCCTCCCTGCATCTACCCGGTTAGAATTTTATAAGTCTCTATGGAGATCCCCCCCCCACCTCATTCATCTGAACTCCAGCAAAAACAATCGTCAGTCAGTCAGTCCCACTATCCTCAAATCATTAAATTTGGCAATAATTGTACTACTCCCTTATAACTTGTTTTAAGCAATTAAATTTGCTACTCAAAGGCTACCTGTAAAGTTGCACAGCCTAGTTAATATGGGATTGGACAGAACATAGAGGTGACATCAAGGTTTAGTTGCAACATTACTGAATAGCAGAGCAAGCTAAAAATATGCACACTGTCTACTCCAGCACCAAATTCTCAAACTCCAACATTTAATCTACTACATTCAATGCAACTGTTTTGGAAAAGACCAAACACACCCACCTAATAATTTTCCTTGCTAAAAACTTCTTCAGCAACCAGAACATTCTCACATAAGAGACCAAAGTGTGTGCATGTCTTAAGTTCGCACACATGGAGCGAAAAAAAAATTAAAGGGCCTATACACTATTAAGAAAAAGGTACAATTACTTTCCGCTTAGAAAAAACTTTGACATAACTATCATCATACACACCTGCATCCCACAGACCCGAACACCAATAACAGCTGATGTACTCTGCTGACATTTACGGATTTGATTAGCTTTCTTTTCCTCAGATGCATCATCTCCATGCTGGCGTGTTCCCATTTTCAAGTCTAAAACACAAGGGACTTCATAACGGCACGTTAAATTCTCCAGTAAAATAAATTCTGATAATAACGTTAAGGAATTCACAGGAATGGGAGACAAAAAAAAAGTTAGTTAAGATCTGAATAGAAAAGCAAATCTTGAAGCCAAAAGACAAAATCTTGCATCTCCAAATCTCTTCAGAGGCAAAACAAATGTCTCATATTGCCAAAGACCACAGCACAACTGGGTCATACGACAATCAAAGTCAGTCATGCTCAGTCATAATGTAATGGTAATGTGCAAGTACCAAAGTCAGTCTGGGCTCATTCAGGTGGTTCACTCCGGTCAAACCACATCAATGATGAAGAGCAACTATACCAAAAGACAACTGATTGCATGCAGAACTCTCAGCCTTCCCACCTACCTTCAATCACAAAACAAAACCAAACATATCTGCACGGTTCTATATATATCTATATACTACAGTGAAAAGGATACTGTATTGGTTTCTGTGCTTTGCATTATCCTTCATATGTTTCAGTTGTTGCTGGTGACACTTCATGCTCCAAGGGTTATGTTTTACTTTTCCAGACTTCTTCTCAATACTATAATACAATACCTCTGACTTCTTAGATTCAAATTCTTCATCTAGTTTATGGCTGTAAAAACACAGAGTCAACAGTTTAATTTTTAACTTCAGTCTGTTCTGAAAATTTTATGGCATACATGATGATTTAATTTTAAAGGAATAAATCATTTTATCTATACACCACAAAAATGAATTCCAAAGTCTGTATCTCCCTATTGATTGTAAATACACGGGCACAGTTTAGTAGTTAAAATTAAAAAGGTGTATTTTTCATTAATAAGGAATTAAATTGCAATTACGGTACTTAAGCAGCAGATTGGAACAAGCCAAAACCTCTCATTTAATGAGAGCATAATAAATAAGTGAACAGTATGTGAGGGGGAATCACAACTGGCTTGTTGAACTCAAAACAAGTGCTGTTCAGAAAATTATTTGGGTCAGAACAGAGGACGATATTTATTTAGAAAACAAATATTGAAAACTGAAGGTCCAAAAGGCTGTGTTAACTTTAAACTAATAAACATTGAAAAGACAAAAGTATTCAACTATGGTGCATACATACTAAGAGATGAGCACATCATACAACTAGCCCATCACTTCAGAGACCAACCTTTTTATTTTCTCTTCTTTCCTATTTTGCCTGACCCGTTCTTTTCCGTAATTGTCATTTTCTAGTAACACAGGTTTCTTATTACTCCATTTTATTAGCTTATTTTTAGGTTCACATTCAGAATTATCTACATTTTCCAAATCAGCTTGGTCCCCTGATAATGGGTAGGCAATTAAGCATAGATTTCCTTCTTCATCTTCTTCAAAACTTACAGAAACGACTCCTACAAGAAGAACAGAAAAGGAAATAATTGTCAGGTAGGTAGAAAGCAGACATAAAAACCTTAGCAACTAAATTAGTCACTTGATTGCACAAGTAACAGTGACAACAAAAAACAGCCTGTTTGCTTACCCAAGCCTTCAGTTTTTATGCAGTTGTGTCGGCTTTCAACCTAACAAATCAAAAAAAAAACTAGACAAAGACACTTCTATAATCTGGAAAAAAAACTTCCAATTTATACAAAACAATCCTCCCCAGCCCAAACACTGCACATACATCAGCATATAATGAAATAGGAGTCAATAAAACAAGTGAGACAAATAGACTTGAGGAAGTTGTTTATTGGAACTGAAGTTATTTTTGTGCAACTTATTGAGAAAATGTATGCAATAGAGCAACATGGAAAACACCACTTCATCCAAATCTTGGAAGCCAATGCACCATAATTCTCCAATTATGAAACAGCATAGCAATGCAATTCATAAAGCCAAATGGTAAAAAGGCTGATGCAGAATAGTGAATACAAAGCTTGTTGCAACATTCTGACACAGTGAAATACAGAATCCTGTAAAGCTTTGTTAAAACCAAGATAAACCAATTATGAGACACACAAGCCAGCACATAATCTCCCATAAGCTCTACATACAAACAATTACAAGGTTAAAATAGGTATTACATTCCAATTTTTTTGCTATGTAAAAAAACACCAATTCATAATTCCATTTACTGTTTTGCAATTCATTGCAAATGTAGTGCATTCCCCCCTCACCCATCACGCAGTCAATGACCTGTGCTTGCTGCTTTGCAAATTCATTGAAGAGGTCTGCAAGTATATCTGAGGCCAGTCTTTGGTTTGGCTTAATGAGTTTACAAAGAATTTAGTTCAGCTGTTGGTTGACTGCTGCTTCAATCCTAACTTCGTCTTTTTTCTCAACAGTCCAACAGCAGTCTGAATGGGTCTTTTGTCATCCTGCACGACTGCCAGACAGAGCATTCTGGATGAAGGAACCTGTAGTTCAGATTGGTGCACTCAGCAGCTGGCCATGGAGTAAACATCAAGAATTGATCTAACCAGGGGGGTGGCAGAACCCAGGTTGTCCTTCAGACAGACAGGGTTAACCATGGGAAGCTAGGACAAGGGCTAGGGATTTATCCTGGAAAAAAAACATGAGGGGACGAAGAGGAGACATGAGTCCCAACCTTCCCCAAAGCACAAGACAACACATCCCTGAAAAGAATTCTAAATTTACATCAAATACATGCTTTACATATTAACCTAAATTAGTCTCGTCTAAATATTTCATTTCACAAAATTCTATCTAAAAATAATTACAATACAAGATTAAATGCTTACTTTTCTGAATATATACAAATTAATCTTTCACATTAAAGCATTCCAATGAATGTTATATGATTGGCATAAATTAAGGAATTAAAAACTACGCCCATAACCCAATACTGAAGTAGTTAACCTATTAATTTTACAAAACTTTATTGCTTAAATATTGATAGAAACTAAATCTGTTAACATATTTCCTCTACAATTTGTGCACATTACTTTCTTCCCTCTTAAATAAAAAATGCATGTGAGATTGCAATGTCCAAATGTCGTCACTTACTGTACTACGAACTTTCCCAACTAGTCTACAACAGAACTGGCTGACTCTCACACCCTGGTGGAGCTAGTTGTTCCAGTCGATCCCGTTCCCTCTAGGTGTAGGGCGTCAGGCTCTGATTGCTGCTTTTCCAGCTCTTACCTCAACTTTAAAAAGCCTGCTAAAGCCTACTGAAATCGTTAGAGAGAGAAAAGCTCCAGCGGTTTCATTTACACTTTAATAAAAACATACAATTTTGCACATTGGCAAGTCTTTATAAACTACTTATTAAATCTAGTTCATGTTCAAGATTAAAACCTAAAAAAACTTTACAAATACTTTACATTTTATCCTTCTTGGGTGAACTTACCTCCATCAGCAGGCCCACTAAAGCATAGCAGAATACAGGCTACTCAAGCGTCACGCAACTACACTGCGATCTAGTTGGCAACCACGGCTTTCATCTGATAAACTTGAAACAAAAACAAGAGACAAATATTCTTCTCCCCACCCTCCCAAGACAGCCCAACACCAGTTCGACTTTGTACAAGAACAAGGAGGAAGGAAAACACAGAACACATACATGTTGTCAGACTAAAAAAAAAGGGTTTTGTACTTACCTTTATACTGTGGTGTAAACCGGCACATCTCTGGTGGCAGTGTTTCATAAAACTGGTGTTCCCGTTGAATGAGGGGTTTACAAATGGTCTTGTCATTAAAGCGGAGGACACACGAATGTCCTCCAACCTGGTGAACAAATGGCTCTAGGAGGACTCCTTTTGCATAGTTCTCCACTTCCATTGCTCCTAGTGCTGGGCTCATCCTTAAAGCACATTAGACAAACAAGTACAGCAGGCTGTATGAAGACTGTGACTATAACCCAGCTGGAGATTCTTCTCCCTCAGGTGGTCAATACACTGCCAAGATCCTGCAACAACAATTAAATTCCCAAAGTTTAGGTTTTCTCAGCTCTATAACCTATATGGAATCAGCTCTTGATGAACGCCAAACATTTCAGTAAACAATTTCTTGAGTTGTGACTCAACGAAACGCTGGGAAGAGCAATGAAATACTGAGCTGTGAGGTTACACACAAAAATAGTTGATCCAATTATATTCCACCTACGTCACAAAGTGCGACCAATTGACAACCACTTACTTTCAGTGGGAAGGCAATGGCAATGTGTCAAACAGGGAAGGAGCTGGGTCAGAAAAGAAAATTCAGAACAATGCTGCCCTCAGCTGGTTTCTATCTATTGCATAGTACTCCATTACCATAAAGGATCAAAGTACAACATAAATCCAATTGCATAATTCAAAGCTATCCTTAAAAAGGCAATTGCCGCAAGTCCTTTTTTTTTAAAAAAGAAGCAAAGTTTAGTAAAAGGCTAAACAATCATTAAAAGTAGAAATTAAACTTGGTTTCTTAAATACAGGTCAGACCAATAAGCACATTGAAACTTAACTCTTTAGTAATATACAATGGAGCTCTTTATGGTCCGAAAAAAAATTAAATTAACACTGCTTGTCAAGCTGAGTGTCTAGATGTTTCACTGTCATAGCTGCTGGATGGTTACATAATTTATAACAACTGCAGAATCTCATTAACTCTTAACATTTCAACATAAAAAAAAAGAGGGAAATAAATTGTTAAAAGAAAATGCCCATTACTGTCAGATTGTTAGCCATTTTGATCAATCCCCAATAATTGTACATTTAGAGTAACCAAATATTTGTTTCAAGTTACTTTATTAACTGGGTGTCAAGTCAGGAGACATGCATTTGTGCCATTGTCTTTTGCAGAACAAATTCGACAATTTCAAAACTAGCATTGTGTAGCCGCATTTTGTTTCACAAAATTACCAAAGCAAAACTCAGTAATTTCTAGGCTTTACATAAGGTGCAGAAAAGATAACCCTCCCCCAGGATTATAATTTAGAAAAAAAGCACAAAATCTCAGGATAACTCAACAAGCAAAAATTCAGCTATTGTGTTCAGTTACACACCTACCTTACAGTTTATTTACTCTTAAAATTATGTAATTTTTTTTGGCAGGGCAGAGAGCGCAAAGTGCAAAGAGCTAATATTCCACTTGGAATAAATACAATAACCGCTTTTAGAATTCGGATTCAGCTCACAGTAAGACAAAGGATTTCATAAATTTCATTCTAGGCACAAACAAGTGGTGCCATCTGAGTCACAAGCTAATGAACCCGATTGCTGAATGCTAATTATAATGAATGCCGAAGGCCACAGCTCTGGCTAAAAACACGCCCTCGCAGCAAGAAAACAAGTCAGGTTACACCCATGCCTCAATGATGAAACTAATGTAACCACATACTTGTACCCATTAATCTCGTTGACAAAATGTATGACCAAATGGCTCCATTACTGCCGAATAATATATACAGCTTGTTGAAAGTATTTACTGGGGATTGCAACGATGCAACATTTTACTAAATTTTTATTCAATATATTTGCATATTATCAGAAACATTTCAAAATTTCACATGCTTGGTAAGTTTTAGTTGTAGGTATTCTTTAGATACAAAAATCGAACCAACTTATACCAAAGATTTAGTAGATCTTTTCATGGAAGATTTGTGAAAAGACCTTTTAGATAGAAACAAGTGCTTAGTTATACCATATGCGTTGATACCAACAGGTGCAGATTATATTTCTGCATTAATTTGTATATTAGCAAGACAATAAATCAAACTTCTGCCATTTAAGTCCTTTACCAATCACCCCCCCTTCATCAAATAATAATTTTACATAAATCTTCTCTTCAGATTTTTACTAATCTTGCTTTGATAAATTTCAAAAAGCCATTAATCAAAGAATATTAAGGATTTTTGCATTGGTATAACTCTTATTAATAAAGTACAGGTGTACACAAATAAACCCAACATCCTACGAAGTATTACATGTCAAAAGTCCATAAATTTCATGTGAGGGGGTACAATATTAGTTTATCACTGATAGTTTCTGATGCCCTATAAACATTACTACAACTTGGCAACAGCATAAATATTACTAGTTGCCCTCTAGTACATTTCCTTTCATACACATGAAATCTAAACACCTACCTAGCTGCTCCTTCCACTTCTAATCGTACCTCAAGTTACCTTCAAGCACAATCAACATGAGGTGCTCACTCAATTCATAACATTAGCTTGCTGTTATTATTGCAAGAAGAGCCATTGAGTGGGTAGAAAAGGTGAGGATAATTATGCAACACTAGGGAGTTAAACAGGATATGAGGAAATTCACAATATATTGACTTTAAAAGAACTACATAAATATGCACAGGAAATTACGCCATGCTGCATGAATATGAATATACAGCAACTCAGTTTACACAAAACTTAATTTAATTTGCAGAGCCACAGCATTTAGTTGTCAAAGCTAATATTAGAACAATTTTATACAGATGCTAAATGTTTGCAGGTCATAGCTTCAAAATTGAATAGAACATTCCATAAGGTTAACAATATTACAAATAATGAATGCATAAAGCATTATTTTAGTTAGCTGAAACCTGTGGTGCAATACAGAAGACTCCAGTGCCAAAGCAGAATAGGCACCTCTGAAGTAATGAGTTGCCCTACTAAAAAGAATGGGTTTCAAATGTGATAACTGACAAAAACAAAATATGAAAGAAAACACTTATTTCATCTGAGCAAATCTTCTGTCACCATCATTTAACAGCCAAGCGTTCCTAACAGAAATACTGAAACGCCTTAAGTTTACCCTTAATCTTCCAATCCTACAATCATTTGATTTGAAATGAACATTTCCTTTAAATTTGAAATATATTAAATGCACAATTATACAGACGGAAATCCAAATGAAATAGCATACAAGTGTGAAGTGAGCACACACTAGCCATGCTGGATGTAGGTTTGCTCGCTGAACTGGAAGGTTAATTTCCAGCCGTTTCATCACCCTACTAAGGTAACATCTTCAGTGGGCCTCCAGGTGAAGCACTGCTGATGATTCCTGCTTTGTATTTGTGTTCGGGTTTCTTTGGGTTGGTGATGTCATTTCCTGTTCTTTTTCTTAAGGGGTGGTAGATGGGGTCTCACCCAATGTGTTTGTTGATAGAGTTCTGGTTGGACAACCGGACCATATAAATAGAAAGCAGGAATTATCAGCAGTACTTCACCCGGAGGCCCACTGAAAATGTTACCTAGTAGGGTGATGAAACAGCTGGAAATGAACCTTTTAGCTCAGCGAGCAAACCAACATCCAGAACCTCAACCTGAGCTACAAATCTTCTCAAAAATCACGACTTCCATTATGTCTGAAGTATGACATCTGAAAACCTCAAAATTCCAAACAACAAATTGCATTCTAAAGTTATGTTTTGTGCTATTGGCATGAGGTTCAAGTTCACAAACATTTTAATGATGCACTACACAACTAAACTTTGAATGAGCTAGAATTAAATTTTGATATTTCAAAATGGAATATCTGGAAATAGAACTATGGAATTTGGACACATTTGAAATTTTTGTTTTTAATTTACACCAGAGACAATTATTCTGAAGCAAGAAATTCTGTGATAAAACTTTTTAAATGAGTCTCAAATCTACTTGTCACTGATCACAATTATTAGTTGCTGGAAATACTCAGTAGGTCGAGGAACATCTGTGAAGAGGGAAATAAAAGGTCAGATTTTCCAATGAATGGCAATGTTGGCTCCCTAAGAAATGCAGAGCTATACTTCCAATGTGACAGTTCTTCTGTAGTGCAAAACTGTCAGCAGAAGGCAAACATACCAGTTTTCATAGCAGTAAGAAGCCATATTCTGAAACTCAGATCCTGACAGCCACTTTAACAGCTTATGTCAAAACTTAAGGAAAGCATGACATCAGAGTGGTGGGTGAATAGTGTGCTAGGGAGGAAGTACACTAGGTAGGGTGCCAGTGGTAGAAAGCTAGATGAGGAGAAGATAGGGAGCTAGTTAAGTAAGGAGTCAGATGGGGAGGGAGCAAGGTTCCAGCGATAGGATGCTAGATGAGTAAGGGGGTAGGGAATGAAGGTGCAAGGTAAGTGATGCAGTGTTTATACTTGGTTAGGGTGGGAAGTGAAGAAAGAGAATTCAGTCAGGATAGGCATGAGGGCTGTCTGATGAAGATCTGGAGAGATAAGGGTGGGATGTGTTGAATAGCTACTCAAGAGTTAAGCTATGTATTTAACAGTTTAACGTTTCCTGAGTAACTACTTTACTGAATCTCATTGGAGCCTTCAGACGTCCTAATGTAAGTCAAAGACTTTGAGGGTTCCAGGTTTACAGGAATTGTCCATAAAAAAAAATCAATTTCCCAGGCAATGTACTACAACAGCGATTCCATGAGGTCCCATACAAAACCACTAGCCACACTGCAACAGTGACTGCCTAGCCAGCAGGAAAACCAGATCAAAAGTAAACATTGAGGAAAAGTCATATTTGACTCAGCTGTAAGAGTCATACTCAATTCAAACCACTGAGTATTTTGAGCATGTACTATGTTTTATTTTATATTTATAGAATATCTTACTTCTGTATTAAATATTTCTACCTAACAATTTCATGCAGTTGAGTTCTGAATTTTTCACTGAACATACAACACAGTCAGCACATATGCAAGTGTTGGAGCAGAAAAGTCAGTCAAAGAAAACAAAAGAATGATGCATCAAATTAAATGTGAAGAGTAGGTCTAAGCATTAGTTGGGAATTTAACGGTTTGAAAACTGCAAGAGATTTAACATTTGGGTATTTTTAAATACAGGTAGCTATAAATGGGCTCAAGTAATTGAAAATATTGAGCAAATAAATATTTAAAAAAATAATTTTCCACTTAAAACATTGATGGGACAGCTTGTGACAATACTTTGAATCTTGAATTTTTTTTAAAAGCATTGAATATGGCATTTCTTTTATATCTAGAATTTAGTATTTACCTGCAATGGAAAACAAGAACAGGATGCTAAGGAAAAAGTGGACCAATAACTGACAGAACCATTTTAAAACTGTCCAGAAGGAATCCGAAATGTAAACAAGCTTTAGGAAACTCAGATCAATGTTTATCACCTGCTCAATCATCTGTCAGATTTATTCATGCAACGACAGGAAGTTCCTTTCATATGTACTCTGAATTGCATACTATTTTTATATATGCATGTGTTTTAATAAATGGATGGGTGCTGTTGGTTGTTAACAGTTAAACTAAAACTGCAGACAAACCAGCTAACAAAAGTTTAAAAAACATTAGACTTGCTCGATGCAGTGGAAGCACAACTGTTAAAAGAACTTTCAGACAACTCTGGTTTGCA
The DNA here is from genome assembly GCF_004010195.1 of Chiloscyllium plagiosum. Classification (NCBI taxonomy): domain Eukaryota; kingdom Metazoa; phylum Chordata; class Chondrichthyes; order Orectolobiformes; family Hemiscylliidae; genus Chiloscyllium; species Chiloscyllium plagiosum. Next base: position 7,909,077 of record NC_057727.1, read on the forward strand.
ATCAATCATTCTGGAAAAAGGTTAAACCAATTTCATTTGGCCAATGAGAAAACTTGAACAGCAAGACTCAAAACAGGAAAAGAAAAAGCAAAGTAGCAAAAAGCAAGCCCCAACTTGTGGATAATATTTATCCAATCTACTAAAAAAAAATCACTGAAGAAAAACCAAATACACAATTCTGCTGTTTGAAATAGATTACAAATGATTAATGCAGATTCAATTTTGCAAATATTTTTAATATACATTTTCCAGTAAGTATCTCTTCAGTTAATGGAATTGTTGCAAACACATATCACAGTAATTCTACAAGATTCTTCATTATCTCAAATATGCTTTCTCCCAAATCATCTCTATTCTTTTTTGGAAATGTTGCTGGCAAAGTCAGTACTTGTTACCACCCCTAATTGCGATGATTGAAATGACCTAGAAAGTCAGACAGTATTTAAGTTAAGTTATCACCTTGCAGTAGATCCAGAATGACATTTCACCAGATGAGGCAAGAATTGCAGATTTCCTTTCCTCAAGGACATCAGTGAAGCAGATGGGGTACTTATAATAGATCTATAATAGTTATCATGGCAATAAATAATCAATTTTATATTCCAGATTTGTTAACTAAAGTTAAATTCATACTGAGATACTTATGAATCAATGTCCCCAGTGCATGGGTATCTGGATTATTAGCCTAATAACATCATAGATCACAGGATTCCTACAGTGTAGAAACAGGCCATTTGGCCCAACAAGTCCATACTGATCCTCTGAAGAGTAACCCACCCAGACCCACTCCCCTACCCTATAACTCTACATTTACCCCAACTAATGCATCTCACCTATATTTCCCTGAACACTATGGGCAATTTAGCATGGCCAGCATGGTAAATTCACCTAACCTGCACATCTTTGGATTGTGGGAGGAAACCGGAGCACCCAGAGGAAACCCACACAGACATGGGGAGAACATGCAAGCTCCACAAAGACAGTTGCCAAGGCTGGAATCAAACTCAGGTCCCTGAAACAGCAAGGCAGCAGTGCTAACCACATGCCTTCCATTACCAGCCAAATATTTACCAATTATCATTTATACTTCCACAATGCAGACAGGAATATTTTTGTTTAGAAACCAAAATATACCTTCCATTATTTGGAAATGGTAAAAATAGTGAGTCAGGTACAATCAGACAGCCTGTAACACTTTCACAATTTTTCACATGGTTGGTTTATAACTGAAAGTTATAACGTCTGCCCTCAATATTTAATTCCAAACAGGATTGTTTTACCACTTCACAGCTACCATTTTGATAAAAATGCAAGTCAAATAACTGGCAAGCAACCAAAAATTAAATTCAGAGCCTAGTCAGGAAAAATAACTTATCGGAATAATCTATGTATTGAGCTAAGATTATTACCCCTTTTAGATCCAGATACGCTTATTTCTCTACCCCCACCCAGATATTTGTACAAACAATTTATACAATCAGTTTCCATCTTCTTGAGACAGTCAAGATACCCTGAAATAAAATGACTCATCTTTTAGTTGGTAGAGAACATTTACTACAGCAACCATTTCTTAAAATTGTAACTTCAGTTTGTTTCTAAGTCACCCAGCCAATTTACCCAACCAGATTCTCAGGTACATGTTTAATTAACAACTGTAGAATTCAGACATCACCAAAAACCACAGGTTGAATTCTGGGATAATTATGAATTTCTGTTTCCAAAAAAAAGTGTTAAGATGCAACACTTTAGCTGCTCCATCAGTTTTGGATATACCCATTTCCCACACACAGAAACCAAAATGCACAGGGCTCAGAAAAGTTTAACAAGGATGTTGTCAAGGTTGGAGGGTTTGAGCTATAAGGAGAGGCTGAATAGGTTGGGGCTGTTTCCCCTGGAGTGTTAGAGGCTGGAGGTGACCTTAAGGAGATTTATAAAATTATGGAGGGGCAGAGATAACGGTGAATAGTCAAAGTCTTTAACCCCGGTAGGATAGTCCAAAACTAGAGGGCATAGGTTTAAGGTGAAGGGGGAAAGATTTGAAAGGGCAACTTTTCATTCAGAGGGTGGTGTGGTATAGAATGAGCTGGACTGAGATGAAATGGGGGAGGTTGGTACAATTACAACATTTAAAAGGCATCTGAATAGGAAGGGTTTAGAGGGATATGGCCAAATGGAGGTAGATTAATTTAGGATATCTGTTTGGTTCTCGTTGCATTGCTGTCGACCTGACCATAACTTAGCAGTTGAAAACACAATTGTAATTTTTGTATATTAATTCTGCCAAAGGATATGGGTATAAAAGGCTTTGTTTTATTAAATTATCAAGTCTCTTTCAAAAAGAATGGACACAAGCTTCTAAAAGTGAACAAATGACTTCTTCCATCCAGTGGGAGATATTAACAAATACAGCTGGCAAAAGCTGTGAGCTCCTAAGTTATGCCAATTTACACTTATTTATAATATTGATTTTATACTATTCCCACAAACAGTCCTGACAAAAATATATTCTCTGGGATTAAGCAGATAAAATTCGGGGGGGGGGGGGGAAAGAGAAGAGAAGAGACAGACCGAGACCAAGAGACAGACCCAGAGACAGAGAGAGCAAAAAAAACATGGCTAACAAATGGTGCCCACTCTCAGCAGCACTGGGTGAATGGAACTATTATTCTCAACGTGCAATGGCATATATCACAAAATGTAAAAGTTGCTGATGCAAGATTTCTAGAAATACAAACTGTACAAACCATATATAGGCAATTCTTCCAAGAATTTAATTCTTCAAACTGGATATAAATTATAATCAGAGGGAAGATACCAATTATGGTCAGGGAGAAAAAGTTACAAGTTGCATATATACACATTGTGTATTTTGTATGGATTACCAAGTACACTTTTCTGCAGAGTCCATCCGAGAGCAAGTAATTAGGGTGCATTATACAATTAATGTAAGTAACATAATTCAACATAAAGTACATCTTTAATGGCATTGTTTCATTAGGATTTACACTTATTTTTAGATTAATCGTAACCTCTTTGGATGAGTACAACAAAACCTAAAAATGTCAATGTATTAAGTGTTCAATAATTTGGATGTAAACTTCTAACCGAGCACTGCCATAGATCTTGAAGGAAAACAATTATTAGCAACATAAAAAGGAGTTGCATTTCAAGATCATGTAAAAGTTTCAATCTGAATTGCCCAGGAAGTTGAAACTTCAATAGTTAATCACTCGGCATTTGATACCCTGAGAAAGTCCACAACTTGACTTAAGAGTCAGAGACATTTGAGATATCCGACTGACCTGTTTAATGATTACTCAGGAAAAGTCACAGGTATTAATTACTAAAACTCCTGGGTAACAATTAAAATGGTCCCAACTCATAACTAAACCACCCCTTGGTTACATCAACCACCTGACAAACCTTACCCAAACCCCCTCAATAAATCCAATCTGACTCAACTCTCTCCTCCCCCAACCCGACCTGACCGTTCTCACCCAATTCACGCATGCACTAGTCTTAGCAGGCCTCAACATTACCTAATTGACTGACAGACAAGACCTTCATTGTAACATCAAATGGTGCAAGTATTGATGTTACTCTGCATTGCTTTAAAGGAGCATCCCAAAGAACTGACAAATAGCCTCAGAATAGGGTGCTGTCAGGTGGGACTAGATTGGGTTGGGATATCTATTCAGCATGGATGAGTTGGAAGGAAGGGTCTGTTTCTGTGCTGTACATCTTTATGATTCTATGACTAAGTATACATTTACAGAAGGCTACTTACAAATTAGATGATCAAAATGATATTAGTGGGTTCAAGTCAAGGGACAGTCAGGTACTAAAGTTTAACTCACATTCATTTCTCAATACATTTAAAATTTGTCTCTCAGCTTTTTCAAAGACTTTTAGTGACCATCATTTTCTTTACTCTTTCACAGCACGCTTTGATTGCTGACAAGACCAGCGTTTGTTACCCATTTCTAATTTTCCTAGGAATAAATGGCTAGCTAGGGCTATTTCAGAAGGGAGATGAAAGCCAAACCACATTGTGGTGGGTCTGGAATCAACTGTAGGCTACACCAGGCAAGGATAGCCAATTTTATTCCCGAACATGACAACGAACCAGACAAATTTTTAACTGATGATGGTTACCATGATGACCATTGCCGAGACTAACTTTATTGGGAATTCAAGTTCCACCTTTTGAACCAATGCCCTCAGAACATTAGCCTGGGCTTCTGGATTACTAGACCAGTGATTTTAAAAATTCAAGTTGCATTGAATTGGGTTGCTCATTTTCAAAAATCCACAATAATGTATTTAATTAGATGATCTTTGTGCACCTAGCATCAGAACCCCAATTTACTTTTCCCATTAAATAGCAGTGCCCTCACACCTAAACTTTCTTAAATGAGTTGCAACATGCACAATTACAGTAACTTAATTTACATACAGACTAGTTAGTAATTAATGCATTGGGAGGATGACTTCCTGGAGTGTACACAAGATGGTTTCTTCAGCATTTTAATGAATCAATTAGTTATTAATTTAGATTAACTACATTTAGCATTACACAATAAGGGCTGAGTAATGATCTTGCTGTAGAGAAGCCTTTCAGGAATCATGACCAAAATGCAATTGTACACCTTTCAAAATTGATACAAAACTCAATTCTTAACTAGCATCCATTTCAAAATGAAAAACTTCGAATGGTAAAAGGGCAAGTTGGTTGTGGTGGATTGGGGAAATACATTCAAGTATTGGATGGTAAACAGGAAATGTTTCATTTAAAGCATGGTCTAGAGCAAATATAGATTACTCCAAGACACAAAAATCTCAACAAAACAAAAGGTGAATCAACCATGGCTAACAAAAGTTAAAATTTCAGAGATCAAGGAAAGTAACTCCTTTGAGTTACTAGAAACTCCTAGAAACTAGAAAGTAACTCCTTTGAGTTACTAGAAAAGGCGACCAGAAAAAGTAATAAGCCCAAGATTTGGAGCAATTCAGAATCCAGGATAGGACGACCAGAAACTGATTTTTTTTAAAAATGAGAGAATATTAATCTAAGCTAGTAACAAAGGCTATCAAGGTATCTTTAGGTATACAAATAGGAAGAGATTAGCAAGGACAGTGAGTTCATTACAGGTTAGGTTAGTTCAGACAGGAGAAGAGAGAGAGTAGTAGAAAAGTAAAACTATTACTTTGTGTCCATCTTCAGAGGAAGGTACAGTAAATCTCCAAGACATACTATATTCTGGAAATATTACGCAGAATGGAAAGTAGCAAATATAACTACTATTTAAAAGAGTAATAGACATGTGCCGCACAGAAACAGACCCTTCAGTCTAACTCGTCCGTGCCAACCAAATATCCCAACCTCATTTAGCCCCACTTGCCTATATCCCTTGAAACCCTTCTATTCATATACCCATCCAGATAACTTTTAAATTTTAAATGTTGCAATTGTACCAACCCCCACTTCCTTTGGCAGCTTACTCCATACACGTACCACCTTCTACATGAAAACGTTGGCCCTTAGGTCTCTTTTATATCTTTCCCCTCTCACCCTAACCTATGCCCTCAAATTCTGGACCCCCCCACACCAGGGAAAAGACTTTGTCTATTTACCCTATCCATGTCCCTCATGATTTTATAAACCTCTATAAGATCACCCCTCAGCCTCCAATGCTCCAGGGAAAACAGCCCCAGCCTATTTAACGTCTCAAATCCTTCAACCCTGACAACATCCTCGTAAATCTTTTCTGAACCCTTTCAAAATTTCACAATATCCTTCAGACAGGAAGGAGACTAGAATTGTACAAAATATTCCAAAAGTAGTCTAACCTATGTCCACAATATGACCTTCCACTCCTGTACTCAAAGGAAAGCATACTTAATGCCTTCTTCACTATCCTATCTACCTGCGACTCCACTTTGAAGGAGCTATGAACCTGCACTCCAAGGCCTCTTTGTTCAGCAACTCTCCCTAGGACCTTACCAATAAATGTACAAGCCCTGCTAAGATTTGAGGAAGAAAGAAAACACAGTTTGATGTCAGTGATAAGGAAAATGGTAGAAACAGCATGATAATTATACATTTTGAAAATAAACATGATCGAGCAGAGTTAACATGGTCTATAAGAGGGAAATCATATTTACCTTGTTACTTGTAGCAAGTATAAACAAGACTCGAGGGATGTGTGCATTTGCATTTTCAAAAGACTTTCATTAAAGATCCCACACAGAGGTTAGTAAAATAAAATGGGAGCACATTGATTGCATCTAATCTACTGTCATGGATTGAAAATTGGTTTACAGAAAGAAAGAGTTGAGTACCATAATGATCAGTGCTAGGCCTCAAGCTATTCATAATCCACATAAATGACCTTAATGCAGGGACTAAACATACCATTTCCAAATTTGCTGAATCAACAAAATGAGAGTCGTAGGAGGATGAAAGGAATCTTCAAGACGACCTGAAGACCAAGTGAACAGTTAAGTACATAGAAGCTGAAGAGAAATGAGGTTACCCAATTTGGTAAAAAGATAGTAAGCTTTAGAAGAGCAGAGATTTGAAGATTATGCCCAAAGCAATCTTGGTATTCCTGCTCATGAATCAATAAAAAAAAAAGTGCAGCAAGTAAATTGGATGGGAAAAAGTACATCAGCCTTCATCACAACGGAACTTGAGTGCTGGAGTAAAGATGTCCTGCTGCAATTGTATAGAACCTTTGTGAGATCGCACTTGCGAATATTTCGCAGTCATGGTCTCATTACCCAAAGAAGGATACACATGCCATGGAAAGAGTGTAACAGATTCACCAAACAAAAGCCTGCATGGGCAGGATTGTCTTATGAGCAGAGGTTGAAGAATATGACCCTGCATTCTTCGAGTTTCAAAGAATGATAGATGATCTCATTCAGAAGTGAAGGATGATTTCCTTGGCTGGCGAGTCAAAGCTAGGGAATACAGCACAGATGTTCAGAATCATGGACAGGCAATTGGGGACCAAGGTGAGGGTAACCTTTTTTTCCCCATTCAGGAGGTGGTGAATATTTGGAACAATCTACCACGGAAGGCTGTGGAAACTCAAACACTGGATACTATTGAAATCAAGGGATACAGGAATAGTGGGACGAAATGGTGTCGAGATAGCTTTCAGATCATAATTGATCTAAGTGGCATGCTTATGGCCTTTTGTTAGTCACATGACGAATGGAAAAAACAGTACTGAATTTAGCTTTGCTGCCAGCTGAATAATGCAAAGAATAAAATGCAACTCTTTCAAATGGCTTACAAATATAGACTGCAAGTCATTTAAAATAACTATAAAAACATTAAACAATTTGCCTATTAACTTCCTTTAAAAGAATATTTCATACAGAATTTGATAAATCAACACGAATATTTGACTGATGTTTACACCGGCTTGCTAACAAAAAAGTCATTTTGTCAAACTCAAATGCTGAAACTCAGCAATGTGCGCCAAACATACAAATTTGTCAGAAATAATGCCAGTTCACTCAGTTAAATGAAGAATTGTTTTAACTTCCACATTCATGTACACACAAGGTATTGGTTTGTGAAGTTTGAAGAAACAAAACCGCCATACTTGACAAGCTAACAGCGAATGGAAGAGATAGAGCATCTAATTGGTGAAGTGACAAACGCAGTAGTACTGGGTGGCTCACAGTTTGATTGCAATGCTTTAGTGAACAAATATAATGCAATCCTTAAGTAACAATCTCAGACGCTCAAGTACTAAAGCAAATAAATTTCCCGAAATTCTAAAAAAGGAACTGAAAACTGACTTTAGAAATAAAAATTGGTACGATAAGTCAAACTTAAAACTTCACAAATTTCCATGCTTATCTGTCAGATTGGCTGTTGGGTATTTCAAACAGCAGTTAGTACCCTTCAAAAATACTGTAATTAATTGGGAGTAAACTGCGCTGAAGTATCCATGGTCAAGAAAAATAAATCATATAAATGCAAGTCTTTCATTCATGTCGAGACCAGTAGTAGACTAATGCCTAAGCACTTAATGCTGCATCTAAATTCAACAGTATCTTTTCATATTATCTCAAATAATCGCACTCTTAGTATTTAAGAGCTGATTTTACAACAAGACTAAACAAATGCTCAATCATTCCTACCCATAATTGCTTAATTTCCCTGTCCTCACCACATTTTCATAACTAAACATAGTTATTATACTTACAAACTAATCTAAAATTTTAAAGAAACAAGATATTATTTTTCAAGTGCTAAAGGTAGCTTACAGATTAGATGTGATTAAAGACTAATTTCACTTTCCAGACCACTAAACAACAGAAGCAATTTACATCCTTGCTTAAAATCAAAGTAATGCATTTATAACTGACTCTTCAATATAAGTTGCCAGCATGTGCTATCATTTGGTTTAGGAACTGTTATAATTTGTAAGTGACTACGTGGTCAGATGAATAAGTACAATTGCCTAATCATTTTAATTGCCCTCAATACTATAAATATTGGCAACTGTATATTACAGTCCAGGGCAATGTTTAACTCAAATTATATTTTAATCTCAGTTTTCAAAGCATGTGGCCCTGTAATAAAACAAGATCCAGCAATTACCAGTTGCGCAATTCTGGAACATTCTCTGTCCTTCAAGCTTTCACTATTGCTTAACTTTTGTTAAATACTTTCACGAGACGACAAATGTCATTGGCAAAGTCAGCCTTTTTCACCATCCCTAATTGCCTTTGAGATGGTGGTAGTATATTTGGAACCAAAGGAATTAATAATAGTGTTGACACCAGTTATTGTTATGAAACACACAAAACGCGAAATAGGCAAAGCCTATTGCTTTCTGTTATGGCTCAAACAGGTGACTTGTAAAATTCTGACAGAAATTAAACTGGATGACCAGGGGGCAGGGGGTTCTCTCTCTCTCTCGCAGGCAGAATGTAAAAACTTAGATAGCCATCTCCTGCAATTCAGAATCAATTCACACAACAACCTCCTGCAGTTAAGAAAGAATAAGAACACTGCAGTTAAGAATTTAACCACATTGATTATTTCCAGAAACAAATCACTACATTGCATCTTTGGTGGCATGTGATTGTGCTTTAAAATCCTGTGGAAAAGAGTTAAAAATCACACAACACCAAATTATAATCCAACAGGTTTAATTGGAAGTACACTAGCTTCATCAGTGGTACACAACCACCTAATGAAGGAGCGGCACTCCGAAAGCTAGTGTGCTTCCAATTAAATCTGTTGGAGTATAATCTGGTGTTGTGCGATTTTTAACTTTGTACACCCCAGTCGAACACCAGCATCTCCAAATCATGTGTAAAAGAGGACTGTTCCCTTGTTCACAGATCTCTTGACACAGCTCCACAAGGCCTGCGAAGTGTGTTAAGGGTTCTTCCAAAACGTTTGTACATACTTAATAAATTTTAGCTGTTCATAGAAGTTGGCGTATTGCAGTTGCATCAAGTGTCCTACTTTGCGGAACGTTTCAAGGAACACCTCTGGGACACCTGCACCAACCAACCCAACCCAACCGCCCCGTGGCTGAACAATAACTCCCCCTCCCACTCCGCCAAGGACATGCAGGTCCTTGGCCTCCTCCATCGCCAGACCCTGACCACACGACGCCTGGAGGAAGAGCGCATCATCTTCTGCCAAGGAACCCTCCAACCACATGGGATGAATGTAGATTTCTCCAGCTTCCTCATTTCCCCTCCCCCCCCCCCCACCTATCGTAGTCCCAGCGCCCCTCCCCCAAATTTCCTCTCCCCTACCTTTTATTTCAGCCCACTTGGCACACCAGCCTCATTCCTGAAGAAGGGCTTATGCCCGAAACATCGATTCTCCTGCCACTCGGATGCTGCCTGGCCTGCTGTGTTTTTCCAGCACCGCATTTTTCAACTCTCAACAAAAAGAACATAACATTTTTTTTTAAAAAGTATACCATAACATATTTGACTAAGTCTTTAAAGATGGTGGTTAAGCAAGATGAACAAACATGTCTTGTTGGCCTCAATGTAAAAAGTTAAGGTGACCAAAGTAATCACCACAGGGAATTCATGCCAAAAAGTTTAAATCCTTTGGAGTTTCCTCTCGGATCAGAAATACCCACATATAAAAGCAAGGTCCCTAATCATTAATTTTCTGAAAAGAAATTAAAATTGGATTCATGGATATATTAAAATATATATCACCCCCCATATGTAAAATGTAATTGCTCCTCATGATGCCATTAAAAATTCTGTTATTTCGAATATCAGTAAAATATAACAAAATACCTAAAAAGAAAACACTTAAAGGTACTCAGTCTGGCTTTGAGACTTTTAACCCAAGTCACCGAAAGCATGTCCAAAAACAAAGTCTGACCCCATAATTTATTAAATTAGCTCAAAGTTAAAAATGGAAAAAAATTGCATTGTGTTCTGCATCAATGCCAGCATAGCATAAAAAGCATAACCAACTGCCTAGCAAACAGCTGAGGCAAAACAAAAAATTGATTGCAAATGAAATATGGAAGTCGCACTTTTGTTTCAGACAAATGTAGATCTTCTTGCTGCCAAATGCCTTAGTTTTCTAAGCTAGATTTGGAGTGGACAAGAAAGTTTTTTTTTTAAAAAAAGTTTCCAAATTTACAAAATTTTAAGTGTACATTTGGAAGGGGCCCTCGTGACACAGTAGTTGCATCCCTACCCATTGACCAAGAGGTCCGGGTTCAATACGCCCCTGCTCCAGGTGTGTGATAACATCTCTGAACAGGTTGATTACAAAACCAAAAGGTGCAATTGTAAATTACTATCATAGGTAATGCAAAGTTTTAGTCATGAATTGGTCCCAACAAGCAACTAGTTTCTTCACAAACAACTTAAGTCATCAAAACAAGCACCAGGAACTACTTCAAATCTCACTTTATAGATGACAGCTGAAAAACAAAGGAGAGTCATATACAGAAATGTTTTAGCCAACTGACATATACCTGACTAAATAACGGGACCTAGAGCAGCTGCAATTTGGAAAACGTGACTATGCACTTCAATGGAAGTTAATATTGTGCACAAATGGAAGTTAATATTGTCCACATTCATATAGTCAGATCAAGTTATTTCCTAACTCAATTTTAATGGGTAACCTTCAGACAAATTCATTAAGGGCACCACTAGATCATTCAAGTTTTCTTTCAAAAAGGCAAGATCAGTCTGGCTGCCAAGTTTAAAATCTGGCATTTCAGGCTGTATAGTTTTCAGTCTCATAAATTTACTGTTAACGGTGGATATACACATATCTGAGCTAAATGCAATTTCACTGTACTAAATTGAACATACAAGCAGATAGGGAAAGACAACCATTGATTTCAAAGATCTCATATTGACTCCATAGAACTTTTATTTCTACACCATCCTCAACAGAAGATTTGGGTACCCAAATGACAAAAAGCTTCCAGTGTTTCAAACTTAAAAATTTTAAGGATAAATCAAAAGCAACTAATAAAACATGCAATTTAGTGGAATTCTGGCACACAGGTTTAAAGGCAGAATTAGTTAATTTAAAATGCAGAGAGAAGACATACTTCAAGACATCTTAATTTCTTGATCCCTTTACTCCTCTATAAATTCTGATTTCTGTGTTAACTAGTTATTGACATTTTCATTGCTCAGCATAATAAGCTAAATAACTAATTTTAAGCAGGCTGGGGGAAAGGAAAAGAGAAACTTAGATGTTTTTGTTCTTGAACTCAATTTTGATGGAATCCAGTTATCAAAAAGGGCAAGAATCGAGTACAAATTTGAAAATATGGTTAAGATATTGTAGCATGCAAATTACTGGCTAAAACATTGCTAGAATTACAAATAGTCACTTAAGGAAAAATCAAAAATCTCTAGTTGAGCATGTGAAACAGATGACAACTATAACTGATATTAGATTAGATTACTTTGTATATTAGATTCCTTACAGTGTGGAAACAGGCCCTTCGGCCCAACAAGTCCACACCGCCCCGCCGAAGCGCAACCCACCCATACCCCTACATTTATCCCTTATCTAACACTACGGGCAATTTAGCATGGCCAATTCACCTGACCTGCACATCTTTGGACTGTGGGAGGAAACCGGAGCACCCAGAGGAAACCCACGCAGACACGGGGAGAACGTGCAAACTCCACACAGTCAGTCACCTGAGACGGGAATTGAACCCGGGTCTCTGGCTCTGTGAGGGAGCAGTGCTAACCACTGTGCCACCGTGCCGCCCACTGATGTGGATTATATCTGCAATAAATGCAGTCAGTTGTGAATCTTAACAGATCAAATGGATCGGTTGGAGAGACAGTTAGAACCAGTGAGGAATTTGCAACAGCAAGTGATGGATGGCAGTTATAGGAAGGGGGGAAAGTCTCAGATACAGTCATGAATCTTAACAGATCAAATGGATCGGTTGGAGAGACAGTTAGAACCATCAAAAGTGAGGAATTTGCAACAGCAACAGTATGTGATGGATGGCAGTTATAGGAAGGGGGGAAAGTCTCAGATACAGTCACATAGATGCTTAACTTCCAGGAAAGGTGAGAGAGGTAGGCAGCTATTGCAGGAGCCTTCTGTGGCTATACCCATTTCAAACAAGTATGGTGTTTTGGAAAATGTAGGGGGTGATGGATTCTCAGGGGAACGTAGCACGAACAGCCAGGTTTCTGGTATTGAGACTGGCTCAAATGCATTGAGGGATACATCAGGTTCCAAGAGATCAATTGTCAGGGGACTCTAGCCAGAGGTGTAGACAGATGTTTCTGTGGCCAGCAGCGAAAAATCAGAATGGTGTGTTGCTTCCCTGGTGCCAGGATCAAGGATGTCTCAGGAGAGGGTGCAGAATGTTTCAAGGGGGAGATGGGCCAGCAAGAGGTCTTTGTCCACATTGGAACTAATGACATTGGAAGAGGAAAGGTTGAGATTCTGAATGAAGATTAGAGAGAGTTAGGCAGGAATTTAAAAAGGAGGTCCTCGAGAGTAGTAATAGGAGGATAGAGCAGATGAATGCACAGCTAAGGAGCTGGTGTATGGGAGAAGGATTCATATTTTTGGATCTTTAGAATCTCTTTCGGAGTAGAAGTGACCTGTACGAGAAGGACGGATTGCACCTAAGTTGGAAGGAGGCTAATATACTGGCAGGGAAATTTGCTAGAGCTGCTTGGAAGGATTTAAACTAGTAGGGTGGGGTGGGGTGGGACCCAGTGAGATAGCGAGGAAAGAGATCAATCTGAGACTGATACAGTTGAGAACAGAAGCGGGTCAAACAATCAGAGCAGGCAGGGACAAGGTAGGACTAATAAATTAAACTGCATTTATTTCAATGCA
>NC_057727.1:7924096-7936813 GCF_004010195.1 Chiloscyllium plagiosum
TGTCTCACAAACTTGATTGAGTTTTTTGAAGAAGCAACAAAGAAGATTGATGAGGGCAGAGCAGTAGATGTGATCTATATGGACTTCAGTAAGGTGTTCGACAAGGTTCTCCATGGGAGACTGATTAGCAAGGTTAGAACTAGCCATTTGGATACAGAACTGGCTCAGAGGTAGAAGACCTCTGGTGGTGGAGGGTTGTTTTTCAGACTGGAGGCTTGTGAACAATGGAGTGGCACAAGGATCGGTGCTGGGTCCTCTACTTTTTGTCATTTATATAAGTGATTTGGATGCGAGCATAAGAGATACAGTTAATAAGTTTGCAGATGACACCAAAATTGGAGGTGTAGTGGACAGCAAAGAAGGTTACCGCAGTTTACAACAGGATCTTGATGAGATGGGCCAATGGGCCGAGAAATGGCAGGTTGACTTTAATTCAGATAAATGAGAGGTAGTGCATTTTGGAAAGCAAATCTTAGCAGGACTTATACACTTAATGGTAAGGTCCTCGAGTGTTGCTGAACAAAGAGACCTTGGAGTGCGGGTTCATAGCTCCTTGAAAGTAGAGTCACAGGTAGGTACGATAGTGAAGGCGGCGTTTGGTAGGCCTTCCTTTATTGGTCAGATTATTGAGTACAGGAGTTGGAAGGTCATATTGCAGCTGTACAGGACATTGGTTAGGCCACTGTTGGAATATTGCGTGCAATTCTGGTCTCCTTCCCATCAGGAAGATGTTGTGAAACTTGAAAGGGTTCAGAAAAACTTAACAAGGATATTGCCACGGTTGGAGGATTTGAGCTATCGGGGGAGGTTGAACAGGCTGGGGCGACCTTACAGAGGTTTACAAAATTATGAGGGGCATGGATAGGATAAATAGGCAAAGTTTTTTCCCTGGGGTGAGGGGAGTCCGGAACTAGAGGGCATAGGTTTAGGGTGAGAGGGGAAAGACATAAAAGGGACCTAAGGGGCAACTTTTTCACGCAGAAGATGGTAAGTGTGTGGAATGAGCTGCCAGAGGAAGTGGTGGAGGCTGGTACAATTGCAACATTTAAAAGGCATTTGGATGGGTACATGAATAGGAAGGGTTTGGAGGGATATTGGCTGGGTGCTGGCAGGTGGGACTAGATTGAGTTGGGATATCGGTTTGACATGGACGGGTTGGACCAAAGGGTCTGTTTCCATGCTGTACATCTCTCTGACTCTATAACAGACTGATGAAATCAGCATAACGTAAATTATAAGAGCAGAATTGGGCTTTTCAGCAAACAGTCTGCTCCACCATTCAATGAGATCATGGCTGATCTAATAAGCCTGAACTCCACTCTGCCTTTTTCCCATAAACCACAATGCCCATACTGATTAAAACTCTCTCAACCTTGAATATACTTAATAACCCAGCCTCCCAACAGCCCTCTGTGATCAAGAATTCCAGATTTACTACACTCAGAAAAAAAATTCTTCCAATGTCTGAATGTGCATCCTCTTATTCTTATTGAGATTATGCCTTCTAATGCTAGACACTCAAGGAAAAACAATTTTTCTGCATTTTAATAATATTCAGCTTTTCTATTCTTCCTGTCAAAGTGCATAATCTCATTTTCTGACATTATATTCAATCTGCCAAGCTTTTACTCACTCATTTAACATGTCTTTAACTCTGCAAACTGTTTGCATAAACTTAACCACTTCCGTGCCCAACCTTTGTCATCTGCAAAATATATTGTAAATAGTGACCCCAGTATTAATCACAAAAAGCCTCTTGTTTCTGTTACAGTATTATGCCCCCACATGCATTTTGAACAAATCCATCCTAACATTTTACCATTGACACAAAGGAAGTTTGGGGTTTAAAATATATGACTAGAAAATTTAACGAATTGTTTAGGCAAAAAGTGCTGAAGACCCTGGAGGCATAACCAAATACAGATGAATTCTGAACCAACAGAAACTTTTAAGGATTGTTGAAAGCTTGATAAAATGTCACTTTAGAGAAGACCTGGTGATGTGGAGGTGCAGGTACTATGGAATAACAGTGGATAAGAGACTAGACAGATGAAAATATGGCTGCCAATGAACTAAGTAACAGAAAAGATAAGCTTTTTGTGGGGGCTATGGAGGAGTATACTATGGTCTCAAGGAGAAAAATTAAAGAGATAGGATACAGAAGGCATTCAAAAATATTTAAACGAGAGAATGAAAACTTCAAAATTCAAAGTAGTTGGGGGTAGTGTGGACAGATAATTGGCTTATTAGCAGGAAACATGATTCTTTTTCAGACTGTCAACTAATACCCAGTGCTGGGTCCACAACAGTTTTGAATACCTATTAATGACTTGGGAGGAAGGAACTAAATGCACTGTAGCCAAATTTTCAGATGACAAAAATAGGTGAAAAAGCAGGTTGTGAGAAGGAAACAAATAGTTTGCAAAGAGATTTTGATAAGTTAGGTAAAAGTGGCATTATGTGGGAAAATGCAAAATTGCTCACTTTGAACCAGGAAGCGAAAGAGCAGAATATTAATTAAATGGAGAAAAACTTAAAGCTGCAACACAGACTTGTGCACAAAACCTAGAAAGCTAGCACATAGATGCAACAGATAATCAGGTTGGAATATTCGCCCTTACTTCAAGGATGTTTAAGTATCAGGGTTGGGAAGTCTTACTGCAAATATAAAGGTGCTGGTGAGACTACATCGACTATTTAAAGCAGTTTTGGGCCCCTTATTTAAAGGAAAAATGCCATTTTATTGGAGACAGTTCAGAGATGGTTCATTAGGACTATCCCTAGGAGGAAGGGATGGTCTCATATGCAAAGGCTAACAGATTAGGACTCTACTCAGAGGAATTTAGATGAATGAGACAGTCTCGTTGAAACAAGCCCCTTAAGAATCCTATGTTTCAAGGAGATTGTGTCTCATTCAGATAAATTCCTGTGAATAGAGTCCAAATCCATCAGCCTTTGCGTATGAGACAATCCCTCCATACTAGGAATAATCCTCGTGACCCACCCCTGAATTGCCTCCAATAAAATCCTTAAGGGGCTTGATAGGGGAAAAAACAGAGAGGAGGTTTCCATTACCTGAGTGTGTCCAGGCTCCAAGAGCATAATTTCAGAATAAAGGGGCATCAAATTTAAGATTGAAACGAGGAGAGATTTCTTCTCTCAGAAGAGTGTTTTTGGAACTCCTTCGCACAGAGCTGCATGGATCCTAACATGGCTAAGTAAAGGACTTTTTAAGGAACTGATCCTGGGTCTCGTACACTTTATATGCAGTCTTCCTGATTTGGAATACTTAAGGGACACTACTCCTGAAAAAAGTATGATAGAAAGATTCCTGATCAGTATGTGAATCATGGGTTATGTGGGGCTTGAGGGGACTAATGGTTTACTTCTATTCCCATTTCTTATGGCCTAAGACAACTTATTGGTCAGAAGCAACTGAAGAAAACTTAGGGTACTCGATAAGTAAACAGGGTAGGCGAAAGTGAGTACTGCAGAGTGTGGTGTTGGAAAAGCACAGCAGATCAGGCAGCGTCGGAGCAGGAAAATCGACATTTCGGGCAAAAGCTCTTCATCAGGAATGAGACTGGGAGCCTCAGGGGTGGAGAGATGAATGGAAGAGGGGATGTAGCTGGGAGAGCAATAGGTGGATGAAGGTGAGGATAAAGGTGATAGGTTGATGGGGAGGGTGGACCCTATAGGTGGGAAGGAAGATGAACAGATGGGACATGTCATGAGAATGGTGCTGAGCTGGAAGACTGGAACTGGGATAAGGTGGGAGGAGGGGAAATTGGTGAAATCTACATTGATGCCATAGGGTTAGAGGGTCCCCAGGCAGAAGATAAGGCGTTCTTTCTCTAGGTGTCGGAGGCAGCCCAGGACCTGCATATGTCCTTGGCAGAGTGGGAGGGGGAGTTAAAAGTGTTCGGCCACAGAGTGGTGGGGTTGGTTGGTGCGGGTGTCCCAGAGATGTTCTCTGAAGTGCTCTGCGAGTAGGAGTAGCAGAGTTTAGATAAAGCTGGGATGAAGAGCTGGCCTAATGAAAGCCATGTTGTTAATATTAATTGTTGCAAAAACCCACAAATTCATGGATTCACTTGTTTCCCTGCAAAAAAGGACATCTGTCAAAGAGCTAAATGGTTGATTCTCAACGGGCAATCAGGGATGAGCTGGGCCAGCTAACGACTCTAAAACAAAAGGGACGTACACAGATAGAATCAGTGATGAGGATTGGGATTTTTGCAGTGGCAACCAAGACAACAGCTTTAGTCTTTCAGACATATTAACTGGACGCTACTGAACGCGAATACTGTATTGTCAGATATGTTGTATTTTTGATGAGGTATTAAATTGAGCAGTCATCCAACTTCACCAGCTCAGATGTAAAAGATTCCGAGCCAACATCTTTCTGTACAGAGCATTTCACGTTCAATGTGTGCAAGTTCATTTAAAAATAACTGGCACAAGTTTTGTTTAAAAATATGAATTAAATCAACTGAGTATTTAACAATTCAGGTTCCTAAAATATGATATGGCATCACATGAGTTTACAATATTACCTCTTCAACTTTCAGCTTACCTTAACACCCTCCCCCTGCAAAAGATAAGTGGCTTTAAATCTTCCACCGTTACTGTATTGTAATTCCACACTGGATAGATCATACCTACTGCAACAAACGTCAGATAGATTTTCTGTTTCATAGTTGTCATATTCAGCCACAGTTAGTATGTCAGATTTCATTCATCAGACTATCTCAAATTAGCTTACAAATTAGGGACTGAAAGAACACCTCCCTAGCACCATGGCATGGGTAGGATCAGACCTATAGGTCTCAAAAACAAAATACCTTTGCCCCCCATACTATAGCAGTCCTGGAAATGTAATTAACCAAGGCATCGCAGGATGAACAAAACATCTGTTCAGTACTTAAGAGTTGCACAACAAACATTTTGTTTTATAAATGCACTCAAATCTTACCATCACTGCCACTAGGCTGGGAAGACATTTTCAAGATGACAATAACATTGGCAAGATTAGAGTGGTGCTGGAAAAGCACAGCAGGTCAGGCAGCATCCGAGGAGCAGGCTGCCTGACCTGCTGTGCTTTTCCACCACCACTCTAATCTAGACTGATTTCCAGCATCTACAGTCCTCACGTTTGCCCAACATTGGCAAGCTTTTTAATAAAGAATTTGCTTTTATAGATTTGCATATTTTGTCTTAAAAGTGTGGGCACAGCCAATGAATTACTCTAGGCAAAGCGTTGGCAAACAATAACTATTTGATTATTTCACAGAATTTAAGCATTGCTACCTGCTCACTATCCCTAACTGTCCTAAAGATATTTAATTTAAATATAAAAAGGCATCTAATAATCCAGGTCCCTTTTTATTGCTGTTGGCAGATAGAGGAATGATGCTCTATATTAGACAGTGCAGAACTTTAAACAGGGCTTCAATTTACTGCACTAACATGACATGTGCCACAGGTCTTATAACCCATATTTTTTCCAGATTCAAGTGAAATCTTTAATAAACTCAATTACTCAACAGTTTAGAGGCATAGATAAATTGGGCCCATGTTACCAGAAAGTATTTCCCTGGGATGGGGTAGTCCAGAACTAGAGGACATAAATTTAGGGTGAGAGGGGAAACATTTAAGAGACCACAGTGGTAGCTTTTTCACACGGGATGGTGCATGTATGGAATGAGCTGCCAGATGAAGTGGTGGAGGCTGGTACAATACAGTATTTAAAAAGTATCTGGATGGGTATATGAATTAGAAGGGTTGAGAGGGATTTGGACCAAGTACAGGCAAATAGGACCTGGTCGGCATGGACCAGTTGGACCAAAAGGTTTGTTCTGTGCTGTACATCTCTATGACTCTAAATAGACTCTCTCAAATCTGATGAATTATGAGGGCACCCGAAGGAAACCCACATAGACACGGGGAGAATGTGCAAACTCCACACAGACAGTCACCAAGGCTGGAATTGAACCTGGGACCCTGGTGCTGTAAGGCAGCAGTGCAAAATACTGAGCCACCATGCGACCCAAGGTAGTGACTTCCACCCAGCAGAAAACTTACAACATGATATCTGATTATGTTCTTACAATCTACAAGGTCAGGCCATGATCACCATTTTTACATGTCATTTAATTACTTGGGCTCTTCATAAGACCATTGTGTACAAACTCCAACAAGGATTACACAAATATTTACTCATCAGGAAGATGTCAAAAGGTCAAGATTGGTCAAATCAAAACTACACAGTGCAGAATTCAGGTCTAGTACGCTTCAATAACCACTGAAAATGGGCATTTAGGAAATCTTTAAAAGAACCAGCATAAAATAATTGGATTGCTGACTGTGGACCCACACTGGTTCTCAAGCAAATACACAGTAGGCGATAAATAAAGAAACTTGCTCAGCAAAGCAAATAATAGAGGCCTGTTACTGTAACAAAGTTTCTGTCACAAACCAATAAGTTCTGTAAGAGAGTTGCATTATTCATTAGCCAAAGCAACAAAACACTAAAATTTAAATTGTTACAAAGAAGTTATGCTGTCCAAACTGGCTGGGTCAGCTAGGACTATCACACCTTAACATAATGGGAAAATTAGTAAAATAGATCCTAAATGAACTCAGCATTAATTGGTGTAGACTTAAGCAAATTTCATTGCAATAAAGATTTGTATCAAGAACTTGTTTTCTTATTCTGATGAGTAAATTGTAGAACCTGGTTCTATACTAAAACATATTTAACAATACATTAGTTTCTCAATTACCCTTAAAGACAGCTTTCAAAGGAAATTATCAAAAGCTTGGCCTTCCTAATAGGCAACACCACACACTCATTGGAGATCAAATATTTCCAGTAAATACAAACTGGTGAAAGGGTCTACTCAAGTCTAATTTACTGGATCATCCAATTAGGTACTCGTATTTTTTTTAAAAAGCTACAAAAATGAAAGGATCAGTGTTTTTATTAAAACAATCCACGAGGAAATCTCTGACCATTTAAGATAGTGGCACGGTCGCACAAGTAGGAAATGAGACTCGAATTCATTGTTAATTCAACAAACAAATATGAACCAGCCTCATCACTTTAACTGAGGAATTGAATAAAGGGAAACAACATTCAAGCGGAGATAGAGGTGTTCTTAACCTTTTCTCCCAATTTACTAAACAACCTCACCTCAAAGATGCTGCAGGAAATAAGGAATTAATTTTTAATGTAGAATTTAGTTATTCGGGGATAAGGTTTGTGTTTATAAACATGTTCAATGTGGTGTTTTAATAAAGATGATTTGCTTACCCGGACTAAGCTTTTTATTTTCTCTCTTTCCTCTGTCTCGACAGCTCTTTCTTTGTTCTCTGACGTTAGAAAATGGCGGCCTTCTTCCCGCGAACAACAGTCCTGAGCTGGAGATGGGGGAGGGGAGGGGCGGAATCATCTCCGCCCCCTCGTTTCCCATTGGCTTACAGGACCGAGAGGGCGTGGCCTTTTCACCCATTTACCGCACCCCGCCCCAGCAACTGCACTCCGATTGGTAGATGATGAAACAACCTCGGTGACTATTGGCTGATCCGGGAAAGCGAGGACGTCATTGCTGTTAACGGTTTATTTAAATGATCAGCTTTTTTTAAACTTCCTTATTACCCCCCCCCCCCCCCCCCAAACACACATATTGAAGAGAGCAGAAGGTCAGTTTAGAATTGTACGTCGGTTCCTAATTTTCCAATTTCCACTTTTAAAGGGCATGCTTTTTAACTTAAAATAAAAAGCTCTGGGAGCTGGAGGTCTGAAACCAGTAA
The DNA here is from genome assembly GCF_004010195.1 of Chiloscyllium plagiosum. Taxonomy (NCBI): domain Eukaryota; kingdom Metazoa; phylum Chordata; class Chondrichthyes; order Orectolobiformes; family Hemiscylliidae; genus Chiloscyllium; species Chiloscyllium plagiosum. Next base: position 7,931,912 of record NC_057727.1, read on the forward strand.
ATTCAGATATTGCTGGAAAAATTGAGCAACATTTGCGGCAAAAAAATGTCATTGTTTGAAGCCCAGTGACCCTTCAGAACATTTCACATCATTTTTAATTTATAGTGATATTAACACCAATATCTGCAGCATTTTGCTTTTATGCTTGCTTACATATTGTTTTACTGCATAATGTAAACAGCTTGCATTTAGATGTTGTTTGATATTAACAGAACAAACACCAACATGCTCTGATTTTCAACATCTGCAGTATTTTGCTTTTGTTTATTTGTTGTATTTGGTATAATTTAAAGCCCTTTCCCCAACTCTTCTCGAGAGTGACGTGCATTTATATAAGATTAAAAGACATAATGCCTCAATTATAATGATGTTAGCATAAGAAACACCGATATCTTTGGATTTCCAACATCTGCAGTTTAATTTTGCTGAATTTATGCATAATTTAAACCTCTCTCCTCAGCATCAACTTGTACTTCGACAGTGCTCAAAAGAACAATTTCTCATTTATAATGAATGGACGTTGTACTATAATTAGGGGGTGATTTTATAGAAGGAGAATTATTTAGTAACCATTTAAAATTTCAAAGTGTAGACATGGAAAGAGTGGTTAAAGCAATCATATAGCGAAATGGATTCCTATTTAGATTATTATTGTGCAAGGAATACATTTTTAAAACCCTAATGCATAGCAATCACAATTGAGTCACCATTGGTGGTCCCTAGCAGAAGAGGTTGACTCTTCCACTCTCTGGGTGAGTCTGTAGGTGGCTGTACAGCCCAATGCAGCTTCTGTAGATTCTGCCACACTTTGGGCAGTAGGTGATCGTGGGAACAGAAGGGTCAGGTGTAGGTTTGGCAAGCGTGGTCCTTACACTGTTTTTGCGAGATAGCACTGAAGAAATCCTGCACATCGTGGTTGTCGGCCATTTGTTGAGTCTCCAGTGCTTTCTCCAACTGCCACCTTTTCTTTATATCCTTGGGTTAATTGTTGGACTTAGGCCTTCAGTTGCCTGTAGGCCTGGCTTTTCTCATCCAAGTGCAGTTGCTGATTTACACTCACAAATGCCATGCACTTCCAGCTTATCAGTTCTTGGATCTCCTGATCATTCTCATCAAACCAGTCTCTGTGTTTCCTGGTTAAGTGACCGACCAGGTTTTTGCAGACATTGATGATAGAGGCCTTAAGGGTGGACCAGAGGATATTAGATTAGATTAGATTACATTACAGTGTGGAAACAGGCCCTTCGGCCCAACAAGTCCACACCGACCTGCCGAAGCGAAACCCATCCATACCCCTACATTTACCCCTACCTAGCACTACAGGCAATTTAGTATGGCCAATTCACCTGACCCTGCACATCTTTGGACTGTGGAAGGAAACCGGAGCACCCGGACGAAACCCACGCAGACATATTGAAATCCTGTGACTTGGTGTTATAGAGTCATAGAGATGTACAGCGTGGAAACAGACCCTTCAGTCCAACCTGTCCATGCCAACCAGATATCCCAACCCAATCTAGTCCCACCTGCCAGCGCCCAGCCCATATCCTTCTAAACTCGTCATATTCATATACCTTTCCAAATGCTTTTTAAATGTTGCAATTGTACCAGCCTCCTTCACATCCTCTGGCAGCTCATTCCATACATGTACCACCCTCTGCTTGAAAAAGTTGCCCCTGAGGTCTCTCTCATATCTTTCCCCTCACCCTAAACCTATGCCCTCTAGTTCTCGGCTCCCCAACCCCAGGGAAAAGACTTTGTCTATGTTGCTAAAGGTCGCTAAGTTTGTGGAGAGGAGCTGGTTGTATGTGGCTATCTTTTCTGGGTCTTTGAGTGCCTCAATTTTAAATTCTTTACAACACTATTTGTATTGTCTCTGCTGTGCCGGTTCAGTATAGGTATGTTAGACTAAGTACAAGTTTTTACATTTTGCTAAACAGATTAAGGAGTCCACTTACTCCTTCAAAAATTCGAACTTAAAAGTAACAATGGGGTACAGAGATGGTTAAGTGACCGACCAGGTTTTTGCAGACATTGATGGAGGCCTTAAGGGTGGACCAGAGGCTATTGAAATCCTGTGACTTGGTGTCATAGAGTCATAGAGATGTACAGCATGGAAACAGACCCTTCAGTCCAACCTGTCCATGCCAACCAGATATCCCAACCCAATCTAGTCCCACCTGCCAGCGCCTGGCCCATATCCCTCTAAACCCTTCATATTCATATACCTTTCCAAATGCTTTTTAAATGTTGCAATTGTACCAGCCTCCTTCACATCCTCTGGCAGCTCATTCCATACATGTACCACCCTCTGCGTGAAAAAGTTGCCCCTGAGGTCTCTCATATCTTTCCCCTCTCACCCTAAACCTATGCCCTCTAGTTCTCGGCTCCCCAACCCCAGGGAAAAGACTTTGTCTATGTTGCTAAAGGTCGCTAAGTTTGTGGAGAGGAGCTGGTTGTATGTGGCTATCTTTTCTGGGTCTTTGAGTGCCTCAATTTTAAATTCTTTACAACACTATTTGTATTGTCTCTGCTGTGCCGGTTCAGTATAGGTATGTTAGACTAAGTACAAGTTTTTACATTTTGCTAAACAGATTAAGGAGTCCACTTACTCCTTCAAAAATTCGAACTTAAAAGTAACAATGGGGTACAGAGATACAAATCAATAAATATAGTGACAAAGGTTAACCAAGCTATATTAAGTTTTACAAAATAGATGGACAGATGTTTGAACTTGTTTGGAGTTCAAACCAGACAACAGTATAAGATAATCACTAACAAATCTAATTGTGAATTAATGAGAAATTAATTCGGGGACCCATGGAACATAAACAGCAGCATTAGGCCAGATTGCCTTTTTGGATGCTGTAAAATTCTGTGTAAATTCAGTCTGTCCTCGTTTTTCTATAGAAATAGCACCAGAGATGTCAATATTGCTCATTGACGTTATAAAACCTACTTAAACATCATTTGTAGATATAATCACAGTTCTAAGTGTTTGAACAGGTTTACAATTTGTCTCAATTCTTGATAGTTAATCTCACTCCTAACAACAGTTTTCTAGCATTAAATAAACTAGTACTATCTTGAAGAAGGAAGTTGTGGCAATATCACATGATGTGATAAGATATCAACTGACAATCGTTCTCCTTTCCAGTTGCTGTGCTTTGTGCTCACTCTGGTTTTGCTGAGCTAGATGTTGCAGCTTCCAAAAACCCCTCATACCAAGCTGCAACCTAAAATTAAATGGAACGCCAAAACAATGTGTAATTGTTTCCTGTTACAACCTGCAGCTATTTGGCACCTATTGCACAGCAAAGCCTCCCAAGATGCTTCACAGGAGAGTTTTTCAACGAAACCTGACACCAAAACACACAAACAGATGCAAAACATAGGCAAAATGGTTGGATTTGGGTTGCACCTTGAAGGAGTAAAGAAAAGTTAAAATACCAGGTTATAGTCCAACAGGTTTAATTAGAAGCACTAGCTTTCAGAGCTCTGCTCCTTCATCAGATGGTTGTGAAATACACGATTGTAGGACACCGCATTTATAGCACATGTTTAGGCACCAATCCTCATGGCACATCACTGATCACAGGCCTCCAGACTGAAAAGCAATCCTCCACCACCACCCTCTGTCTTCTACATTCGAGCCAGTTCTGTATCCAAATGGCTAGTTCTTCCTGTATTCCATGAGATTTAACAAGCCAGTCTCCCATGGGGAACTGTGTTGAATGCCTTATTGAAGTCCATATAGATCATGTCTACCACTCTGCCCTCATCGATCCGCTTTGTTACTTCTTCAAAAAACCCAATCAACGTTCATGTGATATGATTTCTCATGCACAAAACCATGCTGTCTATCCCTAATCAGTCCTTGCTTTTCCAAATACAGTAGCGCCTCGACTTACGAACTTAATCCGTTCCAGGACCCAGTTCGCGAACTGAATCAATTTTTCCCATTGTTCGGATAGCGTGAGAATGTTTGGACGTGAGCAATGAACGATGTTCACAGCGCGCGTGCCAAAGACAAACTAAATGAGATCACCCGGGGCCCGAGAGCTTTTGCGTTCAAAGCGCGCGTAGCAAAGCAGAACAATGAAACCACATGGTCGCACATGGGCATTTTGCATTCGTACCTTGAATTTCGTACGTACGTTGAAGCAAAATTTTACGTACAATTGTGTTCGTAAACCGATTTGTTCGTGAACAGGGTCGTTCGTATGTCGAGGCGTTACTGTACATGTAAATCTGTCCCTCAGGATTCCCTCCAACAACTTGCCCACCAACAATGTCAGGCTCACTGGTCTATAATTCCCTGGCTTTTCCTTACCAACTTTCTGAAATATTGGTACCTCATTAGCTAACCTCCTGTCTTTCAGCACCTCACATGTGACTATCGATGATACAAGTATCTCAGCAAGGGGTCCAGCAATCACTTCCCTATCTTCCCACAAAGTTCTCGGGTACACCTGATCAGGTTCTGAGGGATTTATCCACTTTTGTGTGTTTCAAGACATCCAGCATCACCTCTGTAATATGGACTTTTTCAAGATGTCACCATCTATTTCCCCACATTCTATATCTTCCATGTCCTTCTACACAGTAAACACTCATTTAGTATCTCCCCCATCTCTAGTGGCTCCACACATTGGTTGCTTTGCTGATCTTTGAGGGGAGAAAGTGAGGTCTGCAGATGCTGGAGATCAGAGTTGAAAATGTGTTGCTGGAAAAGCGCAGCAGGTCAGGCAGCATCCAGGGAACAGGAGAATCGACGTTTCGCGCATAAGCCCTTCTTCAGGAATGAGGAAAGTTTGTCTAGCAGGCTAAGATAAAAGGTAGGGAGGAGGGACTTGGGAGAGGGGCGTCGGAAATGCGATAGGTGGAAAGAGGTCAAGGTGA
>NC_057727.1:7937447-7960177 GCF_004010195.1 Chiloscyllium plagiosum
GTCCTTGAAGAAGGAGGCCATCTGGGTTGTACGTTTTTGGAACTGGTCCTCCTGAGAGCAGATGCGGCGGAGACGAAGGAATTGGGAGAATGGGATGTCGTTTTTACAGGGGGCAGGGTGGGAGGAGGTGTAGTCCAGGTAGCTGTGGGAGTCGGTCGGTTTGTAGTAGATGGCTGTGGGAGTCGGTCGGTTTGTAGTAGATGGCTGTGGGAGTCAGTCTTTGAGGGGCCCTTATTCTCTCCCTAGTTACCCTTTTGTCATTAATGTATTTATAAAATCCCTTTGGATTTTCTTTAACCCTATTTGCCAAAGCTATCTCATGTCCTTTTTTGCCCTCCTGATTTCCCTCTTAAGTTTTCTACTACCCTTATACTCTTCTAAGGATTCATTCGATCTCTCCTGTCTATACCTTACATATGCTTCCTTCTTTTTCTTAACCAAAACCTCAATTTCTTGAGTCATCCAGCATTCCCTACACCTACCCTAACAGGAATATACTGGACTCTCATTATCTTATTTTGAAGCTTTCCCATATTCCAGCCATCCCTTTACCTGCAAACGTCTGCCTTCAATCAGCTTTTGAAAATTCTTGCCAAATACTGTCAAAATTAACCTTCATCCAATTTAGAACTTCAACTTTTAGATCTGGTCTATCCTTGCCCAACACAATTTTAAAACTAATAGAATTATGGTTGCTGGCCCCAAAATGCTTCCCCACTGACACTTCAGTCACCTGCACTGCCTTATTTCCCAAGAGTAGGTCAAGTTTTTCATCTTCTCTAGCAGGTACATCCACATACTGAATCAGAAAATTTTCTCGTACACACTTAACAAATTCCTCTCCATCTAAACCCTTAACACTATGGCAGTCCCAGTATATGTTTGGAAGGTTAAAATCCCTTACCATAATCCCCCTATTATTCTTACAGATAACTGAAATCTCCTTTCAAATTTGTTTCTCACTGACTATTAGGGGGTCTATAATATAATCCCAATATGGTGATCACCCCTTATTTCTCAGTTCCACACAAATAACTTCCCTGGATGTATTCCCAGGAATATCTTCCCTCAGTACAGTAGTAATGCTATCCTTTATCAAAAACGACATTGCGTCTCCTTTCTATCCTTCCTATAGCATTTGTATCCCAGAACAGGATACAAACATTAAGCTAGGTAAAAACAATGACTGCAGATGCTGGAAACCAGAGTTTAGATTAGAGTGGTGCTGGAAAAGCACAGCAGTTCAGGCAGCATCCGAGGAGCAGTAAAATCAACGTTTCGGGCAAAAGCCCTTCATCAGGAATACAGACAGAGTGCCTGAAAGATGGAGAGATAAATGAGAGGAGGGTGGGGGTGTGGAGAAAGTAGCATAGAGTACAATAGGTGACGCTCTTCCTCCAGGCATCTGGTGGTGGGGGAGCGGCGGTGAAGGAGGCCCAGGACCTCCATGTCCTCGGCAGAGTGGGGAGGGGGAGTTGAAATGTTGGGCCACAGGGCGGTGTGGTTGATTGGTGCGGGTGTCCCGGAGATGTTCCCTAAAGTGCTCTGCTAGGAGGCATCCAGTCTCCCCAATGTAGAGGAGACCGCATTGGGATACAATAAATGATATTGGTGGATGTGCCGGTAAACCTTTGATGGATGTGGAAGGCTTCTTTGGGGCCTTGGATGGAGGTGTGGGCGCAGGTTTTGCAATTCCTGTGGTGGCAGGGGAAGGTGCCAAGATGGGCGGGTGGGTTGTAGGGGGGGGAGTGGACCTGACCAGGTAGTCACGGAGCTGCCAGTCCTGTCCATTCCTGAGCCACGTATCTCTATTTGCTATGATATCCCAGTCAAATGTTTCTAACCATGCCCTGAGTTCATCTGTCTTCCCTGTGAGGCCTCTTGCATTGAAGTAAATGCAATTTAATGTATCAGTCCTAACTTGTTCTGTTTTGTTCCTGCCTGCCCTGACTGTTTGACTCGCTTCTTTTCCCAACTGTGCAAGTCTCAGATTGATCTCTTTCCTCACCAAATCCCTGGGTCCCACCTCCATTCACCCCCCCCCCCAAACCGCACCTTACTAGTTTTAATCCTCCCGAGCAGTTCTAGCAAGTCTCCCTGCCAGTATATTAGCCCTCTTCCACTTAGGTACAATCCCTCCTTTTTGTACAGGTCACCTCTACCCCAGAAGAGATGGGTATTTCGGGAAAATTTGAGGAGAAAGAGCTTAGGACCTTGAAGGCATGTTCAACGTTCAGAATCTGGATCGAGGTTGGTAAGGTGAGAAATGGGGGTCTTGTTAGAAAAATGAGATTATACTAACAAAATACTATACTTCAAAAGACATCATCAGCTGCTCCTTGATTCAAGACCAGCCAGAGGTCTTCATGTGAATGAACAGGCCAATTTTCAACACTGAAACCTTTGGCACCTGAGGCAGGATGTCCCTTGATGTACAATGACATCTGGAGTGCAGGATTTGATTCCAAAAGCACTTGATCTGAGGTGTCTTGAACTGCTCTTTAAAAAAAATGCAAGATCATTCTTTTACCAAGTTTGACCTACGTTTTCTTTTCAACCACATTCCAACACCATGGCCATTGTCTTTGATTTGCCAAATTATCCATAATACCTTTTCATGTTACCAAGTCCATTGGGCTCATTTTTACTTATGTCCATTTTGTTTTGCATCTAATTATTCCTGCCCTTCAGCACATGGCAGACTTTTCATTCATTCATGGAATTGTAGCCATTGCTGTCTTGCCCAGTATTTATTGTTCAGTGGGATTGCAGTGAGTCTGAAGTCAAATATAGTCATGCCTCAAGCCTTAATGAATTATTTGCGGATATGACAAAACACATCGATGAAGGTAGAGCAGGGGATGTGGTGTATATGATTTTAGCAATGTGTTTGGTCAGGTTCTCCATGGTAGGCTCATTCAGAAAGTAAGGAGGTATGGGATCCAGGGAAATTTGGTCATCTGGATACAGAATTAGCTGGCCCATTTGTGGTAATAGACGGAAAGTATTCAGCCTAGAGCTTGGTGACCAGTGATGTTCCGCAGGGATCTGTCTGGGACCTCTGTTCTTTTTAATTTTTATAAATGACTTGGATGGGGAAGTGGAAGAGTGGGTTAGTAAGTTTGCCGATGACACGAAGGTTGGTGGAGTGATGGATAGTGTGGAGAGCTGTTTTAGGTTGCAACGGGACATTGACAGTGTAGAGATGGGCAGGTGGAGTTCAACCTAGAAAAATATGAAGTGATTCATTTTCGAAGGTCGAATTTGAATGCAGATTACAGGGTTAAAGACAGGTTTCTTGGCAGTGTGGAGGAACAGAGGAATCTTGGGGTCCATGTTCATATATCCCTCAAAGCTGCCACCCAAGTTGATAGGGTTGTTAAGAAGGCATACGGTCTGTTGGCTTTCATTAGCAGGGCGATTGATTTTAAGAGCTGCAAGGTTGTGCTGCAGCTCTATGGAGCTTTGGTTCGACCACACTTGAAATATTGTGTTCAGTTCTGGTCAGCTCATTATGGGAAGGATGTGGAAGCTTTAGAGGGTTTGCAAAAGAAATCTACCAGGATGCTACCTGGACTGGAGGGCATGTCTTATGAAGAAAGGTTGAGGGAGCTAAGGGTTTTCTTACTGGAGTGTAGAAGGGTGAGAGGCGAATTGATAGAGGTGTACAAGATGATGAGAGGGATAGATAGATTGAATAGTCAGATATTTTTTCCCAGGGCAGAAATGGCTATCACAAGGGGGCATAATTTTAAGGTACTTGGAGGAAGGTTTTGGGGAAATGTCAGAGGTTGATTCTTTCCATAGAAAGTGGTGGGTGCGAGGAATGCATTGCCAGCAGTGGTAGTACAGTTCAATATATTAGAGACATTTAAGCGACTCTTGGATAGCCATATGAATGATAATAAAATGAAGGGTATGTAGGTGAGTTTGATCTTAGAGTATGATAAAAGGTCGGCACAACATCAAGGGCCGAAGGGCCTGTACTGTGCTATACTGTTCTACGTAGACCAGCCCAGGTAAGGACAGCAGTTTCATTTCCTAAAGGGAATTAGAGCAACCAAATAGGTTTTTCATGATGATTCTTTCATCATCAAATCTTAATTATTTTGGACTGATTTTAAATTTGACTGGTAGGGTTTGAGTCCATGTCAAACTCAAAATATTACCTGAGTCTCTGGATTAACAATCTAGTGATAAAATCACCATCACTTCCCCTGCTTGTAGTTGACTAGTACCACTGGAAGTTGTTTTGATTGTAATAGACACATTGGGGCTGGAAATGTGACTGCTGCTCATTGAGCCAAGTTTTCTCCAGGTCATTTTCGGTTACTATATGAGTGAAAAAGAATGAAGGAACGTGACTCACTGTATTGCCTGACGGTTACCAGTCATATCATTGCATTGTCTAAGGGAGAAGATATCCAGCTCTTCTGGGTCTTATTGTAGTGTGGCTAAGGAGCGCTTCTAAAAAGAATGAAGAGATAAACTTCAGTCATATAAAGGAAATCATGGAAAAGTTATGAACAGTTAATTAAGTTTAATTTTGGACACTTTTCTAAAGTTTATCTATAGTGGATTATTTCTGAAGTTTGGATGACTCACCATAACCATATGACTAATCCTACTGATGCACACAGCTGCTGTTAAAAGCCAAAACAAAAGCAGAAATTGTTGGAGAAACTCAGCAGGTCTGGTAACATCTATGGCGAGAAAACAATGTATCATGTAGAGTGACCCTTTTTCAGCAATTTCTGTTTTTGTTTCAGAATTCCATCAGGGGCAGTTCCTGGAGTTTTTTTGTTTGATCTTTAAAACCATTCTGTTAAATGTCAACATTTTACACCATTAAAAATCACACAACACCAGGTTATAGTCCAACAGGTTTAATTGGAAGCACACTAGCTTTCGGAGCGACGCTCCTTCATCAGGTGATTGTGGAGGTCTCGATCGTAACACAGAATTTATAGCAAAAATTTGCAGTGTGATGTAACTGAAATTATACATTGAAAAATTGATTGTCTGTTAAGCCTTTCATCTGTTAGAAAATGTTAGATTATTCTAACAGATGAAAGGCTTAACAGACAATCAATTTTTCAATGTATAATTTCAGTTACATCACACTGCAAATTTTTGCTATAAATTCTGTGTTACGATCGAGCCCTCCACAATCACCTGATGAAGGAGCGTCGCTCCGAAAGCTAGTGTGCTTCCAATTAAACCTGTTGGACAATAACCTGGTGTTGTGTGGCTTTTAACTTTGTACACCCCAGTTCAACACCAGCATCTCCAAAACATTTTACACCAGTGACTGTCATCTAAACATAAAAGGTTGGTTTAAAAAATCTATCATGAGACTCTTCTGGGGTAAGTGGAGCTTGAACTCAGACATAAAGACATTACCACCGCACCACAAAACCTCCCTTATTCTTATCCTACCTTGGTATTACTTTTAATTTCATTGAAAACGGAGGAGTTTGGCCAATGCTTTTGACCACTGCACAACATCTACATGAGCTGAACCATATTCACAGGAACTAATCCACTGCAACTATGTCAGAGTATCAGAAGTCTTCTAGCAATATTCGTCTGAAAAGGGGAAATTTATTATATGTTCTTCATTGTCAAAAAAATCTATTTTCATGTGATCACATTGTTTTTGGTTTCGATGCGAACTGTTTTATGTAACATGTGAAACTAATCTCGCACAATAAATATAGTGGTGCTGACTTAAGTTGGATTCTGAAGTTTGTTTGCTGTGAAGCAGGAGCTACAGTTTGTCCTGAGAAAAAGGAGATTGATTTCGTAATGTAGAGGCCACAAATATGCTCATGGAATCCAGTCTAAATATTTGAGGCTCATTTTATGCGGTACAATCTGTTTGACCACAAATTGTTTCTAATTCTCAAGTTGCTACTAGCTCAATATACTCTCTATCATCAAAATAACCCATTTCCAACCCCTTAATTTTACAGTTTCACCCTTTCTTCAGCCCATATGATGTTGAAATCCTTACATATACTTCTGATAGCTTTAGTTTTGATTATCACACTGCTCCTGGACTGATGGAGGCTGACCTCCATCCTTCATGTCCTTAGTTCATCCAAAATTGTACTGCTTATATCTTAACTCACATTAGGCTCTGTTCACCATCCATTCCTGTTGATCTGGCAACATTTCAAATGTAACATTTTTATATGTGCGTTTAAATTTCCTTCTGGTGTAGCTCCACCCACAACTTCTCTCCACCGCATCCTCTAGCCTGACAACCTTCTGGGAACTCTGTTTATTTAATTCCAGTTCTTTACACATTCCAATTTCCTTAGCCCACCACTGGCGGTTGATGTCTCCAGCTGTTCTAGCCTAAGATCTGGAATTCCCTCCCCAATTCTCTCCACCTCTCTATTCTTTCATATGCTCCTTAAAATATATTTCTCTGACCTAATTTTGCTTCATGTGGTACTGTCAGATTTTGCTGATAACACTACTGTGAAGCACTTAAGGAGATTTTGCTGCATCAAAGGTGCTTTATATATGCTATATGTTCCAGCTCACATTCATGCCAGTATGAATGCAACAGCACTGTGGATGAACCTTGGCCACATGGCCTGCAATTGTTTCAGGAGGCAGCTCACCATCACATTATTAAGGGCAATTGGTTTGGACAACAATGCTCCTATGCCTTGAAAGAATAAATTGAAAGTAATTCCAGTTTAACATCAACTAGAAGACGTCAGTAGATCAGAGTGTAGAGTTTTTTACAGCAAACAAACACTGGGTTTATCGAATTCAGTTTTGCAACTTGAAAAAGCAGGATTTGAACCCACATCCTCAGTGTATTGATCTAGCACTGTGAACACAAGGCTCGAATATATATATATATAGAGAGACAGTCGATGTGGACTTAGTTTAATGTTGCCTGGCTATGCATTTCCAGAGCCACACTTTTAGACTCTGATCTACAGCATCTGCAGTCCTCACTCTCTCAGTTTAGTATGGCTCAGTGGTTAGCACTGCTGCCTCACAGTGCCAGGGATCTGAGTTCAATTCCACCCTTGGGTGACTGTTTGCATGGAGTTTGTACGTTCTCCCCATGTCTATGCGGGTTTCATTCCACGATCCAAAGATGCGCATGTTAGATGGACTAATCATGTTAAATTGTCCATAATGTCCAGGGATATGTAGGCTAAGTGGATTAGCTATGGGGAATATAGGGTAGAGACGTGGGTCTGGGTGGGATGCTCTGCAGAGGAGTTAGTGTGGACTTGATGGGCCTACTGGCCTACATCCACATTATAGGGACTCTCTGAATAAATGAAATATATATCCAACAGCTTTCAGTGTAGAACAGGCAATTTAAGACAAATAGTAGTATGTTGTGGTACTAAGTTGGTTTGACTTCTAGCATTTGTATCTCATTTAAGAGACTCACTCCAGTGCTGTATTAATAGAAGTGATGCATTGTTGTTGTTACTGTCCTTTGAATGCAGGGTGCAAGTGTAGTCTTGCTTACTCGCTCATTTGGGCAATAATGTTGTGCTGCATTGGTATTCAGAGAAAATAAGAAAAAACAGATTAAAAGAAATGTCTTCAGCCCAACCGATTCTTGTCAGTAGAAATGCAGACCACAGATGCAATGATGGATATACTGCTCAGAGATGATTGACTAGATCATTCACAATTTCCTGAGATTTGACTGTGACAATGTACTTATTTTGGATTAACTCACAATAAACAAGCTATTACAATCTTGAAGTTCACCTCAATGTTTTCAAAACGCACAAAAGGCATGTTAGAACAGAACACAGCTGGGTGCAGTCACTGCCTCATCCACCAGCAATTATATAACTATGATGGTTAATTGTAGAAAAATCTTCTATTATACCTGTAAATTAATTACCTTCTCCTCAATTACATGGTCAGTACTTAATGTATGTGGTGGAGATCTAATTCATCTAGGCATTTAGACTATTTGAACATTCTGCTGTAATGACAATGGAGAACTGAGAAAGGATTGGTCTTAGCATACAAAACAATGCCTTCCTAAATAACACTTCAGAAAAGATTTACAATGATGTTGCCAGGGTTGGAACTATAGGGAGAGGCTGAATAGGCTGGGGCTGTTTTCCCTGGAGCGTCAGAGGCTGAGGGATGACCTTATGGGGGTTTATAAAGTCATAGGAGCATGGATATGGTGAATAGACAAGGTTTTTTTTTCCTGGGGTGGGGGAGTCCAATTCCAAAGCTAGAGGGCATAGGTTTAAGATGAGATGGGAAACATTTAAAGGGGACCTAAGGGGCAACGTTTTCATGCAGAGAGTGGTGCATGTGTGAAATGAGCTGCCAGTGGAAGTGATGGAGGCTGGTACAATTACAACATTTAAAGGGCATCTGGATAGATATATGAATAAGAAAGGTTTAGAAGGATATGGACCAAATGATGGCAAATGGGACTAGATTAGTTTAGGATATCTGGTCCACATGGATGAGTTGCACTGAATGGTCTGTTTATATGCTTACACCTCTATGACTCTATTTTGCAAATGCATGACCTCCAGCATCTCTTAGGCCAAGGACTGTGGGTGCAGGGGAATACCATTACCTGTACCTCCAAATCTCACAGTGTGCTCATTTGAAATGAATCATCTTTCCTTCTTTGTGGCTGGGTCAAAGTTTTGGAACTCCTACCTAACAAAACTTTGGGAGCATCTCCAGCACATTGCCTGGAGCAGTCTTAAATAAGGTGCACTCCAACAATCCAAAGGACAGTAGGAAAGGAACAATAAATGCTACCTTGCTAGAATGAGTAAAAATAAATACAAGCATGAAAAAACACATTAGGTTAATCAGCTGTTTGACACTGCTCTGACTCAACGCCCATGGACTAAACATACTGTATGCATTTATTCTCTTAACTCCCAAAGGTCTCTTGAATACAATTAATGGTAGGTCATTCACCAAACAAACGCTGAAGTGTCCATTATTGAGTCTCATGAAAATAGTCTAGGATCCTGAGAAGACATAGTCATAGAGTGATACAGCACAGAAATATAGACTCTTCTGTCCAATTCGTCCATGCTGACCAGGTATCCTAAATTAATCTAGTCCCATTTGCCAACATTTGGCCCATATCCCTCTAAACCCTTCCTATTCATGTACTTTTAAATGTTGTAATTGTACTAGCCTCCACCACTTCCTCTGACAGCTCATTCCATACACCCTCTGTGTGAAAACGTGGCCCCTTAGGTCCCTTTTAAATCTTTCCCTTCTCATCTTAAACCTCTAGCTTTGGACTCCCCTATCCTGGGAAAAAGACCTTGTCTATTTACCCTATCCATGCCCCTCATGATTTTATAAACCTCTATAACATCACTCCTCAGTCTCTGGTGCTCTGGGAAAATAGCCCCAACTTATTCAGCCTCTCTTTTAATTTCAAACCCTGGCAATATCCTTGTAATTTTTTTCTGTGCCCTTTCAAGTTTAACAATATCTTTCCTATAGAGATCAAAATAGGAGTGAGATTGAAAATTAAAATGCCAAGTTACTGGAAGATCAGCGTCCACCTTGACGACTGAATAACAGGCATTCAGTAATGTAATCTCCAATTTTCATTTGGTTTCCCTAATGTGGAGGAGACTGAATTGTGAGCAGCTCATATAGTAAGCTGAAATGAAAGAAATAAAAATAAATTTCTGTTTTATCTGAGAGAAATGTTTAGAGTCCCGTCCACCCTGTTGTAGATTCCCCAGCTGGGGAAATATTTTCTTAAAATCTGGCCTGTCAAGCCACTCAATTTTATTTGTTTCAATTTAATCACTTCTCCGGCTGCTAAATGTGGGATGCAGGCCAAGACTACAAAATCCCGTCCTTGTAGGACAATCCTCACATTCCAGAAATCCCTCAAGATAAATACCATGGGACATTCACTGCTCTCAAGCATGTGTAAAAGCAGTGAAGAGGATGCAATTCCTGCCTTTTCAGCTCCACCTTTCCCACCTTCCAGAGGGTGAATTTGTTTGTCAGCCCCATGTAGTTTGAATGCTACCTCTGAGAATATTGTTTTTCTCGAAGTCTTGCTTCTTGCTCCTTCACCACTCTATTATTGGTGTCCATTCTTTATAGGTAAAAGCAAGGGCTGCGATGCTGGAAACCAGAGTCTAGATTAGAGTGGTGCTGGAAAAGCACAGCAGGTCAGGCAGCATCTGAGGAGCAGGAAAATCGACGTTTTGGGCAAAAGCCCTTCATCAGGAATAGAGGCAGGGTGCCTGCAAGGTGGAGAGATAAATGAGAGGGGAGTGGTGGTGGGGAGAAAGTAGCATAGAGTACAATAGGTGAATGGGGGTGGGGATGGAGGTGATAGGTCAGACAGGAGGGTGGGGCAAGGTAGCAAAGAGTACGATGGGTGGATGGGGGTGGGATGAAGGTGATAAGTCAGAGAGGAGGGTGGAGTGGATAGCTGGAGAGGAAGATAGGCAGTTTGGACAGGTCATGGGGACGGTGCTGAGCTGGAAGGTTGGAACTGGGGTGAGGTGGGGGATGGGGAAATGAGAAAACTGTTGAAGTCCACATTGATGCCCTGGGGTTGAAGTGCTTTGAGGTGGAAGATGAGGTGTTCTTCCTCCAGGCGATGGGTGGTGAGGAGTCTCCCCATTGTAGGGGAGACTGCATCGGGAGCAACGGATACAATAAATGATATTGGTGGATGTGCAGGTAAAACTTTGATGGATGTGGAAGTCTCCTTTGGGGCCTTGGATGGAGGTGAGGGAGGAGGTGTGGGCGCAGGATTTGTAATTCCTGCGGTGGCAGGGGAAGGCGCCAGGACGGGAGGGTGGGTTGTTGGGAGGTGAGAACCTGAGTTGAAAAATGTGATGCTGGAAAAACACAGCAGATCAGGCAGTATCCGAGGAGCAGGAGAATCGACGTTTCGGGCATAAGCCCTTCTTCAGGAATCCAGGGGTTGGGACTGAGATAAGGTGGGGGGAGGGGAAATGAGGAAGCTGGAGAAATCTACATTCATCCCGTGTGGTTGGAGGGTTCCTAGGCGGAAGATGACCTGGGGGGTGCAGTGAGAGAGGGACTCACTGAGATCCTTGTAGAGGAGGAGGAGAGCTTCTTCAAGGTGGGCATCCTTGCAAGAGGATTCGCAGTCGGTTAAGATCAACTAGGAGAAAGTGAGGACTGCAGATGCTGGAGACCAGAGTTGAAAAATGTGATGCTGGAAAAACACAGCAGGCCAGGTGAGAACCTGACCAGGTAGTCATGGAGGGAATGGTCTTTGCGGAAAGGGGTGGGGAGGGGAATATATCCCAGGTGGTGGGGTCCGTTTGAAGGTGGCAGAAATGTCGTTGGATGATGTGGTTTATGCAAAGGTTGGTAGGGTGGAAGGTGAGCACCAGGGGGGTCTGTCCTTGTTACGGTTGGAGGGGTGGGGTTTGAGGGCAGAGATGCGGGATGTGTATGATTGCATTGGAGGGCATCTTGAACCACGTGGGAAAGGAAATTGCGGTCTCTGAAGAAGGAGGCCATCTGGTGTGTTCTGTGGTGGAACTGGTCCTTCTGGGAGCAGATATGGCGGAGGCGGAGGAATTGAGAATCCAGGATGGCATTTTTGCAGGAGGTAGGGTGGGAAGAGGTGTAATCCAGGTAGCTGTGGGAGTCCGTGGGTTTGTAAAAAAATGTCAATGTCAAGTCGGTCATCATTAATGGAAATGGAGAGGTCCAGGAAGGGGAGGGAGGTGTCAGAGATGGTCCAGGTAAATTTAAGGTCAGGGTGGAATGTGTTGGTGAAGTTGATGAATTGCTCAACCTCCTAGCAGGAGCACGAGGTGTCACTAACGCAGTCATCAATGTACATCAACAGTCCATCTTCCGTAGTTACAGCGACAGCACTCCCCACCTCTTCCCCCCACGCCCCCCCCCCCAGTCTCTCTTGTTTGGGACCATCTTTGTTTGGTACACGCCTGCAAAGCCTTCAAGTGTTCTCCTGTGTGAAAGAGACTATATAAATGTGGTTGGTGTTGTTCTTAACTTCTTCATACATGAAATATTAAGTCAAAAGTCTCTCTAAAAATATGATGAAGAAAATGTGGACATGTTTCAGCTAAACTATATAACATGATTTCATCGTAAAATTATAACCTGTGCAACATATTCTCAGTCAATACATTTCTCATAGTATATATTGAATATTTTATATTCAGGTTGGTGAGAATTTAGCCTGGATCTAATCTGTGATGCTAGATTTGAGAGGATTGTGGTCCAGGTTTGTCGTTCAGGCTGAATGCCCATTTCCAGCAGTGTGACACAAAGATCAGTGCTAGGTCCACTGTTGATCATCACTTAAACAAACGATTTGGATGAGAATATAGGAGGCATGATTTACAAGTTTGCAGATGACACCAAATTTGGTGGTATAGTGGTCAGTGAAGAAGGTCATCTAAGTGTACAATACAATTTTGATCAACTGGGCCAATGGCCCGAGAAATGGTAGAAGGAGTTTAATGCAGACAAATGTGAGGTGTTGCATTTTGGTAAGACAAACCAAAGCAGGACTTACACAGTTAATGGTAGGACCCTGATGAGTGTTGTCAAACACAGAGACCTAGGGGTGCAGGTACATAATTCCTTGAAAGTGGCATCATAGGTGGATAGGGTGGTGAAGAAGGCATTTAGCATGCTTGCCTTTATCGATCAGAGCACGGAGTACAGGAGTTGGGACATCATATTACAGCTGTACATGACGTTGGTAAGGACACATTCAGAGTATTGCAATTCTGGTCACCATGCTTTAAGAGGGTGTTATTAAACTGGAAAGGGTGCAAAAGAGATTTACAAGGATGTTGCTGAGACTAGAAGGTCTGAGTCATAAGGAGAGCCTGGACAGGTTGGACTTTTTCTAGAGCTGAGGAGGCTGTGGGATGGTCCTATGGAGGTTTATAAAATCACAAGAGGCATAGATAAGGTGAATAGCCAAGGTCTTTACCCCGGGGTAGCAGTGTCCAAAACTAGAAGGCATAAGTTTAAGGTGAGAGGAGAAAGATTTAAAAGGGACTTGAGAAGCAACTTTTTCACACAGAGGATGATGCATATATGGAATGAGCTGCCAGAGGAAACAGTGGAGGCTGGTACAATTACGATATTTAAAACACATTTGGACAAGTATTTGGGAAGGAATGATTTAGAGTGAGATGATCCAAATGCAGATAAACAGAACTAGTTCAGTTTAGGAAACCCTGTCGGCATAGACAATTGGGCTGAAGGGTCTGTAACTGCACTGTATTACGCTATGGTGAGTGACACTACCATTACTCCTGACAAAAAAGTTGCTTTGCATGCTCAGTACACGCACAAGAGAGAGAAACATAGATACAGGGATAGACCTAGTGGTCCCTCAAGTGTCATCCAGTTAGATCATGAATAATTTCTCTGTCAGCTTTATTTGGGACTCTTTGCCCCACAATGACTTAAAGCCCTTAGATAACAAAGATATTTTATTTATCTCCATCTTGAAAACTCCCATTGTCCTCTGGGCTCCACAGCTTTTGGGGGATCGACATGGCCCTTTGTGTGAAACCAAGAGCAGTGTTTCCTGATTTCAATGGCCTGATTCCAATTTTAGGATATGTCATGAATGGTGAGTCAAATCTATTTAACCTACACCAAACAAGCCCAGTGGCTTTTGTAAAGAAGGCACGGAAGTTGGAAGGGAGTGTAGTTAAAGAGAAGGGAAGAGAATTCCTCGATGTGTGAGGAATTGACTGTTCATGATTCACTTCCAAACGATGCAAAGAATGGCAGCTGTTGCACCATGGCGACTGTCAGAGAGCCTGTGGTATGAGTCTGTGTCACATTCCTTGTCTGAAAATGGGTCAGTAATTAAACTCAACTGAGTTAAGATTAAAGAAGATGCTGAAGAATGAGAACTTGGCAAAGTACCAGACACTGGTTTCAACCTATCAGTACCAGCATTTCGTCAGTGCTTTGAAAAGAAGAGGGGATAAAATTGGAAAAAGCAGTAGACAGTACATAATGTGTCAAATAAGTGCTACCAGATATAACTCACCACAAAACACTCCTGAATTCTTGGCCTGGCTCTGTTGCTATTATCTCCCAACTCAAGGGTGATAGTACTGGCTAGTTACAGGGACAAGTTATTGCTGAAAGAACAGGGAGACAGGCTACTTAAATAGCACTTACTGTTACAAAATGAGGTTTATAAGCTGTTCTTACATTGAGGGGTCAGACCCTCAAAGTACTGTGGATATTTTCAATTTGGCTAATGGCTAGGATTTAAATTAAATGGTTCTCTGGGGAGAGAGAGAGAGCGAGAGAGAATGTAACATTTAAATGTCAAAGAAACTTCATGATGTGGAGGTGCTCACGTTGGACTGGGGTGTACAAAGTTAAAAATCACACAACACCAAGTTATAGTCCAATAGGTTTATCTGGAAGCACTAGCTTTCAGAGCGCTGCTCCATCATCAGGTAGCTGTGGAGCAGGATCATAAGTCACAGAATTTATAGCAAATTCTGCTCCACAGCTACCTGATGAAGGAGCAGCACTCTGAAAACTAGTGCTTCCAAATCAACCTGTTGGATTGTAACTTGGTGTTGTGTGAATTTTAAAGAAACTTCAAAGAGACTTGACTGATCTCCTGTGACCACAAAGATAACAAGGTGCTGACAACTGTCTATCAATCCCTATGTATTATGTCCCAAACTACAGATATCTTTTGGATTGAATTTTACCACAAATCATTCAATTTTTATGAATTTTGTTTCCAAAAGGCTCACTCATTGCCTGACCTCATCACAGCCTTGATCAAAAAATGAAAAGACACGCTGAACTCTTGGATGAGGTGAGAGTTGATATCAAGGTAGTGTTTGACTGAGTGTGGCATAAAGGTTCAAAAACTAGAGCACTTGTCTTCAAAACAATTATTGGTATGTTTTCCGGACCCTTAGGCTTTGCGATGTCTTCAGCTGTTTCCCCATATAGGGAATCAAATTGGCTTCAGATACTGCAGACATTTTGTCATTTATAGAGATGATCTGGATGTGAATGTCAGAGGTATGGCTAGTAAGTTTGCAGATGACACCAAAATTGGAGGTGTAGTGGACAGCAAAGAAGGTTATCTCGGAGTACAACGGGATCTTGATCAGATGAGCCAATGGATAAGGAGTGGCAGATGGAATTTAATTTAGATAAGTGTGAGGTGCTGCGTTTTGGAAAGGCAAATGAGGGTAGGACTAATACACTTAATGGTAAGGTCCTGGGGAGCGTTGCTGAACAAAGAGACCCTGGAGTGCAGGTTCATAGCTCCTTCAAAGTGGAGTCGCAATTCCTCCGCCTCCGCCGTATCTGCTCCCAGGAGGACCAGTTCCACCATAGAACACACCAGATGGCCTCCTTCTTTAGAGACCGCAATTTCCCTTCCCACGTGGTTAAAGATGCCCTCCAACGAATCTCGTCCACATCCCGCACCTCCGCCCTCAGACCCCACCCCTCCAACCGTAACAAGGACAGAACGCCCCTGGTGCTCACCTTCCACCCTACAAACCTCCGCATAAACCACATCATTCGCCGACATTTCCGCCACCTCCAAAAAGACCTCACCACCAGAGATATATTTCCCTCCCCACCCCTTTCCGCCTTCCGCAAAGACCGTTCCCTCCGTGACTACCTGGTCAGGTCCACGCCCCTCTACGACCCACCCTCCCATCCTGGCACTTTCCCCTGCCACTGCAGGAACTGTAAAACCTGTGCCCACACCTCCTCCCTCACCTCCATCCAAGGCCCTAAAGGAGCCTTCCACATCCATCAAAGTTTTACCTGCACATCCACCAATATCATTTATTGTATCCGTTGCTCACGATGCGGTCTCCTTCCCCCATCTCATCCTAGTTTCAAACTTCCAGGACCGCACTGTCCCCATGACTTGTCTGGACTTGTCCGGCCTGCCTAGCTCCTTTTACACCTATCCACTCCACCCTCTCCTCCCTGACCTATCACCTTCATCTCCTCCCCCACTCACCTATTGTACTTTATGCTACTTTCTCCCCACCCCCACCCTCCTCTAGCTTATCTCTCCACGCTTCAGGCTCTCTGCCTTTATTCCTGATGAAGGGCTTTTGCCATAAACGTCGATTTTGCTGCTCGTCGGATGCTGCCTGAATTGCTGTGCTCTTCCAGCACCACTGATCCAGAATCTGGTTTCCAGCATCTGCAGTCATTGTTTTTACCTCGCAGGGTAGACAGCATAGGCATTTTGCATGCTTATCTTTATTGGTCAATACATTCAGTATAGGAATTGGGAGGTCATGTTGTACAGGACATTGGTGGGGCCACTTTTGGAATACTGTGTGCAGCTATGGTCTCCTTGCTATAGGAAAGACGTTGTGAAACTTAAAAGGGTTTAGAAAATATGGATGCTGCCAGGATTGGAGGGTTTGAGCTATGGGGGGAGGCTAAATAGGGTGGGAATATTTTCCCTGGAGCGTCAGAGGCTGAGGTGACCTTATAGAGGTTTATAAAATCATGAGGGGCATGCATAGGGTAAATAGACAAGATCTTTTTCCCAGGGTGGGGAAATCCAAAACTAGAGGGCAGAGATTTCAGGTGAGAGAGGAAAGATTTCAAATGGACCTAAGAAGCAACTTTTTCACTTGGAGGGTATAATGTATATGGAATGAGCTGCGAGAGGAAGAGGTGGATGTTGCTGCAATGACAACATCTTAAAGGCACCTGGATGGGTATATGAAATGTTTAGAGGGTTATGGGCCTGGCAAATGGGGCTAGATTAGGTTAGGATATCTGGTCGGTATGGATGAGTTGGACAGAATGGGTATGTTACCATGCTGTACATCTCTGTGACTCTATAACCTCAGGAGGAGAGTGGGATAGATCATCTATTCAGTATTGCTGGCTGAAAATTTTGCAAATGTTTCAGCCTTGTATTTTGCTCTGATGTGCTGGGCTTCCCCATCATAGAGAATGGGGATATTTATGGAGCCTCCTGATCTGTTATATTTACGGCAAGATGTAGGTGGATACACAGAATCAAGTTACTACAGTATAAGGTAACACTGAGGCACTTAACTGAATTATTCTGATAGGTTAAACTATTCTCTGGAGATAGCTTGATTGAGCTTTTAAAAATCCCAGGCCTGGCTTTTACAGTCTCCCTGGGATGGGACATGGGGTAGGCTTGTCAAATTAAGCACTGTGCCAGTTACTGGTTTCAGTCCCAATCTGTTCCCCCTGCAGACAGGAGGCTGACTGAGGCCTTAATTTCCCAAATAATGGTCATTTCATTTCTCCTGCCACTACTAGGATTTCATTCCATAGAAGGAGAGGTCTTTGTGCAACCCAACAAGTTTCAATGGGCTGGCATTGTCTGCCCATTTAAAAAAATGTTTTTATTATGATCATAAATCATATTATTGTTTATAGTATGTTGGTGTTTGCTGTGTTGTCTGATTAACAATATTGCCCGCACATGAAGTGCTTTGGAAATAGTTCACTGAATGATGTGGTGTTATATAAATGCAAGTTGTTGTCATACTGATGAAAACATGTCTCTCTCTTTTATCTTTGATAAAAATAGTAACATAATCATCTGGCAAGCTGAGTGATCAATGATTCATTCTCAAATTGCATTCCATTATAATTTTCAGAGCATATTCAAACCTGCAGTGCATCTGTCTTCTCTTCTATTTACATAGCCTGAATAACTAACTGAAAGAAATGTGGCATCTAATTTGCACTCAGTAATCTAACAGAAACTGCCATAACGACCAGTCTGTTTCAGTAATAATTATCAGCCAGGGACATTCTTCATACAATGCTTTGATAACTTATACATCCAATTAAGAGGACAGACTGCACCATTGTTTGAAATCTTGTTTGAAAGACAGATACTCTGACACAGTAGCACTCCATCAGACATGATTACTAGCTCAAGCCTTGAAGAAACCACAATCTCCATAGTCAGTGATAGGAGTTAACACTCCTCACATCATGATAAATATTGCAGAATGCGGCAGCTGGATCTATTTAGAGACAAAAAAATCTGCAGATGCAGGAATCCAAAGTAGACAAGCAGGAGTCTGGAAGAACACAGCAAGCCAGGCAGCATCATGAGGTGGAGAAGTCCAATATTTCAGAGATAACTCTTCAGGATGGAAGTGGGTAAGAGAGCTGCAGATAAAGTAGGGCTGGGCGCGCAGGGGGGTTAAGGGTTATGGGTGGGGCGAGGGGTAGAGTGGTGAGGTGATGATAGCTGAATACAGACAGTGGGTACAACCTGGTAGGTCGATAGGAGGAATGAATCCGGTTGGTAGCTGGAAGGAGGGATCGGTCGGAGGGATGGAACCAAGCGTAAACGAAGGGCATGTTTCGAACAGCATCTCAGCTGGGCCTATAAGGGCAAGCCTGACCTCCTGGTCACCGCCCATTTAAATTCCCCTTCCCACTCCCTCTCCAACATGACCATCCTCAGCCTCCTCCATTTCCAAGTGAATCAGACCGCAAATTGCAGCAACAACACCTCATCTTCCACTTAGGCATCCCACAGGCCGGAGGACTCAACAATGAGTTCTCCAATTTCCAATAATCTTGCCACCCATCCCCCAACTCCCTTTCGAGCCCCACCTCCTCCCTTCCATCCCGCTGACCGACCCTTCCTTCCAGCTACCAATCGGAGTTTTAATGGTTGAGTTTGTTAGAAACAGGATTTCTCCCAACTCTGCACCAGAAACAAAAATTAGACTCAAGTATTTCCTTTCCCTAATGAGCATTATAGATACTGCAGAGAAAAAACAGCAGGGCCACTCTTCTGTTGACTCTGACCTATATTTACACACAAAAATCACCGAGAAATATACAATTCCTTTGATGTCATGAATCACCCAGGGCACTTTAAAAGAGCACTAAAAGACAAAGTCTAGATTAGAGTGGTGCTGGAAAGGCACAGCAGGTCAGGCAGCATCGAGGAGCAGGAAAATTGGCGTTTTGGGCAAAAGCCCTTCATCAGCAATCAGGAGCATTAAAAGACAAAGTCTGACGCAGAGCAACATATGGAGACATTAAGCTTTAGACAAGAATGTTTGATTGTGTTCTGATACGAATTCTTTCAGGCCAGATTTTGTAACTGTTAAACTACATTTATTGTTATACTATACATGGTAAGGTCAAGGAGCAGGAGGCTCCAAACTTGACAGGGTCCAGTACTTTTTTGGAACACTAACACTTGACCACTGAGCTCACAGTGAAATCATTCCTCAGACAATTAGCTTCTTCAGTCTTTAGTCATTAATAAGTGTTTTCACGGAAGATTGTTTTCAAGCATGATTGTGAGGTGGAGAAGTTTGGGGAGTAACTTCCAGATTGGGTCTAGGCAATTGAAGGCATAGACATTGATAGTGGAGAAGTAATGGTTGGAAATGCATGAGAGGCCAGAATTAGAGGAGTACAGGAATCCTGGAGAGATTCCTCCCGAAGTTTGTGGCCTATGGTGGAATTTGAATTCAATAAAGAATCTGGAATTTAGGGTCTAATGATCATGAAACAATTGTCAGGAAAATCCCATCTGGTTCACTAACGCCCTTTAGGGCAGTAAATCTGCCATCCTTACCTGGTCTGGTGGTCATGTGACTCCAGAGTCTCAGCAATGGGGTTGACTCTAAACTGTCCTCTGGGCAATTGGGGATGGGCAATAAATGATGGCTATAGCCAGAGACATCCATGAGCAAATTTTTAAAAATATGAAGAAGTGCCAACTCCTCAAACAATACTTAAAGCATATGGTCAGATCACATTTTTTCATTGCTGCTGAAAGGATTTGCTGAGTGCAAATTTGATACCACATTCCCTTCAACACACTATACTTCACTGCCTGTAAAGCACTTTGGGATCCCCTGATTTTATGAAAGCTGTATAGAAATGTAAAGTTTGTGACACCCTATGTGCAAAACAGATTCTGCACCTATTTCCATTAAAACAGTCATTGTATTCACATGCAACACATCACCTTGAAGCACCTGGAGATAATTCTGAAAAGTGTGACAAGGTGATGTGTGAAGAAAAACATAACATCTTTCTGTCTTAACCTAATAGCCACGTAGCACTATGTACTGTAAGCAAATTGATAGAAATTTGGAAAAATGAGAAATACATCAAATCGATAAGGCATTGGAGTCACTCATTAGACCCAAAAATTCTACGTGTTGACTCATTTTATATTAAACATCATGTTTACTGTCAAACACATGCTAAGTTACATCATTTTCCTTGGTTACTTGAAGATTTGACACACCTGGTGCTGGATCAGTTGTTGACTTGCTAAATAAAACATTGTAATCCAACAGGGAGACTCAGCCTATAAATCACAGGACTAGCAAAGCAACTCACTTCAACCATTTACTGACAATATCAACTACATTCCTCATTCAATTAGTCAAATCTTTCAGTGATCCTTGACTCCAGAACAAAACTGAAGCAGAGAATTCAAGGTTTTATATGACCCATGGAAAAGTTTGTCAACAAATGTAATCATTGAACAGTTTTACCAAAACGTTGGTTGAAACGCGCAAGTGAGCCAACCAAATGGAAATTCTGCTTTGATTGATAGACCATTGACAGGTTAGGAACAAAAAAGGATTTTTTTTATTGTAAGCTGAAGTCTACACTCTTGTGAGTGAACATTGACAAGTTTATTAAACTTAACTACTGATGAGGCATGGTAAGGGAGGACATCTTGAGAGCACCATAAACCAGCTGATGTGATCCATGTGATCTGATGTTACTGTGACATAAATCTTTAGCCACATGCTTAGCTGTTATATTTACAGTTAAGGTATAGTTAACACTTTACTCTGCAATCTTAATAGTTAACAATGTTTTAAATCACAAAGGGAAAAGTAACACTTTCAACAATAGCAAAAACATCATTAAACGAATGTTATCCAAAGTCACAGTGAAATATCAACTAAAAATTTAACTGTAATGTTTCCGCTGCTGAACTCAACCCAGATTGTGAAAAATATAACTCTTTTTAATTTCTAGCTACATTTAGATTCAACATCTACGAAGTACATTGACACGATTTTGCAGCTGTATTGACAGTGAAACCGTCAACTTTCACTATCCTGACACCTGACATGAAACCAACAAGAACTTCTGGCATTTGCACACATATAGCTAAATGCAAAATTAAGGAAGTGTTGTATGTGATTCCCTGCCGCTCCAAAGGATGTGCTGTTGAAGTCCCTACAATCACTCAACTCAGGCGACTCTCTGTGTGGAGTTTGCACATTATCCCCGTGTCTGTGTGGTTGTCCTTTGGGTGCTCCGGTTTCCTCCCACAGTCCAAAGATGTGCAGGTTGGTGATAGAGGTGTACAAGATGATTAGGGGTTTAGATAGGGTTGACCATAGAACCTCTTTCCACGTATGGAGTCAGCTATTACGAGGGATCAAAGCTGAGGGATCAGAGGGGTGGTAGGTAAAGGACAGATGTTAGGGGTAGATTCTTTACTCAGCTAGTCGTGAGTTCATGGAATGCCCTGCCAGTATCAGTGATGGACTCTCCCTCTTTATGGGCATTTAAACGGGCATTGGATAGGCATATGGAGGATAGTGGGCTAGTGTAGGTTAGGTGGGCTTGGATCGGCACAACATCGAGGGCCAAAGGGCCTGTACTGCGCTGTATTTTTCTATGTTCTATTGACAGTGCTAAATTGCTTGTAGTGTCCTGGGATGATTAGCTTCTCTACAGTGTGGAAACAGACCCTTTGGCCCAACCAGTCCACACCGACCCTCTGAAGAGTAACCCACCCAGACCCATTTCCCTCTGACTAACGCACCTAGCACTATAGGCAATTTAGCATGGCCAATTCACCTGACCTGCACATCTTTGGATTGTGGGAGGAAACCAGAGCACCTGGAGGAAACTCACGCAGACACAGGGAGAATGTGCAAACTCCACACAGACAGTCACCCGAGGCTGGAATCGAACCTGGGACTCAGTGGTTAGCAGCAGTGCTAACCACTGAGCCACCGTGCTGCCCTGTAGGTTGTGTAGGTTAGGCAGATTAGCCATGGAATATGCAGGGTTACAGGGATAGGGTAAGTGGGTTGGTCTGGGTGGGATGCTCTTTGAAGGATTAGTATGGACTCGATGGGCCAAATAAGTGGCCTTTAGGTTGACAATCCCAACAATGAGGAACTACTGCATTGTTAGAGATGCCCCTTTCAAATGAGGTATTAAACCAAAGACTTCTCAAATAGATGTTATGATTTGGAGATGCCGGTGTTGGACTGGGGTGTACAAAGTTAAAAATCACACAACACCAGGTTATAGTCCAACAGGTTTAATTGGAAGCACACTAGCTTTTGGAGTGACGCTCCTTCATCAGGTGATAGTGGAGGGCTCGATTGTAACACAGAATTTATAGCAAAAATTTGCAGTGTGATGTAACTGAAATTATACATTGAAAAATTGATTATCTGTTGAGCCTTTCATCTGTTAGATGAAAGAAGTGAAACTATCACTGTATTCTAACAGATGAAAGGCTTAACAGACAATCAATTCTTCAATGTATAATTTCAGTTACATCACACTGCAAATCTTTGCTATAAATTCTGTGTTACGATCGAGCCCTCCACAATCACCCTGATGAAGGAGCGTCGCTCCGAAAGCTAGTGCTTCCAATTAAACCTGTTGGACTATAA
>NC_057727.1:7965508-7968709 GCF_004010195.1 Chiloscyllium plagiosum
CTGACCTGCTGTGCTGTTCCAGCAATAAAGTTTCAACTTTGATCTCCAGCATCTGCAGACCTCACTTTCTCCTTTCAAAACTAATAGTCAGCAGTGTGGCATAGTTGGGTGCATTAGAAGTTATATACTTGTACAAAGAGCCCTGTTCTTTTCACGTGGAAAGAACGTATACCTGTTTCAGCTGAAAGCCATTAACTGGTTTATTTCTCAGGCAATTAGCTGAGTAATCAGGGTCAACCTCCTTGGTGTAAAATTTAGCACAGCCTGGCTATTAACTATCATAATGACTGCATTTTCCATGGCAATGTGCCTACTAGCCCAAGTCCACTTACCAACCAATCAGTACTGTTCTCTCCTGCAATATAAATATTGTTTTCTTCCTCCTGAACTGGTATTCTTGCAAAATGTCCTGATAAGTGCAAGATAAAAAGCTTCAAGAAAGTGTGCCTTTTCTGTAGCAATATCTGCAGAATTCTACTTTTGTATCATATTGCACAGAATACAAATTATTATTGAATGTTAAAGAAGAAGAGAAAAGACAAAGTTTAAGGAGAAAATTGAAGGTCTTGGGACTGAGTTGAAGGGAACATTGCCATTGTTGGAGTGAATAAACCTGAAGATGCTCAGAACCGAAGAGTGCATCTTGGAATGTCACATGACTAATCAGGAAGTCACAGACATAGAAAATGGCAAAGCACTCATCAAGTTTCAAGTTTATCAATTTACATAGTGCAATATTTATTTGCAGAAACATTCCCTGTTTGCTTCTGCAGTTTCAACATGATTATTATGTTAACTCACTTTACCAACCTCTGACTAAATATCTCTTATATTTCCAACAATAAACTATAATCAGACACTGACTAATTATTTTAAGATTATGCAACATATGGATCATATTATCGTGTTTGATAAATAATAATTAAAATATACTCTTACATAAACAAATAATGGCAGAGACTATCATTTGTTCCCAGTCCGTTAATGTTTCAATTGTTACATTCTCATCCTCTTTTTCAAGACGTTCAACAGCCTCATCTCCTCCCCATCTCTTTTGTTTGATGTGAAGGTCCTGGATTTGGACTGGGGTGGACAAACTTAAAAATCACACAACACCAAGTTATAGTCCAACAGGTTTATTTGGAAGCACTAGCTTTTGGAGCGCAGCTCCTTCATCAGGTAGCTCGTGAGGCAGGATCATAGGACACACAATTTATAGTAAAAGACCAAAGTGTCATACAACTGATGCGATGTATTGAACAAACCTAGATTGCTGTTAAGTCCTTAATCACTTAGAATGGGTTGCAGCTTTCGATTCATTAATATGTAAATCCCAGAAATTCTTTCAACTCACATTCGTCCGAGGTGACTTAAGATTTTATAAAAAAAAGTGATATTTCATCTCAGGCAATACATTAAAGGTGTGAGGTTAGAGTCTGTATTCTAACCTTGAGTCAGACCAGTTCTATTTCCAAAGTAGGATATTATAAAATGTCGTGCGTATGTGTAGTGCAGTGTAGTCTTGGGTTCATGTCACACAACAGGTGACCCCACTACACTATACACACACATACGATCAAACTCATGCAGACCCTCTCTCAGGCACATCCCTACACTCACACTCACGTGCACACGCTCTCACAGGCATACACTGTTGCGCACACACACTCTCTTCCCCTCTCCCACCCACATACAAACTCTCTTATTCTCTCACTCCCTCACAATTTTTTAAAATTCATTCATAAGATGAGGATGTCACTGGCAGCATTTATTGCCCATCCCTAATTACCCAGAGGGCAGTTAAGAGTCAGCCACATTGCTGTGGGTCTGGAGTCACATATAGGCCAAATCAGGTAAGGATGGCAGCTTCCTTCCCTGAAGGACATTAGTGATCCAGATGGGTTTTTCCAACAATCATCAATGGATTGATGGGCATCATGAGACTCTTAATTCCAGTTTTTTAAAATTGGATTCAAATTCCACTGTCTGCCATGGTGGGGTTCAAGTGCATTATCTGGTCTCTGGATTAACAGTCCAGTGAATGTACCACGAGGCCATCGCATCCCCTAAATATAAGTCTATGGAGTGAATATGCATTTGTAGATTTGTTTTTGCAGATATATTCTATTTTGTTCAAAAAGCACAGTCATGTTTTACAAATTCCTATTTTGGAAATAGACCCAGTCTGACTCAAAGTAGGGATACAGACAGACTCCACCTCTCACCTTTAATGCCTTGTCTGAGTTAAAATGTCACTTTTTTTATAAAACCTTAAGTTATCTTGGGAATGTGACTTGCAAGAAGTTCTGCGATTTGCATATTAAGGAATCAAAACCTGCAACCCATTTTACCTGATTAAAGAATTAACAGTAATCTGAGTTTGTTCAAGACATCGCATCAGTTGAATGGCACTTTGATCTTTTACTATAAATTGTGTGTCCTATGATCCTGCCCAACCTGATGAAGGAGCAGCGCTCCGAAAGCTTGTACTTCCAAATAAACCTGGTGTTGTATAATCTTTTACCTGAGTACACTCGGAATCATAGAAGTGTAATGTGCAAACAGAGGCTATTCTGGCCATCATGTCTGTTCAAGCCATTCAAATGAGCATCATTATCCATTACCAATCTCCTGCTTCTCCCCCATATTGTTGCACTTTATTTCTATCGAACAAACATTCAATCTCCTCTTGAACATCTCAGTTGAGCCTGCCTATGTAACACATTTCGTATCCTAACTAACTAACTGTGAAAAAGATCAATCTCACATCACGTTTTCTCCTTTTAGAAATCATTTTAAATCAAAGCCCTCTCATTCTTGTTCCTTTTACGAGCAGGAGCAGTTTCTCCTTATCCACTATATCAAGCCTGTTCATACGTTTGAAAACCTCGATCAGATCTCCTCTTAGCATTCTTCTCGCGAAGGAGAACAGTCCCAACTTTGTATGGGGAGAAAATATGATGGGCCAAATGGCCGCCTTCTGCATATGAGTGTGATGTAAAAATAAAAGAGAGAAGGAGCAGGTAAGACTATGAGGGGGGTTGAACACAAGGATGAGAAAGTAAAAACAATGACTGCAGATGCTGGGAATCAGATTCTGGATTAGTGGTGCAGGAAGAGCACAGCAGTTCAGGCAGCATCCGAGGAGCAGCAAAATCGACGTTTCCGGCAAAAGCCCTTCATTAGGAATAAAGGCAGAGA
>NC_057727.1:7972703-7989685 GCF_004010195.1 Chiloscyllium plagiosum
TATCCACTCCACCCTCTCCTCCCTGACCTATCACCTTCATCTCCTCCCCCACTCAGCTATTGTACTCTATGCTACTTTCTCCCCACCCCCACCCCCCTCTAGCTCATCTCTCCACGCTTCAGGCTCTCTGCCTTTATTCCTGATGAAGGGCTTTTGCCCGAAACGTCGATTTTGCTGCTCCTCGGATGCTGCCTGAACTGCTGTGCTCTTCCAGCACCACTGATCCAACATAAGGATGAGAATGTTAAACTCGAGACATTCATGAGGGCATTGAATGATTATTTGCATTAAAATAATTTTCAAGGATATAGTGAACTAAGCAGGTGATTGGCACTTGGTAACAATGCCCATTCAACAAACTAGTGGTATGATGGGCCAAATGGCGGCCTTCAGTACTATAATACTTCTGTAATTCTGTGAATGTCTTCAAACTATCCTCATAACTGAAACTCCTTATCCCTAGAACCAATCTTGGGATGTCCATTTGGATATTTTATGCTGTTTTACCAGGCACTACGCAAATGCAAGTTATTATTATTAATTCCCTTGTTGATCAATATGGTCTAAGTCAGCCACAGCAGCTCCAATTAACCCTTTCAATACTGATTGTGACTGTACACTTATTATCAATCAAGGCTGGGCAATAAATGCTGAACTTTCCAGAGATGCCCATATCTCATGAATACATTTTGCAAAAGGAGCAGTCAGTGATATAATGCAAGTAGACTTTGCAAATATATGACCTTGACCTTGGTTGAAACCAGTTGTAATAAAATATCAAAATTTGATAAAACTCAAAGGATCATAAGGCTTCATGACTATTGCATCATTGCAGTACAATGGGCAGATTTGGACCCACAAAAATACTGATAAAACTCCTAGAATGTCACATAAAATGTAAGCATTCGACTTATTGAATCAATGTAAATTAGCTAGCCTTTTTAACGAGGATTTTGGAAATTGAAGGCAGCCAGATTGTGACCTATTTGGGCCACGTCATCCCTTATGCCACTCAACAGCTTGCACAGTCAGTGCTGAATTCTGAATGCTGATCCCTATTGACATGTTTAAAATAGATGCAATAAAGATGTGGGTGGGGGGGAGGGAAATACTGAGTTATACTTTCTCAATTATCCTTTTCTATCTCTGCCATCTCTGTTCCTCTTCTCTGAAAACTGCCTGATGCCAAACAAGTTATTGCTTGCAGCATTTGATTCAGTTAATGCATGCATCACGAACACCACCCATTTCAACCTCACAAACATTGCCTCACTCCATTTTGCCTCAACTCATCCATTGTCAAAACCTTCATCCATGCCATCATTTGACTTAGGAGTGGTATGATGGCTTGTCGTTCACACTGCTGTCTCACAATACTAGGGTTCTGGATTCAAATCCAGCGTCAGGTGACTATGGAGATTTTGCACGTTGTCCCTGTGCTTGCAGGAGTTTCCTCCCACAGTCCAAAGGTTAGGTGGATTGGCCATGCTAAATTGCCTATAGTCAAAAAGTGCATTGCTGGTAAAGCACAGCTGGTCAGGCAGCATATGAGGAGCAGGAGAGTCGATGTTTCGAGCTTAAGGTCTGCATAAGGAAAGTGAAGAGCTTATGCTCAAAACGTTGACTCTCCTGGTCCTGAGATGCTGCCTGACCCGCTGTGCTTTTCTACCCTACACTGTTTGACTCTGATCTCCAGCTTCTGCAGCCCTCACTTTCTCCTAAATTCCCCATAGTGTCCAGGGATGTGCAGGCTAGGTAGAGTAGCCATGGGAAATGAAGGCTTCCGTAGACAGGGTAGGTCTGGGTGAGATGCTGTTTAGAAGTTTGGAGTGGACTTGAACAGCCAGCTTCCACACTGTAGGGATTCTATGATTTTTTTCTGCTTTTATACTAAGAAAACTGCAGTGCTGAACCTTTAAAAATTTTTTTTACTTGTGTAATTAAGATTTTGAACCTAGGTACTTTGTACCTAAGGTGGCGCTGTGTATGGCAACACTTTACACTTTTCACTCTGTCCTTATCGTCTCCTGGACCAATCTTGCCTGAACCCAAACTCATCGATGCGGGCAGAAAGACATAAAACAAAAGATCCTCCAATGAAATTAAACTGATATGCCTGTAACTGCTGAACTTATCTTTTTACCCTTTTTGATGTTGTACCATTGGTGCCATCCCTGTATCTAAGGAGGATTGGAAAATTAGGGCCAGTTTCCTTCCATCCTCTCAGTATCCTTGGAAGAATTTTAGCTGACCCTGGCACCATACCAAGTAGGAGCATCACAAAGTGTGAATGATGTGGTGCTATTCCTTGAGGGTGTGCAGAGCTTTACTGGAACAATGTAGGACCTTGAAGACTGAGTGGGAGTAGGATGGTTTTAGTCAGTGTAGTAACACGCTTAACAACACCATATGGGATTCATGAGCTCAGTAGCAGAAAATACTATTGCCCCACGATGTACCCAGTGGTTTTTGTCTTGTTGTGAAAAAGCCTTTGATGATTACACAGGAAGCTCTTAAAGCTTTCAATGTCCAATTAATCTTTTCATGCCCACAGCTGTTTCAGTTTTTCCAAAGTGAACTTCCAAATTTAATTAGTATGCAAATTCTGATATTTTAATGATGATGATAAAAGCCACTTGCAACCCTTTGAAAGAATTGGATCCAAATTAATCATTGGTACCATCCTAATGCACTTTATTGTAGTTAATAAATATTAAATATTTGTGAAACCTTTTTGTTCACAATAAGCTGCAGATGATGGTGATGACATCATGCCAACTCTGTTTTTGTTGTTTGTTGAAGAGTTTTAGATTTAGATTTAGATTTAGATTACATTACAGTGTGGAAACAGGCCCTTCAGCCCTAATATATTTTTAATTTTTAATTTTCATCATGCACTTCAATGTATTTCAAATGTGGCAGCTTACATCATGCCAAACAGAGCAATTTGGTTAATGACACTCTCAAGATAGTGCACTCACTGACTGTGTGGGTTGTATCTATATTTATACTGTATTTTTTGATATGTCCAGCCCAAGGCAAAAAAATACAAATTAGAAGCAGAATTAGACCATTCTATCCCTTGAATCTACTCCACCATTCAATAAGATCATAGTTGAGGTGCTTCAGGTTCAATATTCCCATTTACTCCATTGATTTCTCTGCCTAACAAACATCTGTTTGCTTCTGCCTTATTGAATGATCCACCTCTAATATTTGTGGAAGCTAAGGGGTCCAAAGGCTCACAGCCCTCTGAGAGAAAATTTTGTCGTAAAAGGGCGGACCCACATTTTTAAACAGTCTCTCCTAGTTCTGGAATGACCCACCAGAGGAAACATCCTTTCCACATCCATCTGATCAAGATCATTCAGGATCTTATGCACTTCAATATCGTCACTTTTCCAAACTCTAGTGGAATCAAGCCCACCTTTCTTAAAAAAAAATCCACTCATTCCAGTTAACAATTTTGTAAACATCTTCTGAACCACTTCCAATTTATTTATATCCTTGCTGTGTACTGTAATAAAAGTGAGCAGGAAGGCTATAATTGTTGGCTTGTTATAATATGTACTGATGCCTTGTGACCAACCACTGTGGTTAAGTGTTACCATCAATCCTCTTTCTTACGCCAATCTAAGAGGCTGTTCTAGAGTTCGTAGTGCAGGATAGATCACAAATGCATCCCACTAGCTGGGGTGCTGTCTTAGACAATAAGGTGAAGTTTGAACTGCCGTGTGACTATATACGTTATTCATTTGTATTCTATTAACAGTTAGACATGTGTATCTCCATTAGGTAAAAGGTAAAGTTGCAACTGCCCAACTGAACCATTGGCCTGCTCTTTCTTTAGAGAGAGAAGACAGGTGGTGGCTTAACCTAAACAGTACAGGAGGGTAGATTTAGAAGAGTGAAACACAATTGAAAAGCAGATGGAGTAAACCATGCCTCATGCAGAGGGGGAAAAGTTGAGAAGGAGATTCCTTCATGATAACCTCAGCTGGTGTATGAATTGAACCCACGACTCTGCATTGCAAAATCATCTGTCCAGCCAACTGAGCTAACTGATCCCGTTCCAGAAAGCCCTAATCTCCAAGAGCCAATGCTCCATCCAGCAGCTGTGTTCTATACCTGAGTGGGCACAGTTTCTTCAGTTTAGTTCAGGTTAACCCCTTCACACTGATTATTTTATATAACAGGAACTAGATGAGACAGCCCAAAACTGTGGCCTTTACCTTTTGCTGCAGTTCCCCTGAGCTTCAGTGTGTCCATTAGCACCATGTGCTAGCCCTTGGACCACGTTGGTGTGCATCATTTGTTGTGGACCATACCTTGCACTGGTAGGTCAACGAGTGTCAGGCAGAACAAAAATGGTCTGATTGCCCCCAAGCAGGAATTCATGTTTGTCTCAGAGAACATCGAAACCTGCATGACAGAATTTACTGTTTCAAATCATGGTTTTATTGATCCTCTGCGTGTGCATGAAGGATCTGATGGGAAAAGCCTTTCTCACTAGCAGCCATGCCATGTTGTGGTGCTTGTTTGGAAGTTCTGTGGTGAAGTTCTGCAAATTACCCTTGGTATTCTGCTCAGGGAGCCCAGCATCTTCTCTTCAGGAGCACCGTGCTGTTATATACGGATCACAGTTTGGTCAACATGAAGACAAAGGTTTGTTTTGCACAAATCTTTCTGCAGGTGGGCAAATCAGTCCAACTGAATGGAGTATTCTGGGATAGTGTGACCATATCCGTCCTTCACAACACTAGGGACAAATAGGTCTGGATATTCTCTCTCAAGTTAGGGATGTAGAGTGCTTTGATTTCACAAGGCCATCGTGGGGGCTGATGCCCTGCTGTGGATTTCTGCTGTGGGGATTGAGTTGGTGTTCATGGATTTTGGGATGTCTCCCCCAGAAAGACTGTTAAGCCAGACACAGGGCTACCACATGTAGAGGTGAGTTGTGTGAGAGTGTGGAATTGTGTGAAATAGATAGCTGCATGATGGGAACATTGGCCAACCCCTGGTTGTAGCATACTGTCCTTTGACTGTCCTTTGTAGGACCCCAGAGTTGCCTGACACAACACAAGTTAAGACTATAACAAAGGTCAAAGAATTACTAACCTCAGCAGGACTTGAAGAAGGCTGAGACCACATAAATCTTTAACCCTGGTAGACCTCATCAGAGCTTGATCAGGCTGACTCCACATATATCTTGGGATACTGTATTAACACAAATAAAGACATTCCACAAAAATCCTTTGAGCCCCCTACAAGGATGATGTATGGGACACCAGATTTTGGATGTCAATATGATAAACCTCTGAAGTAATAACCCAGATCATAATTCAATGAACCGGTCTAATGGATGACTAACCTGTAGTGATAGTTATTGATAACTATTGATAAGTTTTAAGTATAAGTATTCCTGCTTTTCTCTCTGCAAATGACAACTTGAGAGAGAAATAGAGAACTGCAAGCAGCTCTCTCTCTCTCTCTCTTCCAAGTTTAGCCATCTGCATGCAGTTCTATTGTCAATAAAAAGTGATTGTTGTGCTGCATTTCTTTTGTTGAGTATTGTTAATTTTAGCTGTCATAGTCCTGTAGTTATTTTTAATATTTTTAACTGACTTCTACAAAAGGCTTCTTGATGCTACTTTGTCACATCTTTTAAATTCTCACCTATCATCCCCCAATGTTTGGTCTGTGCCCCATCCGTACCAATGCATGCCACTTCATGTGTCCCCATTCATCATTTTGGCACGTATATCTCCACAGCAAACTATGTGTGTCTACACAATTTCATGGCTCCTCATACCCCCATTCCAACTTATGCCACTCTATCTTTTTAAAACTATTTTTAAAAGAAATACAACAGCCTATTTAAAGAGCAGGGAATTTAAATGTCTTGTTCACTCCATAGTTCCAGGAAGCTTTTCCATTTTTTATGGACTTTCATGGCTACTCTTATCAATCCCATAGGGTACAATACTCTCCCATAGGGCACCTTACTTGTGCCATAGAACATTTTATCTCTCCCAAAGGCATATCCAGATCTATCCAGTAGTGTAACCTAGCTTTCCAAATAACGCCAGGAGTTTTAGATGTTTCTTCCAAGGTTCTAAAGCTAACAAGTCATTTATTGGCTAATCCACTTTGACATTTGGATGTCTTTGAGGTCAGTTGCTCCTTTTACACATGCAGCTGCCTCCATGACTAGCAAGGAATATAAAAACTGATAATCAGAGATTCTTGAAATATGTAAAATGCAAGTCAGAGGTCAAAGTGAACATAGATCCCTTAGAAAACTAATCTAGATAGATGATTTTGGGGGTCAAGGAAATGGCAGAGGAGTTAAGCAGATATTTTGCCTCAGTCTTTATGGTGGAAGATACTTTCAACATTCCATCCCTGAAGTAGCATTACCCAAACTAATGATGCTAAGGGCAGATAATCCTCTGGCCCTGATGGCTTGCATTCTAGGATCCTAAAAGAGGTAGCTACAGAGATAATGAATGCATTGGTTGGAATTTCCAAAAACAAAATCACTGAATTTCGGAGAAATACCAGACAATTGGAAAACTTATAATGTAAAGAGAGGGAAGTGAAAAAACAGGTAACTACAGGCCAATGATGAAAAAAAGTATTAGAATCAATTTTTAAGGATGTAATAGCAGAACATTTGGAAAATCATAACCTAATCCAGTAGTGTCAGTGTGACTTCATGGAAAGGAAATCAGGTCTGGCTAATTTACTAGAGTTTTTCAAGCAAGTCTCAACCAGAGTGGATAGAGGGGAACCAGTAGGTGTGCTATACTTGGATTCCCTGAAGAAGTTTGACAAGGTACCTCACAAAAGGTGATGAAGGTAGTGTATTGGCATGGATAGAGAACTGCTCATGGGCAGGAAACGGGGAATGGGGATAAGCAGCTCTTTTTCAGGTTCGCAATCAGTGACCTAGTGCAGTTCCACATCGGTTCTGCTATAACACTTGGTTCTTTAACATGAAGTTATAAACAGTTTACAGAGAAATATTGGTAGGTTAAATAAGAGGGTTAAAAGTTGGCAAATGGAGTACAATGTGGGAAAATGCAAAGTTGTTCACTTTGGAAGGGAGAACAAAAACAAACAGAATATTACTTAAATGGGGAAAAACAGCAGAAAGCTGCAACACAAAGGGACTTGTATACAAAACACAGAGAGTTAAAAAACAGGTGCAGTAGGAAATCAGGAAGGCTAATGGAATGTTGGCCCTTAGATTAGATTTCCTACAGTATAGAAACAGGCCCTTCAGCCCAAACCAACCCTCCAAAGAGTAGCCCCCCAGACTCATTCCCCTGCCCAATGCACCATGGGCAATTCACCTGACCAGCATATCTTTGGACTGTGGGAAGAAACTAGAGCATCCAGAGGAAACCCACATAGACACAGGGAGAATGTGCAAACTCCACACAGTCACCCAACATGGGAATTGAACCCAGGTTCCTGGCACTGTGAGGCAGCAGTGCTAACCACTGAGCCACCGTGCCACCCCAAGAATGCGATGCAATCAAATCAACCATTGTGCCAGCAAGACGAGGTGCAGAGTTTCAGATTCACTCGCCTCCATCACAGCTAAACAAAGGAGGGAGCACTCAAGCAATGCTGCATCTGCCAAAACCCGGGATTGAACCGGGGACATCAAGGGATTTGGAGTATAAGAGTAGGGAAATCTTACTGCAACTGTACAAGATGCTGGTGAGACCACATGGAGTATTGTGATCAGTTTTGATCCCCTTATTTAAGGAATTATATCATTTAATTGGAGGTAGTTCAGCGAATGTTCACTAGGATCATCCCTGATATGCAGGGATTGTCTTATGAGGAAAAGTTAAACTGGTTGGAACTCTACTCAGTGGAGTTTAGAAGGATGAGAGGTGATCACATTCGAAACATACCGAATTTTTACGGGGCATTAGCAGGGTAAGTGCTGAGAGGATGTATCCCCTCATGGGAGAGTCTACAACCAGAGGGCATCGTCTTAGAATAAAATTTAATTTAAGACTGAGATAAGGAGGAACTTCTTCTCTCAGAGGGTTGTGAGTCTTTGGAGCTCCTTGCAATCGACAGATGTGTGGGCAGAGGTCCTTGCTTACATTTAAAGTTGAGATAGAGAGATTCTTGATCAGTGGAGGAATAAATGGTTATGGGGAAAAGGCAGTAAAGTGGAATGTGAGTGATGTCAGATCAGCCATTATTCTATTGAATGGAGTAGCAGGTTCAAGGGGCCAAATGTCCTACTCCTCTTCCTATTTCTTGTGGCCTTATGGTTATAGCCACAGACGTGTGACATACATCTTTCCCCCCCTTTCCCCATTTGTGCAAATGGTGAGGATTGGGGTTGGATGGGTGGGACTTCTGAAATTGGGGCTTCAGTGACATTTTAGCTTTCCATTGTTGTAAAACTCCCCACCTTTGTGCTTGTCTATTGAGGGTGACATCTGGTTTCCTTTGCCTCTACAACCCTAACACCCCCACCAATTTTATCAGGAGATTTGTAGATTGCTCGTTCAGGGTTATTTCCAAGAACCTTGGGTGATAATTTAAAGGTGCTTCTGTAGTCTCGATCACAGGAGAGAAATGTCAGCACATTAACCATGACCTTTCCATCAAACCAACTTTCTTACTATGGTGGCCGAATTATGCATCAACCAAATCTGGGTCAGTGTTCCTGGGATGAAAGAACTGGTGTGATCAATGTAAAGCTTGACTGATTCCCTGTTCTGATCTGATTCATAGAATTGGCAACCTTAAAAAGCTTGCAATTTTATCAACAGCTTGGCTCAAGGCAACAGGAACCCAGTTGTTATGGTAACAGAATGTAAATTCAGCTTTTGGAGGAAGTCAAACAGATGTTTATTTGCCTTGTTCATACCACCTTTTCCTTCTGTCCTTTTCTAGAACTCGATTGAAAGATAAATTCAACACAGAAGCTGGTCCTCCGTTCCTTGAATTAGTCTCCTCTGGCAAGCTAAGAAGAGACAGGAAGCTATAGCAGCTTACACCCCCCTCTGCATTCTGCATTCTCCAATTCTTGCCTCTTGCACATTTCTGAATTCCTCAATCCACCGATGTTGGCCTTTAGCTCCCAAAGCTTTGGAGTTTTCTTCCTAAACATTCGTTTCTCCTGATCTCTTATTTGATCATGGCTGGGCTAGCAGTTATTGTCCATCCTGTACTGCCCTAAGGAGACAGTGAGCTGCCTTATTGAATCACTGATATGTTGGGATATATGGACTTTCTCAAGGTTGTGAAGGGATCTGTGTCTCTATTAAAACATACCTCTTTGGTCCTATTATTTTCTTATATTGTTCAGCAACAAACTGCCTGATTGCCGCATTGTGAAGCAACAGGGCAGGTTTTATTGTACATGAGGTGATATCTAAGTTGCAGCATTGACCAAATGTGACATTTCATTAATCTCATTCTGTTACCCATAGAGATATTCTTATTTCAAAGGAGTCTGACATTTTTGTAAAAGTCTATTTGGAAATATTAAGCATTTCTTGATGTTGTTTCCCACCAGTTGCTATTGTTCCTGCTTTCCTTTCCTGCTGTCATGGTATACCAGACTCGTCTGTCTTGTGCCCAACTTACAATCCCACTGTTGCTTGTCAGAAATTGTCTGGACAGTACGCCCATCATCTAACTACATCTCTTTTTGCTGTCATCCACTTTGTCCTGTAGAAGAGATCTCTATTGCTTTTCAGCTCTGATCAAATGGCTGAAATATTGACAATTTCTGTTCTAGATGTCACTTTTTAGAGTTCTTTTGACTCTTACAATTTCAAATATCTCTTTGTCCATCTTATGGTCTATAAATGGGAATTTTAGTGTTTGTCTTACCATCCACATTTCAAAAACTTTGACTTTTTTTCAGAGATTTTTACTTACTGTCCAGATTTCTGAGGCTTTCAGGTAAGTGAAGAGAAGTAGACAATATTTTGAGTCTTTTCCTTGTTGCATGCTTGAATTTTTCTGTTGTTGATACATCCTCATTTACACAAAATGATTTCTGGCTAATTCTAGCCTTCCTCTAATATCTGCCATTACGGGTAACATCTTTCAGTAATCATTTGTCCCAAATAGACCAACATACCCACTGTTTCCAGCATGACACCACCCACTTCAATCTTCACTCTCAAGTCTTCAAATTTGGTCCTTCTAACTATCATTGGTTTTGCCTTTTAGGTATTCATACTCAATCCATACTGTACTCATCTAAAATTTATTTGATGTATGATATTTTGTGTAGAGTAAAACCTCTTCTGATTCTGTAGGCATCCCTATGTCATCAGTGTGCCACATGTTCATTATGTCCTTGCCTCTAATATTTACCCTTGGAAGTATATCTAATTTCTGAATATTTCTTCTGTTTACAGATTAAATAATTTTGCCAGAGTTAAATAATTTTGGGAAGGCAGTGGCATAGTGGTAAAGACATTGGACTAGTAGTCCAGAAACTCAGGCTAACGCTGTGGGGAATAGACAAACAATTTGGATGTGAGCATGAGAGGTATAGTTAGTTAGTTTGCAAATGACACTAAAATTGGAGGTGTAGTGGACAGCAAAGAAGGTTACCTCAGATTAAAACAGGATCTGGATCAACTGGGCCAATGGACTGAGAAGTGGCAGGTGGAGTTTAATTTAGATAAATACAAGGTCCTGCATTTTAGGAAGCCAAACTTAGCAGGACTTATACACTTAATGGTAAGGTTCTAGGGAGTGTTACTGAACAAGAGACCTTGGAGTGCAGGTTCATAGCTCCTTGAAAATGGAGTCACAGGTCAATAGGATAGTGAAGAAGGCATTTGGTATGGTTTCCTTTATTGGTCAGAGCATTGAGTACAGGAGTTGGGAGGTCATGTTGCAGCTGTACAGGACATTGGTTAGGTCACTGATGGAATATTGCGTGCAATTCTGTCTCCTTCCTATCGGAAAGATGTGAAACTTGAAAGAGTTCAGAAAAAATTTACAAGGATGTTGCCAAGTTTGGGGGATTTGAGCTACAGGGAAAGGTTGAGTAGGCTAGGGCTGTTTTCCCTGGAGCATCGGAGGCTGTGGGGTGACCTTATAGAGGTTTATAAAATCATGAGGGGCATGGCTAGGATAAATAGACAAAGTCTCTTCCCTGGGGTGGGGGAGTCCAGAACTGAATGGCATAGGTTTAGGGTGAGAGGGGAAAGATATAAAAGACACCTAAAGGGCAACATTTTCACACAGAGGATGGTACGTGTATGGAATGTGCTGCCAGACAAAGTGGTGGAGGCTAGTACAATTGCAACATTTAAAAGGCATCTGGATGGGTATATGAATAGGAAGGGTTTGGAGGGATATGGTCCAGGTGCTGGCAGGTGGGACTCGATTGGGTTGGGATATCTGGTCGGCATGGACGATTTGGACCAAAGGGTCTGTTTCCATGATGTACATCCCTATGACTCTGTGACTCTATAACTGCAGATGCTGGAGATCTGATATTAAACCAGAAATTGCTGGAGAAACTCAGCAGGTGTGGCAGCATCTGGGAAGAGAAAACAAAGTTAACTCTTCGAGTCAAGTGATCCTTCTTCAGAACTGATAGCATCTACCAGTTGCATGCCACTTCAACACACCACAATGCTCTTCAGACATCTCTGACTTGGGCTTCCTGCAGCCTTCAGGGCTCAATATTGAGTTCAGTAATAATTTTAGACCCTGAACACTTCCTTCCATTTGTTTCTATCCACTCCCATACCACATATCCTAAATTGACATGGGTTGCTTCCAGCCAACCTGTTTTCACCTTCTGATTATCTTTGATATCACCTGTCTCGCTTTTCTTATTCCCTGGCTAAATATCAACAATCCCCCTATCACTCTCCCTGTCTGTATTTTTGTTGACAATCATGAGTTACCCCTTTTAAATGCCTGCCACTACTTGTTTATAGTCATTCCTGCTAATCTTCTACCCAGTTTACTTTAACTCACACTACCTTAATTTCATTGTACAGAATCCCTAAGTACAGAAAGAAGCCATGCGGCCCATTGAATCTGCACCAACCTCTGAAAGGCATCCCAAGCAGATCTTGCCCCTCACCCTATTCGCATAACCCCACATCCCTGGACACTACAGGCAATTTAGCATGGCCAATCCATCAAACCTGCATGCCTTTGGACTGTGGGAGAAAATTGAAGCACCCGGGGGAAATCACACAGGTCGAGAGAACATTGAACTCCACACAGACAGTCATAGAATCAAACTCAAGTCCTTGGTTATGTGAGGGAGCAGTGCTAACCACTGAGCCACTGTGCCACCCCAGTGTGGCAAGAACGGAAGGCAAGGCATGCCACACATTGGCCAGAAATCAACCTCAGGCCTCCTGCATGGCAGCTGAGAATTGTACCAATTCAACCACCACTAGCAATCGCAGCCGGGCATGAACCAGCAATCTTCTCACACTATCCCAATTAATACCAAAGTCAGAAACCTTATCCATTGTAATTCCTTTCATTTCAGTTAAACATAGTTGTTGCCAGCTCCAAATGTATCTGTCCATGATAGTATCGAAAAGAGTGACCACCACAGAATCCTTGTGGAGACAAAGTCCAGCCTTCATATTGACAATATCCTCCATCATATTGTGTGGCACTATCACCATGCTAAATGGGACAAATCTAACAATTCAAGACTAGGCATCCATGAGGCATTGTGGGCCA
Organism: Chiloscyllium plagiosum; assembly: GCF_004010195.1. Taxonomy (NCBI): domain Eukaryota; kingdom Metazoa; phylum Chordata; class Chondrichthyes; order Orectolobiformes; family Hemiscylliidae; genus Chiloscyllium; species Chiloscyllium plagiosum. The sequence continues at coordinate 7,985,433 of NC_057727.1, forward strand.
TGTACTCCAGCACAATCTGCAACTTCATGGCCTGGCATATCCCCCACTCAATCATTACCATAAAGCCAAGGGATCAACCCTGGTTCAATGGAGAATGCAGGTCAGAAGCAGCACCAGGTATAACTAAAAATGAGGTGTCAACCTAGTAAAGCAACAAACAGTGCTACTTGCATAAACAGCAAATTATAGACAGGGCTAAGTGATCCCACAAACAATGGATCAGATCTAAGCTCTGTAGTCTGCCACATCCAGTCATGAATGGTGGTGGACAATTAAAAAACTCACTGGCGGAAGAGGCTCCACAAGAATCCCCATCCTCAATGATGGAAGAGCCCAGCACATCAGTGTAAAAGATAACACTGCAGTAATCACATCAATCTTCACCTACAAGTGCTGAATGGATGATCCATCTCAAATCCGTCCAGTGATCCCCAGCATCACAGATACCAGTCTTCAGCCAATTCAATTCATTCCATTTGAGCCAAGAAACCTTTGAAGGCATTTGATACTACAAAGGCCCTAATAACATTCCAGCAATAGAATTGAGAGTTTGTGCTCCAGAACTTGCCACTCCCCTAGCCACTCTGTTACAACACTGGCATCCATCCAACAATGTGGAAAATTGCCCAGGTATACCCTGTACATAAAAAGAACGCAAATCCAACCCAGCCAATTATCGTTCTATCAGTCTAATGTCAATCATCAGTAAAGTGATGGAATGTGTCCTTTGCTGTCCTATCAAGCAGCATCTGCTCAGCAATAACCTGCTCAGTGACACCCACTTTGGTTTCCACCAGGACCACTTAGCACCTGACCTCATTATAGACTTGGTTTAAACAAGGACAAAATAGCTGACTTCCAGAGGTGAGCTGAGGTGACATCAAGGCTGCATTTGACTGAGTGTGGCATCAATGAGCCCAAGAAAATCTGGAATCAATGGGTATCGGGGGGCAAACACTCTACTGGTTGGAGTCATACATGGCACATAAGAAGATGCCAGTAGCTTCTGCAGAACAGTCATTTCAGCTCTAGGACATCTGTGCAAGAGTTCCTCAGGACAGTGTCCCAGGCCCAAAAATTTCAGCTACTTCATCAATGAACTTCCCTCCATCATAAGGACAGAAGTGGAGATGTTCACCAATGTTCAGCACCATTCACAACTCCTCAGAATCTGAAGCAGTCCATCTGAAGCAGAGGCACCATGTGAAAATGTTGTTGCTGGCTGTATCATTGCCTTTTGGCTGTAAATCTAATTCTCCTCATTGCACAAATATTAAATCTCAAGCATGACATCAACCAGCTGTGACTATTTGCTTTGTTTGGCCTTCTCGTTGACTCTTTCCAAATTAACATTACCTTGCAATTGAGGTCCTTCTTCAACAAAAACTAAAGCGTCTGCAATTTGGAGCGAGGACTTGAACCAAAGCAAGATGCATTCTCTTTCAACAACATTCTCTATCTTCCCATTTAATTGGACTGATTGGAGGAGATGCTTGGGATGTGTTTGGCAATCACATAATTCACTTTGCCTCTGAATCAGAAGATACTGGCTTCAAATCGTAACCCGAAGACTTAACTAGGAAAATCTGTGTTGACCCTCCATTGCTGTGCTGTAGGAAGTTCTGTCTAATAGATGAGATATGAAATTGAGGTGAATGTAAAAGATTCCACATCACTATTTTGAAGAGTAGCAGATGGGTTGACCCTCTCAGTCTTAAATCCAACAATCAAACAATTATCTGGTCATCATCGTATTGCCATTTCTGAGAACTAGCTGCACACCAATTGGCTATCTCATTTCAATCATTACAACAGTTCAAAAAGCTCTTCGTTGGTGGTAATACTCATTCAGATATCCAGAGGTTGAGAATGTTGCTATATAAATATAAGTTTTTCTTTCGGTCTTTGAGATAAAAGTCCTCTGTTAATGGCCAATAGTGAACACAAGTGAAAACAATCGCACAGTTCAGCAAAGTGAAACAAAATGGCCACTGATACTCAAAATAGAAACAGACATATTGAATTTTGGAAGGACCCAGAAACTCTAACCTCTGACATTTAGTATGTTCAGAACTGGACCAAATTCAGACATTTCCAAATGTTTGGGCTCCATTTGGATTTGATCAATTTCTATTATTAATGGATTATTTTCTTTCTGTGAGATTTTTTTTTCAAAGTAGCTCATCAGATTCTTTCTTTGATGAACACTCTGAAGACAATGGCAGAATAAAAGAGGTGACTTTAGAGTTATTTTATTTCTGAATTATTCATCCGCTAAATACCAAGAAAATCCACTATTAAAGTGGCAACATACCAGGATTTGCATCATGCCGTTTGGTTGGAGTGTCCAGATTATATTTTCAAATGGAAACTGAAAATGAAAAGTCTAGCCCTGGAAAAGCTGAGGGGGTAAGATTCTGGCACAACTGTCAACATGGGGCTGCCAGCAAACTTAGCCACCGACTCTGGCAGACTTAGGGGTTGAGGGAGGTCTCTCCATTCTAATATCAAGAACAGTCATAGCAACTCTTCCAGCCCTTTGGCACCACAGTATACTATCTTAGTTATGATACTTGGCATCTCTTGACTGGTGTGTATCTTTGCCATTGCTTGTATAGCAAAGTTGCCCACCAGGTGGGCTACATAAGAGAGTAAGTCGATGCTGCTGGAGAGAGGTGTTGAGTGCTTTCATGTGGTGGCGCATGGCCCTGAGAATGGTTTTTAGGTTGCAGCGAGAACAGCAGTTGGAAAAATGTTGTATATCGTGCAAGTACCTGTAATCCTGGAGGCTGCATGCAGAGTGGAATTTGAGTTGAAATCCACATGGAGTAAGTCGGAGGCAAAGACAGTCACTGAGGAAGAAAATATGGCTGTGGAAGCGAGTCTTAGGAAATACCTTGTCTAACACTGAGGATGAGGTAGAGTTGCCAGGACCTTTGTGAAATATTGTGTATATGCCATATCAGGCGATTGTTAAAGAATATACCACCTGAGGATGTGAGTGTTGCTGGCTGGGCTGACATATATAATTGAGTGGCTTGGTTAGCCCCATCAGAGCATAATCAAGTGTCAACTGAGCTCTTGTAGGACTGGAGGCACAGGCTGATCAAATTTTGTCTGCCATTGTGGAGGGATTGCTGAAAGATGCAGAGGTATTGGAGGAGGTGCAGGGAAGGTTGGAAGCATGTGTGGTCTGGAATGGGTGAGGTGAGGGTGGAAAGGGGCTACAGGAGTGGAAAGGCAGTAAAGGGGAGACAGATGAAAGGAGAGGTGGAGAGTACAAAAAGGTAATAGTGAATGTGGAAGGAGGCGGAAGAAGTGGAATGGAGCTGGAAGGAATTGAAGGGAAGTGGAGAGATTGAAGGAGGTGTGGTCAATATTCCCATTTCTAAAGGATATAGGGGAGCTCACGATCATTTTTACTGATAGCAGAGTTTTATTACTATCAGATCTACCCACACTTGGCAAGCTATTAGCCTAGGGATGACAAAAGAGCCAGAATGGGAGACTCTCTTGAGGCTGGACCCTTACCAAGCTGAAAGCAATGGGGAAAGCAGGGACACAGTTGGTTGTTGACTGACAGGGTGGTGACACAGAGAAGAACTCACCTTGCAGGTATTTCCTGAAGCACCAAATTACCATGAGGCAGCATCGTAAAGTCCGGGTGTATACGGCAACTCTAACAACTGGGTACCAAGTCAGATTGGACTTCTTCTGAGAGATTCCATTGCATGATCTGCAACCTTTGTACTCTTATCATTGGTCATTCAATGTGCCATTTCCCATTTCCTTACCTTTCCGTGGACAATTGGAAAGCCAACAAAATCGTACCCTGATCAGCCAATGTTTTATCATAAAACCTTATTTTACACAATCATCATTTTTAATAAAACAAATAAACAAGTGTTCTGGGATTTCCTTTTAAACTCATATTTTGATGTCGCAGTGAATTTTATCCCTTGCTTACACATAACAGCGTATTTGGGATTTGTCTTTAGTTTCTGCAAACTCACATATAATCTCCAAGGATTGGGCCCCAGCTATGCCTATCTCTTTGTTGGCTACGTAGACAAAGGGGTAGCCATGGGCACACGTTTGGGCCCCAGCTATGCCTGTCTCTTTGTTGGCTACGTGGAGCAGTTGATCTTCCATAATTACACCGGCACCACTCCCCACCTCTTCCTCCGCTACATTGATGACTGCATTGGCGCCACCTCGTGCTCCCGCGAGGAGGTTGAGCAATTCATCAACTT